>NC_138129.1:73149074-73639074 GCF_964188305.1 Podarcis bocagei
AAGCTACTGCTTTGAAAGCGTTGTGAAATTGATAAAATAGTCCTTGTGCCCTGGCTCTCTGTGGTAGAATTTCTATGTAGTTTGAAGCACAAAACCTTTAGCTATGAGGATCGAGGGAAAGGTTTGCCACTTTTCAGTTATCATAAAATGTTTTCATAAGCAGCAAAGCATTTCAGGAATGCAGATATCACTACCAAGCCATTTTCTGGCATTTCTCCTGCCTTCCTCAGCCCTGCAGCTGCTTATTATGGGTTGTTTTAGTCTGTGTTCACTGTACACTCCTTGAACTTCCAGTGCTGGGATTTTTTTATCACCCAACGTGCATTATGTATCCCGTACTTTGTTATAAAATACCGCCATTTAATGTGTTGTTTCGCAAACCATGTGGGGTCTTTAAACAATTCCTAACTTCGGGACCTCTTTTTCTAGAAAAATAGCCCTGAATCGGACAAATTATTAATTAAAAATTTCCGGGTTAACATAATATTCACTATTTCTCAAATCAATGTTCCTTTCCCTGTCCCCCTCTGAAGTTTCATTCCAGTCTGACTGGATGATTGCATAATCTATGAGTTTACACTTTCCTCCTTGCATGAACTACTTTCCTATCATTTCATTCTCTTATTAGGAAATGATTACTGAAGCTTCCTTCTACTTGTTCAATGCTACACAAGGAAGGGTTCATTTTGGGAGTGTCAAAATTTTAATACCTGCAACATGGGAAAGAAACAATTACGCAAAGCCAACGCAAGAGGCGTACACAAAGGTACGTATTAAGGGCAGCGACCTGGGCCTGCTATTCCTCATTTCTTCCATCCATCTGCCTCCAATTAAAACAGTTGCTGAACACAGTAAAGGTAAAAGGTAAAGGTAAAGGACCCCTGGACAGTTAGGTTCAGTCAAAGGCGACTATGGGGTGCAGCGCTCATCTCGTTTCAGTACTTGGGCTTTTTCTTTAATGTAAACGTTAGTTGGATCCAAAATTCCCAAGATTGTTCTGATCCTAATAGATGCTGGTTTGCTACAGGCATGCATATAATACATGTACTTTTTTGTTTGGCCCAGCATATCCAGATATGTATAATCTTGACCTGTGCTTTAATCTGATTTTCCCTTTTCTCCACACCCTCCATATTGCAATGTGTATGGAGCTTATCATTGAATTTAATGATCTTTGTTCTAAACAGTTGCATTTTTACTGTTTTTGCTGATTATCTCATTATATAACAACAACAACAACAACAACAACAACAACAACAACAACAACAACAACAACAACAACAATTTATTACCCCACCCATCTGGCTGAGTTTCCCCAGCCACTCTGGGCGGCTCTCAATCGAGTGTTAAAAACAATACAGCATTAAATATTAAAGACTTCCCTAAACCGGGCTGCCTTCAGATGTCTTTTAAAGATAGGATAGCTGCTTATTTCCTTCACATATGAAGGGAGGGCGTTTATTCTTCTCCGTAAACCGCTTTGAGGCTTTCTACAATCAAGTGGTGTAGAAATTTTACTAATCGAATGAATAGCACATCCCATCCTATGAGTTTATTTGCTTGCATAGCGAGTGAATCTCAAAGCCACCTTATTTAAGGGGGGGAACATAATGTGTAAAGTCATTTCAAGATCTGCTCGGAACAAATCTTGTACACTCCATTGCTAATAGCACAAAGAGCAGGTTATTTCTGATCAGGTGGTAAGTACAGCTAATACAGTAGTTACTTACTGCCCACACCCACAGTGCATTTGTGTGCCTCTTCATACATTCCAGCTTTTAAATGCGCTGTGTTGATGCTATCATTAATCAGAGGAGCCAGCTTGGGTCCCAGGTTATGGGTGCCCAGTGTGTGTGGCGTCATGACGTCACGCACACCCCCTGGCCTCAGAACCTGACTTCCGGTGGCACCTCTGAGGCCTCAGAGATGCTGTCTGAGGCCTTGCAAAACCTCAGAAGTTGTGGGGGCCCCTGTCATGTGGGTGCTGAGCACCCACAACAACATTTTTGTGGGTGCCCAGGTACCCAAAGCCCCCTATAGTTGGCGCCCCTGTCATTAATTAACAAGCAATAGGACTTACCATATGTTGAGACTTCATTCCTCTTCACGTTTCTCTGGGAGTAAACTCCATTGAACTGACTGGGTCTACTTTTGAGTAGGCATGCATAAGATTTCACTGTCAAGTGCAATCTTCATAGTATGACTAAAAAGGGTGCAGTTTAGTACTTTTGCAGTTCAAAAACATGTTTACTGTATTCCAGCGTGTCTGTTCTGGGGGTGGGGGGTGGGGAGAGTATTATGAAATCTGGCTATGACATGTAAGTAATTGTTGGACTTTACTCCTGCTTTTGTCAGTGATTAATAATAAGCGTACCTATTCAAAACCCGCTCATTAAACAAAACTTTCATTTCAGGCAGATGTCATTGTTGCTCCTCCTTATTGGAAACATGGACACGATCCATACACATTGCAATATGGAGGGTGTGGAGAAAAGGGAAAATACATACATTTCACCTCTGACTTCCTGGTAAATAATGATTCGATTGGAATCTATGGACCACACGGTAAATCCTAAACAAATAATTATTATCTTTCTTCTTCCGTTACCTTTTGTGATTCAAAAAAGTACAATTTTAAAATCTCACATCTGCATGGTAACCAACAAAGAATATCTTTAATAATTAACAGTAACGGTGTCTTCATATGTGATTCTTTTTAGTTTTTAATAAACCTTTATCACACTGTAAAGTTACATATATATATTGCATACCATATGCCAGTATGATAAATCCACCTATAGATAATATTCAGTATCAACACAAGGGAGCTGGTCCTTCAAAAAAAACTTATAACGTTTTAAAAACAGAAATAAAGTACAGGTTGTTGAATCTTGAAACCATTTGAATTGGGACATAGAGTATCATGTTTGTGGCCCTGCATATTACTTTTCAGATAATGGGGGAAAATAATTGATTAAAAGCATCTAGTGTTGTTGTTTTTTAAAGGAAATTCATTAAATGGCATGCTGTGTTTGCTAGAGGAAATTTCAAATATTTTCCTAGCACCACAGCAATCGAGAGATAATGCAATCTCTCGATTGCTGTGGTGCTAGGAAAATATTTGAAATTCTCCAAAATATTCTCTTGCGATAAAGGCACTGACAAAGTTGGGAAGGTGTCAGCTGCTGAAAATTGGCACAAACTGGTGCCATTGGCAGCCTTAAGACACTTGGACAGCTGCATTTCGTAAGCTGCAATAGGTATCCTAACTGGGCTGGGGGTTTCACTGCAATCGATAGCCAGGAAAAATGTCATTGGGGTTCCCTGCAATGACCTACAATTTAAAGAGTGACTGTTTAAGGGTCTCAAGACCAGATTTGTGTTTGGGAAGCTTGCAGATCCAGCTTTTGGGGGAGGCTCAACCAGTTAGGGCAGCCTTGGACTACAACTTCCATCAGCTCGCAAGGCCAGAGCTCAGGGATGATGGGAGTTGTAGTCCAACATCATCTGGGGACCCACAGGTTGAGAACCACTGAGTTAGGGTGACAGTACAGGAACTTGAACTCTTCCTGTCTTACAGGTCAAGCACACAATCCCCTTTCCTGCAACACTACCTGCTCTGTAGCGTTTGCTGCTATGGGACTATGTTAGATTACTACCAAATGTCACAATGCAATTTCCGTGCTTTTATTTATACAGGCAGGCTTTTCGTCCATGAGTGGGCCCACCTTCGGTGGGGGGTATTTGATGAATATGACAGTGCAAAGCCTTTCTACATATCGAGTCAAAACCAGGTGAAAGCCACCAGGTAAAATTTGTGTATGTGCAGGTGTGTTCAAACTAAACAACTCTGTATATAGTTTGCAAAAAACACCTTATCAATAATGTGTGGCATTTCAACACCTTCTATTACATGGAATCTTAAATAATATCTACAATGCCAAAATAATAATGACATGTGCCATTCAGTATCGCAGCCAAACAGTTCGAATATTCCTGAATTAAGTCCATGAAAGCGATTCTCTCTGTATATACTTGTGATGGTGCGATCCTGACAACGAGATGCCTGGATTTCAATCTCTGTTTCGTGAATCTTCTTCTGGTCAGCCCAAAAAGGAACTCTGAATTGTACATAATGAGCTTGTAATAACTTCATTCAATACAAACCATAAGCAAGGACAGGAATTGTGGCCGTAAGACAACTCGCTTATATATAATGGCAATCCAATGCTCCACCAAATAAATCGCCTCTAACAGTGCTCTTTTTTGTAAAGGCTGATGCAGCCGCAGCCGCAGCCACAGGTGTGCTTTTTTCAGAATAAAAATTACCTGCTTCGTGTTTCTTTAAAGGTTTTAAATGTTTGTTTTCTTTTGCACTCTCACTCCCTTGGGGAGCACAATATGTTGTTGAAAGCCAGTGTGGTGTAGTGGTTAAGAGTGGTAGTCTCGTAATCTGGGGAACCGGGTTCACGTCTCCGCTCCTCCACATGCACCTGCTGGGTGACCTTGGGCCAGTCACACTTCTCTGAAGTCTCTCAGCCCCACTCACCTCACAGAGTGTTTGTTGTGGGGGAGGAAGGGAAAGGAGAATGTTAGCCGCTTTGAGACTCCTTAAAGGGAGTGAAAGGCGGGATATCAAATCCAAACTACTACTCCTCCTCCTCCTCCTCCTCCTCCTCCTCCTCCTCCTCCTCCTCCTCCTCTTCTTCTTCTTCTTCTTCTTCTTCTTCTTCTTCTTCTTCATGTTCATGTCCTGATTGCCTTGTGCCTATTCCTAGGTGTTCTTCTGACCTAACGGGAATTTATGTCTGCGAGAAAGAATCCTGCACTGAAGGCACCTGTGTCATTGATCAGGCAACAGGACTCTTAAAAGAAGGGTGCACTTTTATACACGACAAGGAGCAAAATGCATTATCTTCCATAATGTACATGCAAAGCTTATCTTCTGTAAGTACAGTTCAAGAGAGATCGTACATGACGTTTCCTGTACTACAGGGATGGGGAAACTGTGGCTGAACTGCATCTCCCACATCTCTGACCATTGGGCATGCTGGTTGGGGCTGGCTGGAGTCCAGCAGCCTCTGAAGGATCAGTGGCTGAAGGTTGCATATGGAAAAGGGGGCTTATATCTTCCCAGGTGTTTAGGTGATGTTCTTGAACGTATTGCTCATAAAGCCACTTCTGCACTAAGAAGGAGGTGGGTTGCAGGCTTCACGGTCCCTCCACGCATGCGGCAGCCCCACGTGATTGGGGGGAATTCTCAGCTGCATCACCCCCTGGCCAGCCAATCGGCTGGCTTGGGAGTGGGGCCTGCCCTATAAAGGCAGGACGGGGCCGGGGATCTCCCTCTTTGCTGCCCGCCAGCTTTTCCTGCTTTTTCCCCACCGTCCCGCCCTATACGTTTTTCTTTCTGACCTTGCTATGGACCTTGGTTGGTCGCCGTTGAGGGGCCTGGTAGGAATTTTTCCACTTGGCAAATTGGCACCAGCCGCTTGGTTTTTGCCTACCTCATAGCAAATCGTCACAATTTCCTGGGTATTCTGGGTAATCTGTTTTCGTCATTCGCAATTGTTCATTTCCAGAAGAAGAAGATTGGGATGGAAACAGCACTCTTGGAAAGCTGGGAGCCTTTCTCTCTAAGCCCTTGTGTGTGGGGGATTTCTGTGGTTACTAATGGAGATGTGTTCTGCAAGTGTTTCACACAATCATGGAATTGTAGAGATGGAAGGGACCCAAGGGTCATCTAGTCCAATGCCTTGCGATCCTTGATCATCTTGGGTGCCCTCCTCTGTACACGTTCCAGCTTGTCAATATCCATCTTAAATTGTGGTGCCCAGAACTGTCTTGCTGTTTTCTGTTTTCAGGTGTTTGAATTCTGTGACTCAAGCAACCATAATGCTGAAGCTCTCAATGCCCAGAACAGGATGTGCAGTTACAAGAGCACATGGGATGTCATCATGAGCTCTGATGACTTTAAATCTGATATTCCTCTGACCAGCAACAACAGTCCTTTGCCCCCAACCTTCTCACTTTTACAAGCAATAGACAGAGTGATCTGTTTAGTCTTGGATTTTTCCAGCAGCATGGATGAGGTAAAGCCTTACTCTTTGAGGCAAAAATGAACACCTGCTCTGAAATTGACATTCCTTTGCTTTTGTTTTCAAAAATGCTATCGATTATAGAGTTTATTAAAGATCACCAACGTCAGGTAAGTGCCAGAGAATAAAATATCAGTTTTTATTAGTTTTATATCAGGTTTTTTCTGTATTACAAAACAAACATAAACAGGGAAAGGCACATCTATCATCTCTACTTTCAATTCATGGTCTTTTTCATAGTTCATTTACGTTTTGTGAAATACATTTTTGTCACAGATATCTTGTGGTTGTGGAGAGATATGGGGCTATTGTTCTTCCATTTTATCCTAATCTCTCGATTTATCAAGAAGAAGAATAAACTTTTAATGATACCTCTTTCTCCACCCCCCCCCCCAAGACAGTCTTCTGTTTGGAGAACCACATGCAAATTTTCTGGTTGTAGGAGAATTCTTGAACAGGCAGTATACCCTGCCTGATATTGTTTCCATGAAAACATGTTGCATTATTATTTGTGGGTGAGTGAATAACAGGTGATATTTTACCTCCTACAGAACAATCGAATCATTCGGATGCGTCAGGCAGTAGAAGTGTATCTACTGCAAATTGTGGAAGAGAACTCCTATGTTGGGGTTGTCACATTCAGTGAAGGAGGAGAAGTAAAATCTCAGATCTGGCAAATAACGAGTGCTGATATACGGAAGCAGCTTGCTTCCGACTTGCCAGTTGCTTCATACGGCGACAGAGCAAATGTTTGCACGGGTTTACAGCTGGCGCTGCAGGCGAGTTCTATTTATTATTGCCTCTCTTGCCACATTTCGGCTCATAGGAACATTTTGGTTTTTGGTGCAGGAACTGGAACTATTCTTGCGGGGCAATTGTGTAGTCACCCAGTGTTTTTGAACAGAACTTCCAAATGCAATTGAAAAGAAAAGAATTTGGAAAGGTCTTCTATCTAGCTAACAAGAGACAGCAAATCGGTATACAGAAGGAAAAATAGAAAACTTAAAACGGAATAAAAATAAACCGAAATGAGCCCCACGTCAAGTGTTCAGACTCATAATCCTTGTTTAGGTTGCAGTCTTTTATGCACGGAACTTAATAAGATGCACCTGGTCTTCATAGGACTTAATTTCTGGGTTGACATGCACTTCCATAAAAGCTCAGCAAGGGAGTAGACAGCATGCAAAATTGCAACAAAATAAACAAGAACATAGAAGATCTTGCTGGGTCAGGCCAGTGACTCATTTAATCCTGCATTCTGTTCTCACAGATGCCTGTGGGAAGCTTACACGCAGGACTTGAGCAATAACAGCACAATAAAACCACCCACAAAAAAACCACACAACAACATATGTTGATGAGGGTAAAGTTCTGTACCTACGATAATAAGCATCTGCTGTGTCAGAAGTAGGCTGACTTTAGGCTCGAAGATTTCCTCCCCTAAAAACTTGAGGTCTGGCACCCAGAGCCAGGGCAAAACAGTGGCTTGAGTCAATTGTGTCCTGTTGTTAAATACCGTATTTTTCGCTCCATAAGACGCACCTAGTTTTTGGAGGAGGAAAACAAGAAAAAAAATATTCTGAATCTCAGAAGCCAGAACAACAAGAGGGATTGCTGCCCAGTGAAAGCAGCGATCCCTCTTGCTGTTCTGGCTTCTGGGATAGCTGCGCAGCCTGCATTCACTCCATAAGACGCACACACATTTCCCCTTACTTTTTAGGAGGGAAAAAGTGAGTCTTATGGAGCAAAAAATACGGTAAGTCTTATTTTGCAGATTAGGAATACTAAGACTGAGATAAATAAGTGATGAGCATAAGGCTAGACATGGCAGATATTGTTATTATTTATTTATTTCATAGTTATTTTTTAGATTTGCTTCCTCCCTTGCTCCCATTGCTGATGTCCTCAGCATTTATAAAACATAACAATTCCACAAAACCCTTACTATTTAACAATTAAAACCATCAAAGAAATGGGTGCTTTTCATTGCCTTATTTTTCTCAAAAGTTGTCAGTATACAAATCTTTGGAAATACATGACTTTAGTCCTGTGGATAGGAATCACAGCAATATAGTGAAGTATTAAGGAGTCTCTTAACTTGTGACATTTTCTTTGCCAGGATAATTTACCGAGTGTCCTTAATATTAGTGGTTAATTATTTGCTTCCAGGTAATTAAAAAGCATGACAAAAGTGTTTCTGGTTCTGAAATCATCTTATTGACCAGTGGAGACGACAGTTCACTTAGCAAGTGTTTCTCTGATGTCATTGACGCTGGCTTAATCGTTCATACCATCGCTCTGGGGCAGTCTGCATCCCAAGAACTGGAACAACTGGGCAAAATGACAGGTAAGACTGTCTGTTTTAGCAATAGCAAACACCCTTTGTGGTTGTTGCTCATTAAACAAACAAGAATATTTCAAAGGAAAATTCAGTGTGAGCCAAAGTCTGGACAGCTCCATTAATCTCTGAAATAGTAACCTAGTCAAATGAAGTTAATTTTTTATTCAATTTTTAAGATATTTCCTTGTACTCTCTTTTTCAGGGGGGCTGAGTTTTTTTGTCACTGATAGACAAGATTCAACTGGCCTAATAGACGTCTTCAGCGTCATTGTAGCAAGTGATGGAGATACCAGCCACCAGCCAGTCCAGGTCTGTTCATGTAGATACTGTATATCTTGCTGTTTTACATAATAAGGCAAATACATTTTAATAGGAGGCATGGAGAAAGCAGTTCTGGAGCCCACACGTTCATAAGCTATTATTTTAGAACATTATTTTAGTTTGATAAAATAGAACGGGTGCCCCTTATATCTCATACTGCAGCTCTAGATTTTATCTCAAATTTTGTATTATTTGAATTTGATATGACTCCTTGGACAACAATTAGTCAATTGAGGGCATATTGGGAAGAAGGCAGATGTAATAAAAAAAGAGAGAGTCTTAGAACCATAGATTTGGAAGACGCCAAAAAGATCATTCTGTCCGAATCTTTCATCCAACGTGGGACTTGAACGCAAGGCCCTGAGATTAAGAGTCTCATGCTCTACTGATGGAGCTATCCCTCAGGTATGCATGCAGTATGTTGCACTGTGAGCTTAATTTCCTCAGGCTGTAAAGTTTGAATGGCATCGTGGCATTACAAGCAATTGATCAGCTCTCAGTTCTGCCTCTGTCTATGTTTCAGGTGGGATGTGTATCTTTTGGGGTATGTGTGTGGATGAATTAAAGCAGTATACATACAATTTATCCATTTATCTATTCATCACCGCATTAAAAAAATAAAGTAACAACACCCAGAAGAAGAAAAAACATTTTTTTTGAAAATTGAGGGGGGGAGGAAGTTTCTTTGCGATAATCATCTTTCCCAGGCCCACCAATCCAAAGGTACCTTCTACTTGAAGCATAAAAAACTACTTTAAGCGTAGAAAACACAATGAAAGCATTCCAGAGTCACACCCACTGCTCTAAAAGGGTTACACCTCCATTTCCTCTCAGTTCACTAATTTCCCATCCCACTGTCCTGACCAGCTCCTTTCCCAGAACCAGATATTTGTGTTTTTTTAAAAACCAAACAAACTGTGGTGACATGTTTAATTTGGCCCTTTGTCATTCCTGTCCGGAATGTGCAAATCTTACAACTTACCTTAATAGCTCAATTTACTTAGTTATCAACTTAATTATGCACATACTTGCTCTGCTTGTTGATGCAGCCCATGGCAAGTTATAAAAGGGCCTATAGGTAGCTAAAGAAGGTAAAAGGTAAGGACCCCTGGGCAGTGAAGCCCAGTCAAACTTGACTATGGGGTTGCGGCGCTCATCTTGCTCCAGGCCGAGATGACAGACAACTTTTCTGGGTCATGGGGCCAGCATGGCTAAACCGCTTCTGGTGCAACAGAACACCGTGACGGAAACCAGAGCGCACAGAAAGCCATTTACCTATCTACTCACGCTGGCGTGCTTTTGAACTGCTAGGTTGGCAGGAGCTGGGGCAGAGCAACAAGAGCTCACCCCATTGTGTGGATTCGAACCGCCAACCTTCTGATCAGCAAGCCCAAGAGGCTCAGTGGTTTAGACCACAGCACCACCCACATCCCTATAAAAGGAACCACAGAGCCTAGGGCTTGCCAATCAGAAGGTCGGCAGTTCGAATCCCCGAGATGGGGTGAGCCCCGTTGCTCGGTCCCAGCTCCTGCCAACCTAGCAGTTTGAAAGTACATCAAAGTGCAAGTAGAGAAATAGGTACCGCTCTGGCAGGAAGGTAAACGGTGTTTCTGTGCACTGCTCTGGTTCTCCAGAAGTGGCTTAGTCATGCTGGCCACATGAGGGAGCTGTACACTGGCTCCCTCGGCCAATAAAGCGAGATGAGCGCCTCAACCCCAGTGTCGTCCGCGACTGGACCTAATGGTCAGGGGTCCCTTTACCTTTAAGCACAGGGGTGAATAACAATCAAGGCTGTAATCCTCAACACATGTATGAATCTTCCATTCCATTGAAATCCATGAATTGCAGCCTAAGGGTTGAAGTGCTATTTTGTGACGTGTGCTGTCTTCTTTGGGGGGTGGGCTGGGGGGCTGGGGAGGCAGAATCCAGAAGGAACTTAACTGCTTACTCACTCTGCAATTGCCATAGTGCTCATCTGCCAGAGTGAGCAAAGAAAGTATTTTTGGAACATGGCTGTGGCTGAAAAGGTGTGGATTTTGTTTCGGGGGATTTCTGTGCCCCTATCTGGCTTTGTTAATTTGTTTTAATTGCTTGTCACCCGTAGTGTTTTTAAATGCTATAAAGAATCATTGCAATGTTGATGTGTGCTGAACGGAATATTTCAACTGGGGCTCATTTTACATTGCTACAAAGAGGATATGTTAAGCAAGCCTGGCCAGTCTTGGCCCTCCAGATGTTTTGGAACTACAGCTCCCATCATCCCTAGCTAACAGGACCAGTGGTCAGGGATGGTGGGAATTGTAGTCCCAAAACATCTGGAGGGCCAAGTCTGGCCATGCCTGTGTCAAAGCAAACGGGAAGTTATCATTATTCTGGTTTTGTACAGATTGAAAGTGCGGCTGAAAGAGTGAAGGGCAATGGTCAGATTGAAAGGTCGATGATTATTGACAGCACAGTAGGAAACGACACATTTTTTGTAGTGACGTGGCTGGCAAAGGAACCCAATATCGTTCTTCGTGGCCCTAGAGGAAAATACTTTACAAATGGGGAATTTGATGTCAATCCACTTTTCCGCACAGCTCGCCTGCAGATTCCGGGGATTGCTGAGGTAACAGTGAATTGTCTTTCAGTTGTTTCTATCGGGGACTTGCCTTTGGATGGAAAAATAATACAAATCAATCTGGCTAACCTGATTCATAAATAAACACTCACACCCTGCTCACACATGAAAACAATTCTCACTACAGCCAACCAAAGACAACCAACCACACCTTAAGCCACACCCAACTTCTCTCACCACCAAGGAAATACGTCAGGTGAATAGGAAGAGAAACCACACAAGTAACACTGACACAATCCCTCACACACACTAAGTAGAATAATAGAAGCATAACCACCCCACCCCACTTGCCACACCCCCTTCAACTCCCTTTTCCCCTTTTCCTTTCCCACCTTCTTCTTTCTAATTGTTTAAACCAATTCGTGAACCAAGAAAGTACATCTTGACCACTAATAATGAAACATCTGTTCTAGATATTTCCCCACATTTATTATGCTATTTTTGTGATATACAAGTGGCATGAGAAAACTTGGTGTACTTATTTCTACAGCGTTATTCTTGTTTATAAAACCCAATAAAAAAAAAATCTATTTAGGCTGAACGCTTTTGAGCATATAAATTTGTTTTTCAGGCTGGGGATTGGACATACTTACTCACTAACTCTCATGGGCTCCCTGAAGTCCTCACAATGACCATGACCTCGCGAGCCGTAAAGTCTGACGTGTCTACCATCACCGTGAGAACCCACACAAATAAAGATACAAACACCTACCCAAGTCCAATGATTGTGTATGCACTGGTTAATCAAGGCTTCTCTCCCATTCTTGGTGCAAATGTGACTGCCATTATTGAGCCAGAGAGTGGAGATCCAATTATCTTGGACCTTTTTGACAATGGTGCAGGTAACATATGTTTTTATAAGTTTATTTTTTTAGCTGATGAATGGATCACTCTGCTTCAAGTCAGATTCCTGTCCTGTTTGCACATCAATTTAAAAAAAAAAACCCAGAGAAAAAATGTGCGTTTAAGTTGGAAAATGTGTATTTCATTGCCAAAGAAATGTACTTTATCCTAAAACACATATTTTAAACACATTGGGGTAAGGTTTTTGACTGAGAATTACATAGAAAAATTTGGAGAAGGGCAAAATATGAATGACAGTTATAATCCAATTTGTCCAGAAGTTATAAAGGGAAAATCAATTGTATATGAGTTGAATGGCAATGGAATACAATGGGGTATGAAGTGAGAAGTGTGTCCCATAAGGCTTGCCGTCAAGTAAATATGTATAGAATTGCAGGCTTAGTGGTACATTTCACCATTACTTAAACAATATTATATTTTAGGGAATTTTTAATGGGGTGGCAGAAACTGGCTGATTCAAGCACAGACTAAGAGGATTTTTCCAAAGCAGATTAAACACTTTTTGTGTTTGTATTTCCTCGCTGCTGCAGGTGCAGATACGATAAAAAACGATGGTGTGTATTCCAAATATCTCTTTTCTTTCGTGAGAAACGGAAGATATAGCTTGAAAGTCCGCGTCCAGAGGGACAGCCAGACAATTAGCCCATACCCTGCAACACTCTGGAGCCCTGCAATGTATATTCCTGGTTACATAACAAATGGTAAGGCTTTGGGATGTCAGTCGTCAAGCCGTGCTCTCGTGCACTTGTTTACCTCCATGGACTTGAACAGAAGGTGTTCTTAGTGTATTACAGCAAGAAGAAGCACTACTTTGCACAAGCACCGCTATGGAAATATTTAGGGAGACAACTATGTCATGGCCACAGGCTAGCTCTTTGAATTCTCCTCATAATCATGTGGAAAACTCTCACCAGGCTGTATTGGCTGTACCTCATGGGAAGCTGAATCTAGTTTTGAAAAAACTTGTCGACACGCAGATCCAAGCAGTTTACATGAATGGTTCATTGGGATGAAATATTCCTAGATGCATACATCCTAGAAACATTCAGCCTCCATAGTGTGTTTTGTAGCTTCATTGTGTTGAGCTCTCATTTCTGCCCAACCCAGTTATCCTCTCTGAAGGATGCTGAAGCCTGTTAAGGTCTCAGATAGGACATTTTTCTTTCCTTCCACTTCTTTCCCCCCCATTTGGCACCCTCAGCATTCTTTTTTTTAAATTTTCAATGCAGAGTCATAACAAAGATTACAAACATTGAATCCAAAATAATACTATACAAACAAAAATCCCCGGAACATATAGAAAAAAACCACAAAAAAAACAGAAAGGAAAAGGGAAAAACAAACAAACAAAGGAAACAAAACAAAACTAAACAAAAACGAAAAAGCACACATCTACAGAAAAAAACCATATCATTACGTACATAAACACAAATTGACTTCCTTCCTTTGTTCTAAGACCTCAGAAAATTTACTCTTACTGTATTGTTGTGTCTAATTAGATTACTTCCACCTTGGTACTTTTTATTTTTTTACACCATTTTTCTTTTTCTTTAACCCTGTAAAGCATCATTCATTACATACCAATATACTAACTCCAGAACAATGTTTTTTTCATATACTCTTTAGCACAACCCCATTCTTTTAATAATTTCTGGTCCGATTGTCCCCTTACGTAAGCTGTGAGTCTTGCCAGATTTATGTATTCACATAATTTAATTTGCCAGTCTTTCACTGATGGAATTTTTCTGCCTTTCCAGTTTTTAGCTATAAGCATCCTGGCAGCTGTTGTTGCATAAAGGAATACTTTCCTTTGATTTTCGGGGATATCATTTGTTATTAAACCTAAAAGGAATGCCTCCGGTTTTTTACTGAAAGATATTTTAAACATCTTTTTGAGTCCTTCATAGATTTCATTCCAGAATTGTTTAATAGGTCGGCATTCCCACCACATTCTGTGGCACCCTCAGCATTCTGTGGCCAAATTGCCCTCATCATTCTGTAGAGGTCATTAGGCATAGGTCCTTCTTTCAAGACTTAGGTTTCTAGCAGCTTTTAAAATAAAAATTGAAATTGCAAGCACATATATTGCTACATGAAGGGACGCGGGTGGCGCTGTGGGTTAAACCACAGAGCCTAGGACTTGCTGATCAGAAGGTTGGCGGTTTGAATCCCAGCGACGGGGTGAGCTCCCGTTGCTCGTTCCCTGCTCCTGCCAACCTAGCAATTTGAAAGCATGTCAAAGTGCAAGTAGATAAATAGGTACTGCTCCAGCGGGAAGGTAAACGGCATTTCCGTGCTCTGCTCTGGTTCACCAGAAGCGGCTTAGTCATGCTGGCCACATGACCCGGAAGCTGTACGCCGGCTCCCTCAGCTAGTAAAGTGAGATGAGCGCTGCAACCCCAGAGTCGGTCACGACTGGACCTAATGGTCAGGGGTCCCTTTACCTTTTATATTGTTACATACTTGGTGAGTCTCCATAATATGAAGAAGCCCATACCTTCTGTATTGGGGTAGCCCCATTTTGCTTCCAAGTGGATAGGCATCGGAAGAACCAAACTCAGTATTAGAAGGAATGGAGATGATTATTGCTGCTATTAGCTAGCAAGGGCTTTCCAGGGATAGAGCCACGGGCATCACAATGGCTAACCTGGCTGGGGCAGGGTAGCAGCAAGGTCAGGATTGTGTGGTTACATCAGAGGGACCATCAGTGGCCCTCTGAACCAATCCAGCACTCCCCTCTATTGCAGCCGCAAGGTCTCAGCCTCACTCCAGCCCTGCAGCAGCAAAACCAGTGCTCTAACCCACCCTGTACCATGTTACTGGGCATCCCCAAAACTGTTACTTTAGACGGAACCTGGGTGTTTCTTTATGGAAAACACGGGTACTACCAATGAGATAGGGACCTATTACTGTTAGGTTGTTTATTTCCTTTTTGGCCTACTTGCCCCAAAGTCCATTAGTCGCTAGTTCGTTGGAAGCATGCTCAGCTGGTCTTTAGCTCTCTTTTGTGTATTTGTTTATGTTGGTGTGGCATAGGTACAATCCAGATGAATGCACCGAGGCCATTGATGAATAGTGAAGATACACACATCAGCTCTGGGGGCTTCAGCAGAATAGCTGCTGGGAGTGCTTTCACCATATCTGGAGTTCCCACTGGCCCCTATAAGGATGTGTTCCCACCATGCAAAATTACTGATTTGGATGCCAGAACAGAAGAGGACAAAATTGTTTTAACCTGGACAGCTCCAGGGGATGACTTTGACCAGGGACAAGGTAGGTTCAGTGTTTCTTATTTTCTTTGCTAATGAAAACTGTTTAAAAGTAGGGTGTTTTAAAAAAACCAACAACCAGTGTTTCCCAAACTTGGGTCTCCAGCTGTTTTTGGACTACAACTCCCATCACCCATAGCTAGCAAGACCAGTGGTCAGGGATGATGGGAACTGTAGTCCGAACACAGCTGGAGACCCAAGTTTGGGAAACCCTGTTTTAAACTACATTGATAAAATCTGCAAGCAAATCCATATTGGATGTGCACTGAGCTTTGGATATATATACTTTTGAGACCCATAAATATAAGTAAAACAGAATTCCAATTCAAAACGACCCTCTGCACATCTCTGCTGTAACTTGGACTCTGGAAATCCTATTTGTAGAGGGAAACCGGAAACCAAACAATTCCTTCCTTGTTTGTTCCTTCTTAAATATCATCATAGCAAGTATTGGTGGTGATCCTCTCTTAGTTAAACCTACTCTTTACTGCAGTAGTTTTGCCCCAGTAGTCTCAGTTTGTGGATCAGTTGCTCTGCATGCTTTTATACATATAGTCCGGCCCCCTGCAATGCAGGAATATGCAACTGTTCCATGCGGTGATCAAACCTGCAACCTTGACATTATCAGCACCATGCTCCAACCAACTGAGCTATCCAGATAGGAATGCCTTGCTGATGTAGCCAGAATGGCTCTATCTATGTACAAGAAGGGAGATATCAACAGGCTTGAGAAAACCCCAACATTTGCAGATTATTATTATTATTTTTTTAAAAAAAAATTTGGGGAAACCCCAAAACAAACTTTTAAGGACTGCGTATGCCGACAATTTGTGGAGGCTCCAGAGTGAAAGAGGGTAGCAGCACATTGCACAGTATAATGTTTTGTTGCAGGGCCCACTTGCCCGCATGTTAATTCAGACGCAAATTTGTATCTGCCTCTGAGTGCTGACAATGGTCAAAATGCCCTTGGTGTCCTATTGTGTCCTTAGACTGAAACCATTGTTTTTTGCTAATTATATCCTGTTTGGTAGTATTGTCTGCTTATTTTGGTTGGCTGAGGCTGCAATTCTGTGGGCACTTTCTTATAAATAGGCAATAGCTTGGGGTGAAAAGTGTTGAATCCTGTTACTTCCAGGCAACTGCAGGAAAAAACAAACACTTTATAGCCTTTTGTTATCTTGGTTTTTTTTCCCCAGCTGCAAGATACGAAGTGAGAATAAGCCAAAGTTCTCTGGAACTGAGGGAAGAATTTGAAAACGCTGTACCCATAAATACCTCCAGCTTGGCACCTCAGCCTGCAGGTTCCAAGGAAATGTTTGTGTTTCAACCAGAAGCCTCGGCAAACGTCACCCTAATTTACATGGGCATCCGCACAGTGGATAAGTCTTTTTTGTACTCTGACCTCTCCAACATAGCTCAAGCACTTATTATTCCTGGGAAGGCTACTCACATCGCTCCTGCCAAGTACAGTGCCTTAGCAGTCGTTCTGACAACATGTGGGCTGCTGTTATTGGTTGCTTCTTGCCTTATTGTAAGCACCATTCTATGGACTTCGAAGAAAAAGAAAAAAGTAGCAATTGATGAAGCCATACTATCACATTCAGATTCAGCATTGGCAGTTTAGGCGTTTTCTTCTTTTGAAGTTTAGTCGTTGTTTAATCATGTCCGACTCTTCGTGACCCCATGGACCAGAGCACGCCGGGCACTCCTGTCTTCCACTGCCTCCCGCAGTTTGGTCAAACTCATGTTCGTAGCTTCGAGAACACTGTCCAGCCATCTCGTCCTCTGTCGTCCCCTTCTCCTTGTGCCCTCCATCTTTCCCAACATCAGGGTCTTTTCCAAGGAGTTTTCTCTTCTCATGAGGTGGCCAAAGTATTGGAGCCTCAGCTTCAGGATCTGTCCTTCCAGTGAGCACTCAGGGCTGATTTCCTTAAGAATGGATAGGTTTGATCTTCTTGCAGTCCATGGGACTCTCAAGAGTCTCCTCCAGCACCATAATTCAAAAGCTTCAATTCTTCAGCAGTCAGCCTTCTTTATGGTCCAGCTCTCACTTCCATATATCACTCCTGGGAAAACCATAGCTTTAACTATACAAATATAACATAACCAGGAAAGAGATCTTGGGATTATGGTGGGTAGCTCGATGAAAATGTTGACCCAGTGTGTGGCAGCAGTGGGGGGGGAAGGAGAAATCTATGTTTAGTGATAATTAGGGACCGAAATGAGTGCTCACGCCTGCCTTTGTGGGCGCCCTTTGCGGGACCGCATGCAGCACCTCGGGCCATGTGGGACGCACCAGCTGGTTGGGCTGGCCTGCCTCCCTGTGTTAGTCATTGGAGGTTCCTGCCAAACCTCAGCCAATCAGTTCCACAGGGAGGTGGAGCCAGTTGCTTAAATAGGAGGCGGAGCCAGCAGCAACCATGCGGTTGGCTCCAGAGCTTCAGGGTCCCCTCTTAAAGGGGTTTGTAAAATGGGAGTGACTGGCCATACACTGAAAGGTTGTCAGTGAACTCCCCTGAGTTGCAGGGATATGGGGTGGTCTGCCTGCGTACACAAGCATCTTACTGTACACCCTCCCATGTCCCATTCACCCCAGGAGGAGTCCCAGTTCCTCTGGCTGGGGGGCTGGGAGGGATACACGCCCAATGCCTAAGCCAATGTCTTCCTACATCTGAAAGGTTTAATAAAGTTGTGGCTAATTTTTAATTCCATAAAAACGTTGTCACAAGTCATTATTCCTTCTGGTGGTCTCTTGGGGCTGGGGGTGGTCTTTGCCTGGGCACGCAAATAAAATCGTTGATATGCTATTTATAGAAATTTATGATGTGAACACACTTGGAATACGGTACACCATTCCGGATGCCCAAAAGTAAATGTTAGAGTTGGGAAAGGTTTGGAAAAAGGCAAGCCAAATGAAGCTGGATCAACTCTCCTATGAGGAAAGGTTTCAATATTTTGCATCTTCACTCAGGAGACAGGGCAGCTTGCTGCTGAATAACTGGGGGACATGAGCAGGACAGTGCTGCTGTGCTCATTTTCTGCTTGTCATCTTCCCATTGGCATCTGCTTGGCCATTGTGAGAAAAGAATGCAGAATTATATAGGCCTTTGGTCTGATCCAGCCAATCTATTTTTGCGTTCTTTTACATCCATTTCTTAACTATGGAGGAAGAAGGGAAATACCGTATTTTTCGCTCTATAACACGCACCCGACCATAACACGCACGTAGTTTTTAGAGGAGGAAAATCCGTAGGCATGCCACCCATAGGCATTCCCTCCATAACACGCACAGACATTTCCCCTTACTTTCTAGGAGAAAAAAGTGAGTGTTATGGTGCAAAAAATACGGTATATGTACCCTTTTACTGTCTTGTAGAACCAGAACGTGGAAACCCCCCCCCAAAAAAAAAAATTAACTCAGCAAAGCTGAAGAAGGTTTGTAATTTCAAATTTGGCTCTAATTTTTATGAAGTTTCTTTCCCCTTCCTAATGATATATTAAGCCAGTTCATCTCTTTCTCCCCCTGCCCCCCCCTGTAATTTTCTTGGTTAGAAAGTTAAAAGGAAAGGGTGTGGGTTTCTTGTGAATTCGAAACCTCACTGCAGCCCACAAAGCAGCACCATCCTCTGGCAAGCTTGCCCCCAAAGCAACTAGAGAAGGGGCTGCTCTCTCATTCCCCAGGGTGTGGAGAGGCCAAATGCAGGGTACTTCAGAAGCCACAAGAAGTTGATCTCCCAAACCCGCCTGGCCTACGTTTATCACTGCAGACATTGCTAGAGTCACAGAACAAGTAATACGAGGCCCCCTTTCTAAGACTAGCCAATAGCTCGCAGGCCACTCTCCTCCAGAAGATGTTGTCCCAAGAAAAACAACACTGCATCCCTCGGTAGCCACGGACTCCTACGGCTGCAGCGCGCAGGGCCGTCTTAAGCATATCCGACACCGTGGTGCAAAGATCCCTCCGGCGCCCCCCGTTTCCCAGACCACCCTGGCACAATGCGCCAGTAAGCCCAATAGGAAAGACAGCTCTGGCAGCGAGTGATTCCCCCTCCAATCGTGCTGTCTTGAGGGACACAAGATCTGCAGTGCTCATTTCTCCTCAAGATTTCTGCTCCGTCAAGGCTGGCAAAGTGCCCTTGAATTTCAAATCGGAGCTCAGCTCATCTTAGGGAAGGTCAGAATGTGTGTGTGCCTGAAGCAGAGACTAGCATGTTAGTTTGCTTCCTCTAGGAAAAAATGTCCATAAATCATGTGGCTGTCACATCAAGATAAATGGAACAAGGGTAGGGTCTTGAGGATCGTAGCCTTTATGTGGGAGACAGATTCCTGGACTTTCAGCAGATGCATGAAGGATTGTCCAGAGCAGACAGATACCTGCCTTCCTACAAAGGGGGAGAATGTGAGCACAGATCTGTTGCTTTGTCCCCTTCACTGCTCTGACACTTTTTTCTGGAGAATAACAGGCCTGCCAGGATTTGTTTCTTAGAGATTTTCCTGCTTCGCTGCCCCACTGCACAGCTGTATCTCTCTAACCCTCTGAGCAGGTGGGTAAGCAAGTTCATTTCTTAGCTCTTCTACTCTTGCTAGCTGGTGAATAATGAGATCCAAAAAGCACTTAGGCAAAGCAGTTCGAGTTTCTGTCTATCATCAAATGAGCCTCAAAAGCTGGGGGTTTTTTGTGTGTTGTTGTTGTTGTTGTTGTTGTTTTGGTGATGTTCACATTTTAGGGCCAACCTACATGTCATGATAAAGATGCTTTTACAAAAGTGAGCTTCATTGGACTGTTTTTATTTTTAAGGAAGCAGCTGTGTGAAGTTCTGATCCAGGGACTCAGCTACACTCAGTCAGTTGTATCGTTGTAACTCCGTTGTAAAGATGCAACTCCAGATGGGGCTGTAGAGCACAAAATTTGTTTGTGCAATTTTACATAGGGTTGTTTTTTCCTTTTGTTATAACAATCTAATGTATGACTTCTTTATAGTGTTTCCCCCCCGTGTGTAGATCCTGCCCAGGTCACAACTGTGATACAGATTGTGGCCTTCCACGAGTTTTTCACCAAATATCCCACCCTTTGGTTGGGTGTCTGAAGGTGCTGTCAGGTGCTGAAGGCAGGATTTGGGGCAATAAGGTGGAACAAGGCCCCACATGCCTTCCCCTTCAAAATTTGTTAAGTTGTTGTTTAAATTGCTGTTGAACGGCAGGTAATAACAACTAATAACATTTGTTGTGATTAATAAAAAGTGAGATTAATTAAAGATTCTTTAAAAGCATTACTGAGTTCATAATACAATTGTGTGAGTGTGTCATTGTGTAGTTTCTCAATTAATGGAGCCTAGAATTACAACAATTAGCCTGTGAAAATCCCTATTTTTTTGAGGTAACAAAGGGTAACTCCATACTTGTAAATGTGGGGAATGTATGCATTTTGTGCATATTTATTAGCTGGAGAACTGTCTTGCAAAATTCCGAAAAGTGTGAATTTCACAGGATAGCCAAGTTATGGTTCACTTACTGTTTCATAAAGTGCAAATTAGGTAACATTACATTTAAATATGAACTGAACTGATTTGTCTCCGTCCAAGTGGATGTTGATTCCCCCCCCCCCCTTATTCAATTTGGTTATACACATGAATAATATAACTTATACTTGGTCTCGTTGCTCTGGAACTGAGATGTGATGTTGGAGCAGCAGTTAGCAATTCAGTGTGGCACCACAGCACCATGCAAGTGATATTTCAGGGCACAGAGGGGTGGGCAGCATTGGGGCTGAGTGTGGCCCCATAGTGCAGAATCTTAAGCATCAGAGGAGTACTTCTCATCCTCTAGCACCAGTGCATAGCAGTATTTGCAAAAGGAAGGCTGGAGCTTAGAAAAGACGAGTCAGTGCTGGAAAATTCTTCACCATACGCAGCATTCTAAATGTTATCATCCAAGACCACAGAATAGATTTCCCTATTTTATTGTTGTAATTTCTTTTTACTTGTTTTACCTTTCAATCATAAAAAACAAAATGCTTATGCAGTGAGGGGGCAAAGTATTTGATCTCCTGCTAAATTTGCCCGTTTGCCCTCTGAGAAATGTCCAGTCCATAATTTTAATGGTAGGTTTATTGTAGCTGTGAGAGACAGAATAACAACAGGAAAACCCCCAGAAACCCAGAAGACAAAAGTCAGAGATTGATTGAAGTTACTTAAAATGGGGGGGGGGGGGAATCCCCTAATATAATAAATAGATTGTGGACTCTACCAAACTTTGGGCATCCACTTCCCTCTCTTTTAATGGGGCTGTGGATGGGATAAATTTCATTTCTTTTGAAACAAAAAGTTTTCAATTTCCACAGCAAGATATACTGAGATGTATGTTTTATATCTTAACTTAAAACACCCAATATTTCGTCTGGTTCCATACTTGGTTACTTTTAAATTCTGCATTGACAAAAAACAAAAACAAAAAAATCTTCTTTGTTTCTTAACCTAACAGGACATTCTATGGGAGGAACATCCCACAGAACTATGAAAAGGAACGTGTCAATTCAACTATCACAATGGATAATATTTCATTACTATTTAAACAAAGATCCTGTGTTTCCCCAGCGCAGGCTCAAATGGATCAAAGAGAAAAGTTATCTATTTATCTTGTTTATTTGCAAAAATGGAAGGCGGTGGGGAGTGGGACAGGAAGGAAACCAGAATTTTTCTAATGGTCCATTTGGTGCCATTGTTAGCATTCTCCCCCATCTAGATGCCCTCATCACCAGGAAGGATATAGGGCTTGTCTCAGTGCTTATCTCAAAGTCCTATGGCAGGAAGAATGACCCTCTGTAAAGAAGAATGCTTGGTCAGCATCTTTTTACCTTCTATGGCCTTTAGCCCAGGCCTAGAGCATCGTTATGGCTTCCTGAAAGCATACTCTGGCTTGCACAATGCATTTGTTATATTGGTTCTTTTATTTCTGTACACCACCTCAGCACCCATCAAAGAAGTCGAAAAAGTACAGCGGTACCTTGCTTCTTAAACTTAATCCATTCCAAAACCAAAGCGTTCCAAAACCAAGGCACGCTTTCGCATAGAAAGTAATGCAAAATGGATTAATCCGTTCCAGACTTTTAAAAACAACCCCTAAAACAGCAATTTAACATGAATTTTACTATCTAACGGGACCACTGTTCCATAACATGAAAGCGATAAGCAATGTACTGCAGTCACACAATCAGTCAGTCAGTAGCTGAACTGGGTTCCATACAGTCACAAAAACAAAACAAAAAAGCTGCAAAAACAAAAGCGCAAAATAAATAGACAGACCTCAGCGTAACACTCAAAACGGCAGTGTGGCACTCAAATCGGAAGCTTAACACTCCAAATGGAGCACATTCGGCTTCCGAAAAAAGTTCGCAAACTGGAACACTTACTTCCGGGTTTGCAGTGTTTGCGTTCCAAGTTGTTTGAGTACCAAGCCATTTGAGAACCAAGGTACCACTCTACACAATTAACAGTAGCTTTCCCCCAAATGGCCAGCATCAGCACATAAAAGGGATGTGGTTCTGCACAGGAGTTTTAGCCCATTTCTACCAGGAATTGAATGGGAGTTGTGTTTTAACCCTGCGTGTGTAAGAGAGGGCTCATATTCAACACTTCCATTTCTCCAGGGAAACCGGGTCTTTATTGCTGAATCGGAGCAAACATCAACCAGGTTTTCTGCTGATTGACAGTTGCTCCGTGTCCTGAACCCCTGGACTACCTCTCAGCAAATCAGTATGGCAAGTGCAAAGTCCAAAGTCCGGGGCTCAAGCCACACAAGCGAAGTCCAAAGATCAGGAAACACAATCCAAGGCCAATCCAAGTAGCCAAGTCTGAAGTCCAGCAATCAGAATACAGTCCAAAGTCCATACTGAAGCACAGTCCCATAGGGATGAGAGATACCCAAAAACGTTGAGTAGGCTGCACAAATGTAGAGAATTTTCTTCCTCAAAAACGTTTTGACAGAACCAGAGGCCTCTTCACTGAGGACCTCCTCTTAAATGCTAGGCTGGTGCGTTGAAGTTGCTCAGCAACTGGGAGAGACCCAAAGGGAATGGGCTGCTTTTGCCAGGCTTTTCTTCAAGCATGTTTGCTCTACTCCCTTTTCCTCATAAGGTAAAGGACTCCTGGATGGTTAAGTCCAGTCAAAGGAGACTATGGGGTGCAGCACTCATCTCGCTTCAGGCTGAGGGAGCCGGCGTTTGTCCGCAGACAGCTTTCCGGGTCATGTGGCCAGCATGACTAATCCGCTCCTGTCACAACGGGATACTGTGATGGAAGCCACGGAAACGCCATTTAGCTTCCCACCACAGTGGTACCTATTTATCTACTTTCACTGGTTCAACAAAGTCTTCTTTAGAGTAGACCCATTGAGATTTGGGTCAACTCGGAGTAGCACTAAACTTGAGTACAACTCATGACCTCTTAATTAATAAAACAAATCAACTGATTTACAGGAAATAGTTTTCACACACACCCATGAGGTCTTCCAAATGTTTTCCCACTATTGTTTGTAATACACATATAAACACGCTCTGAAAAGACAATGTCTTATTCAAAACAAGCCTTTTGAAGGTTAGATGGGGTGCTTGGATTGTGGCTTGTGTCCAATTTAGGGTTAAGTAAGCCTCTCGTGTGTGTGTGTGGCAATTGTGCAAGCGGAAATCCTTGTGCTGATAGGACAAGAGAGTTGGATACCAACCTATCTGATTGCTGCCACGTGTGTGAGAGAGGACAGAAAGACAAATGAGGAAGACAGAAAGACACACAGACGTTGTGACTTATGTGCCTCTCCCCCAACCAATGATATTTTATGCATAATTCCATAGTGACCAATGTGCCATTTGTAAGCTTCCTCACATAATATTTTGTGTTTTAGCGAATATTATTGAACTCTAATTAACATTAAACTATGTTAACTGCCTTGATCTTCCTTACAGAAATAGTCAAGAAGTATGTCACCTGTAGTTAAAATGCTTTCTTGTTAGTCTGCTTTAAAATCTGCGACCTGTTCCCACCCTTCCCCAAATGTATGGCAATATACATAAATAACTAGTGTTTCATGGACAAGTGTCAAATTTACGGCAATGTTTATTGGAAACTGGGGGAAAGGTTTTTCCGGCAAATGGCTTGTGACCAATGTAACATGACCAATGTACCACAGGAAAATTCATTAATAGACACCCACCAATAAATACCTCCCAAGCAAGACCCTATACTGTGCATTCGCAAGTTGCTGCTCAGCATCAAGTTTATGTGGGAAGCCATAAGGCGCTAACTAGGCTTTGGGAAGGAGGTGGGAGAAGACTCTGGGACCTTGCCAGAGCCCCCTTGCCTCCTTCTCAAAACCCAGCACCTCATTTACCTGGGTTTGGAAAGGCAGCGTGAGGGCCGTGGGGGGGGGGGACATCAAATGACAAGTACCACCCCAAAAGGCATTGAGGGCAGCTTATTGGACCACGCTGTCCCAGATTATGTCAGCAGCAAGGCAGGTACAGGGTTCAATAATTGCTTCTACTGTATAACCCTGTCCACCTACTCTTGGGGTTTGAACTTTCTTCCGTACCTTGAGTGGGCATTACTCATACTTGCAGGTGGCTCTGGAGAGACATGTGATGAAAGTCCTTCTGCCTGTGGCTCTTGTGCCATTTTCTTTCTTTCTCTAGCTATTGGGTGGCCTTCCTGGGGTGTCCAAATTGGCCATGGTTTCATTCATCTTAGCGTCTTCCTTTATCTCGTCTCTTGTTTCAGCAAGAGTTTGCTTTAGTGACCACCCACTTTCTATTGACACACCATACAACGTGGACCATCCTAAAGTCTCTGCAACCATTCCAGGGTGGCCATTTCCCATCTTGGCTTTGTGCCATTATGTTTGAATTTCTGGGTCCATAGTATTTTGGCTCTTTCATCCTAGTGGGATTTCTGTTTTAATTTTCCATTGTTCCAGCTTTGTTTTACTTGGCGGTGATCTCTTGCTCTTGGCTTCAGGATGGAGTTCACAGCAGGTACCTGGATTTCAGCCTTTTGCTCATAAGGATCATGATTCCATGGCTGCGTTGCAGTAGTTCAGTTGCAGATTTGCAGCTTGTGGGTGTGGTAGTCCTTCGCGACTGTTTTGATCCTGCCTAAAGCCATTTCTGTAACTCATCGTGTTGCCAGGATACTTTCTAATCATGTGGAACCTTACTCCAGAAGAACAAAAAATGGATTAGCTGTTGACTATCAAGTGAATTGTGTTAAGAGGATTCTGAGTGATATGGAGTAAAATGTTGGCTAATGATATAGCAAAAAACTTTATATCAGGCTTGGGCAGTTAACTATCTATCTTGAGGTAAGAGACAGTGGCAGGAAAAATGTGTGGCATGGTAATAGTAGGAAGGCAAGGGTTGATTGTCAATGTATTGGCTTGGTAATGGATTGGATGAGAGCCAATAAACTGAAGCTCAGTCCAGATTAAGGCACTGTTAGTGGTTGGTTCATCATCTGTATTTTCCCATAGTTGTCCAGCATTGTCCAGAACTTGGCCTCACCAGCTGCAGGGCTAGGGGGAGGTAGACCTCAGGCGGCAACAGAGGCTCTGGCTCCATCTGCATTTGGGCTCCCTGTTTTGTGCCCTCCCAGTCCCATTGGGCACTGGTCATCACTGGTTTGGCCCCTGCTATATTTCTAGTTCTTGGCTTGCCATCAAGAATAGCTCAGTCGCTAAAGCACAAGACTCTTAATCTCAAGGTCATGGGTTCAAGCCCCATGTTGGACAAAAAGATTCCTGCATTGGAGGCAGTTGGATTTGATGGCTCTCATGGTCCCTTAGCCAACTCTACAATTCTGTGACCCCTGCTTTATTTTTGGTGCACAACCCCCATCTGCAAAAGAGGGCACAGATTTGCATGAGACATAAAGTGTTCGCAAATTTTATGCAGATTTGTGTCTTCTTTGGCAGGTGCAGAAGAAGGCCGAATATATGGTATACCCCACCCTTTTGGCACCCCTGGGACCAAATAAGACAAAGCTAGGAAAATATCACTTGGATTAAGGTGAAGTTTTTCTTTTCAGGGTGTCTAGCTATAAAAGCAACCTAGAAGTTCCAGACTGCTGCTATTATTGACTCTAGTTTCAATTTCTTTAGAAATGCTTGCAATGTATTAGTGGTAACCGGCAACGATAGAGTTAAACATTGTATTCGAGGATTTTTTTTGTTATGAGTTGGACCATTCTACCCCTTAGTTTATTCTTGTGGATGCTTTCGCTTTCCTAGGCAGTTGTGTTTGCCTGTACATCAGCAAACACCCTTGAGTTCTGAGCCTCCAAAGTGAGCATCCATGCCTTTTGTTAAATAGGAAGTTAAAAGTATTTACAGTACAAGGATTTGAACAAGGAAACACCAGGTTGGGGATTATTTCCAGAATTCTTTGTCCTTTCAAAACAGGTTTGTTTGGTTTTTTTTTCTGTCTCTCTATCCCTGCCAAAGCTCTTGCATTAACAAGCCTCTCTGCTGTTATTTATTTCTGTAAGGTTGAAATAAATAAGTGCCACAAGGAAAGATGGCGCTTAACCACTGGCTGCTGCTGCTGCTGCAAGTGCTGCACGAAGTGACAGGTACCAGGGTAAAACTCAACATGGGCGGTTTTGAAGACGTCGTCATCGCAATCAATCCCCAGATCCCAGAAGACAACAAAATGGTGGATGCCATCAAGGTAAGATAGTTAAATGTTTCTGAATGTATTGAATAAGGGACTTCAGACAGTGATATTCTAGGAAAATGCAAGTTGCATTTTGCAAGCGTGGGGTGCCGGGTGCTTCTGACCTCCCCACACCACAAGTCTTATCCCAAGTGTACAGGTGGGACTTGTATAGGGTTGCCATATTAAAAAAAGGAGAATTCCTGACACTCACAGAGCTATCAAGCTTTTTTGTAGGAAACCACCAAAATTGTTTCTGAATTCTGCATTTTTGCAAGCGTGGGTGTCAGGGTACTTCTGGCTGCCCCTACACCCCAAAACTTTTTCATCCCTTTCTAAAAGTAACATTCCACAAAGTTGTTGAGCTTCTTAGCAAGACCCCAAAAGCTCCGCCCAAAGTAGTGATTTTAAGTTTTTAGAGCTGGTTTCCGCTGGTTCGGCAAAATTCCACCCTGACGCCATTTTTACACCCAAAAACCAGGTCATGTCAGGAATGTTCCTGCCATAGTGCAAGCCTAGGTCACTTGCAAGAAGAAAAAAAATTGATAGCCTGGAATATTCCTCTTCCCTATTCCATACAACTGGGGTAGTTCGTTCTATCTCCCCCTAGCACCTCCTTCCAGTGAGCACATTTAGTCCTCCTTCCTTTTTGAGGTCTCTCACCATTGCTTTTTTTGTTTTTAATTTCTGCAATACCATGGGTGCGCCCAAGCCCGCTAGATTACTCTTGTAAATGGGTGCTTCCATTTTGGCTGCCTGAGCAATGGCAATCACAGCCTGAGTGTTGGAAACAGAGCGAAGGGTCTGTGCCAAAACTGGGTGCATGTACTCTGAGGTAAATGTTGTGCAGGTTTTGACCATTAGAGGTTAAAATGTCCTGTTCATAGGTTTCTTTAACTAACCGGAGTGCTTTGACACCAGATTTCAGGAAATTGTTCCAGAAATGGGGTGCTGTTTCTGGGAAGTGCTCTCCCTTCCTCTCAGTGGCTTTGCCTTAGCTCACATGGCAGCTGCCCCCAGTGGAGGAAGACGGTTTCTTTGCTCTAGGCTTCAGCTTCCTGCCGGGCACTGCAATAGTTCAATCTGTTTGGGGGCCCCATGGCCAGCTCCATTGAAGGAGAAATATATAAATGTCGCACTTTGTAGGAATTGCTTCAGATTGCTCTGTTAATAAGCAACACAGAAGAACTTTTGTCACTATACAGGGCTGATTGTGCACTCGAGGTTGTTGCGCAGGGTAGACTTGCACAAACAATATGGCGGCCACTTAAAAACAAACAAAAATGGCCGCCCTCCTGTCATGTACAGCTTCCCCCACTATTTTCTCCTTCATACCAGGAATAGCTTTGCATACTATGTCAAGCAACACTCAGTGGCACAGGAGGATCCACCAAAAAAAGTATGTGAATTGCATCTACCAGATTTTTGAAGACAGGGGTTCAACTTTTCAACATGCAAGGCACTCCAGCTTCAGGAAAGAAAGATGGCAGAAGAGACCAAAGGGCACATTTTGTGAACACAAATGCCAATAACTAGCCACTGACACACAAAGGTTTCTCCTTTCCCTGTTAGGACATGGTGAAAGAGGCATCAACTTATCTCTTCAGTGCTACACGGCAAAGATTTTATTTCAAGACAGTGAAAGTTATAATTCCTTCCACATGGAAACCGAAAAATGAATATCAAAGAGTAACTACAGAATCCTATGATAAGGTAAATGCTGAAGAATACATTAAGATTTAAATATACTTGTGGTATTTTTAAAAAGATTGGGGCAAATGGAGAGATTGTGGGGGGTGGGGATACAAGATATTGTATGATCTAATAAAAATTCTTATTATTTATTTATGATTAAAGTTCTATACCACCCTCAATCTGAAGATCGCAGGACTCTTTACAATACAATGACACAAAAATATATACCAAAATAACAAACAAAAACAACCCTCTCCCTCCCCCCCCCCCCGTTTAAAAGTCCATAGAATGTTTAATTAGCCAAAAGCCTGAGAGAAGAGGAATGTCTTTGCCTGGTGCCTAAAGATAAGTAATGCAGATGCTAAGCAATAATATCTATATTTCCCACTTTGGGATGCAACTGGATTTATTTTTGAGTAAACATGCAGATCTGGGCTGTATACGGCTTAATGTTCTTATAGACATCATGATATCTAAGGCTGGGTTAAAGTGGTTGCGGGCCTTGGTATGTTCTCCCAGCCTTCTCCCCAAAAGGAATTCATGCCATAACAGTACCAGAATTACATCTTGAAATATCTTTAAAGACAAATGAATTTAGTACACCTGATTTCGTGGGCTCACTTATAGACAATTGTATTCTTAATAAATACCTGAAGCTATTCCTTGTATAGTAGCATTGTCTAGTAAGCTTTCTTTTTCTTTTTCTTTTAATGGAAGCTCAGAGTATGACAGGAATTTCTGGGCTGTCCACCTCTATATCTTCTTTGTTCTATTTTATTTTAGGCAGATGTCATAGTGGCGGATCATTACTTGAAACATGGAGATGATCCCTACACCCTACAGTATGGCGGATGCGGGGAACCTGGGCGATACATTCATTTCACTCCTAACTTCCTGACAAATGACAAGTTGCATAATGCTTATGGTCCACGAGGTAGCACCTGTTAATTCAGATTAAATTGTCTGGGTTGTTGTTTTTTAATTATTAGAATTGCTAGTCAAGTTTTGAAAAGGTGATAAAGATAGAATTCCTAAGAAACCATTAAGACTTTCAATGCAGTTGCTTAATCACTCTAAAGGCTCCTAAATTTACATAAGAAATCTGCAATAGTTTCACATGAGGTTCATCAATACATTTTCAACCCCAAAAAGCTATCTTGCTGAAGCTATCTGAGCCTCTCTTCCTGTTTCCCATGTTACCACAGCTGCTTGTACACCATACATTTAAAGTACAGTGGTACCTCGGGTTACATACGCTTCAAGTTACAGACTCCGCTAACCCAGAAATGTTACCTTGGGTTAAGAACTTTGCTTCAAGATGAGAACAGAAATTGTGTTCCGGCAAGAGCAGCAGCAGCAGCAGCAGCAGGAGGAGGCCCCCATTAGCTAAAGTGGTGTTTCAGGTTAAGAACAGTTTCAGGTTAAGAACGGACCTCCAGAACGAATTAAGTACTTAAACCGAGGTACCACTGTACATGACTTCCTACATACAGTTCCCAGGAAGTTGTGTGCTTTGAATGCAGGGGGCGTAGTAAGACCCGCCTTGTCAGATGCAACTGTCGATTAAAGGGTCATCACCTCATTGGCTTCTGTGATGTAGGGAGACAAACAGGGACTTCTCTTCTGAATCAGATTGAAAAGTTGGCTACCCCTTCTATAGTTATTCAATTGCTGGTGTGATTTCACAGTATTTCAAATTTTATTTTAGTGTTTTTTTTAACAGGATGTATGTTTGCTATAATTACTAGCTGTGTGTCGTACATTAAAAAAAACAAAAAACTGTGTCGCAAATTTTAGCTTTGTTATTGGTGTTCTACAGGCAGGGTCTTTGTCCATGAATGGGCTCATCTCCGATGGGGTGTCTTTGATGAATACAACAATGACGCACCTTTCTACACTCCTGGGGGAGACAACTTGCCTGAAGCAACAAGGTACAAGTACCTCCAACAAATGCATCTCTTCTTTAAGAAGTGATGTTTGCCTTGGGCTTGCTAGTTTTTTAGTGTTGCAAATTATTGCCTAGAGAGCATCCTTGGGTCCCCAGATGTTGTTGGACTACATCACCCCTAGTTTGTAGGACCAGTGGTCAAAGGATGATGGCAGCTGTAGTCCAACAACATCTGCGGATGTTGAGAAAGGCTGCTCTAGAGGATTAAGCTGTACTTGGAAGATATACAAAGGAAATCTCTTATGGGACCCAGGTTGCTCAATGTCCTGCCTGCTGGTAACCCCAGCTAGTGGCCACTTGTGCTCTGCCCAACCCCTTAACATCAACCAGCTTATTCAGTGGGTGACAAGAAATTTTCCGTGCCAGGTACCACCTGACCTTGCTACGCCACTGATTCAGTCTCTCTGAAGACCATTTTCAGACTCTAATTATGATGGCTTATCAGCTTTACTCATGAAAGCAATGAGCAATCCCTGTGTGCTGCTAGGTCCCACTCCCACAGCCTCGGCCCTGTATACCTGAAGGAGTGTTTCCACCCCCATCATTCAGCCCAGACACAGAGGTTCTGCTCCGGGGGCCTTCTGGAAATTCCTTACTGCAAGAAGTGAGGTTACAGGGAACCAGGCAGAGGGCCTTCTCAGTGGTGGCGCCCGCCCTGTGGAACGCCCTCCCATAGATGTCAATGAAATAAACAACTACCTGACTTTTAGAAAACATCTGAAGGCAGTCCTATTTAGGGAAGTTTTTAATGTTTGATGTTTTATCGTGTTTTTAATATTCTGTTGGGAGCTGCTCAGAGTGGCTGAGGAAACCCAGCAAGATGGGCGGGGTATAAATAATAAATTATTATAATATTGTAGCACCCTGCTTGTGGTTAACGCTTAGCTGGAATGAAATATTCAACGCAGCAACAGAGAAATTAAATAATAATTTATTTGTCAGACAAATAAATGAGAGGCACAGTGGTATATGGTTACCAAGCTCTGGCCTGCCTTCTGCCATTATGGCCAGCCCTTATATTTCCTTAATCCAGCCCCCTTTGCTCCTCCTTTGGCTGCCTCTGTTCAATCAGCCTGCTTGAATTTCCTATTGGCTGATTGCTATATCCAATTCTAAAAGATACACCCATATCCTTCTGTCCTTATATGGCAGACAAAGAGCTATATATTGTTACATCTATAAATGACAAATAAGTAGTAATATATCTTACATGTGTCTCAACAAGGAATCTTAATTACCAGCTCACCTCTTGCCTTCCTTGCCCTCCAAAACAGATGGTTAATAATTTTAAATTTTTATCTTGAACATATGTCAAGGATCTTGAGTTTCACATAAACATTGAAAGATCTCCTTCATTTGAAGGTTTCTAAACAAATGTTTGACAGCTAATATATCAGGATGGCGTCTCTTGTCTGACAAGAGGCTGGGCTCAATGGCCCCTGTAGTCTATTCCAACTCTAGGACTCTATGATTCTATGAAATAAGAATTTAACATTTGTTAAATCCTTTGCATAATTACATTTAAGCCAGCATATTTAAACTTCCTCAAAGTAACAAGGAAGGAACAGTTTACAGCCTCAAAATAAAATAGGAAAAAAAAAGCCTCTTCCCCTGTTCACACTTCCCCCCTTCTCCAGCCGGTTTGTTTTCCATGTGCTCTTGGCCTTTTGACCTTAGGCTCAAGTTTAAGGCACATGGTTTTATTTTACTGTTTACCAAACTCTTAATTATGTAGGGTCTGTGTAACCTTGGTCTTCAGCCTGTAATTCCAGCTTTTACGACTTTGAGAATTGTTTTCTGCTATCGATCAAAGGGGCCCCTCCCTTGTCTAGGAAAACATTGCCAAGGCTCTCTGAACAGCTGGTCTGCCTGGCATGAAACTTTTGAAAGTCTAAGCCCATTTACCTGATCAAGATATAAACCAATATATGCCTTGATTAAAAATGCAGTCTATATTCAGATGCCACAATCCCCCCTTTCAAGCTCAAGGACCTTGCTACCAAGCGTCCTTGATAGCTTGATCTTCATCATATTCCTGAGTTAAAGCTGTGTATAGGGCCATGATATAAGGTAGAGTTTCATTCGAAATCATCTTGCTAATTGTACTTCTAAAACATGAGATGATACATGGCATCATACATAAAACCATCACTACTACCGTCAAGAAAAACAAGCAAGACAATAGTATCCCTTTGAGTCCTGTGACATTGGGTAACCATCCCCTATCCCATCCTTCCCATGTTTGTACTGGGACATGTGCTATATTCTCCATCTTTGTGGCCAACACACGGATTGCCTCACCATTATCTGAAATGTTAAAGCAACAGGCATTCCCTGTCAAGTTCAAGACTCCACATAGGCCTCTCTGCTTGGCAAGTACATAATCCATTCCCATTTTCAGCTGCAAAATGACGGCTCTACTTTCATCCAACTGTTGTGCAATAAGTCTCAAACTCTGGGCCGTTACATTGGTTACAAGTTCCACTACTGCTTGCAATCGAATTATTCTGTTTAGATTATAAATAGGATCCCGTGCCCCTTGTATGAGCTCACCAGGATTCCAGGAGGCAGGATCATAATAGGCTATAATGCGCTCTGGTGGCCAATCATCAGTATCGCTCCAACTTTGGGTACTTCCTCCTGCTATATGAGAAATATCAGCGTTTCTTCGTGTTCGCTTAGCTGAACTAGTGGGCAAAATCCAAATTGGTGGTAATACCCATCCCAGGAAACAAGTCCCACTCCATTTGGAAGGGAGTTTCTTGTATGCCCATTCTCCACATATCCACCACAACCATCGGGTCTGAGGTTTTTGGTACGTGGAGTACAGAAGGCGAAATATCACAAGGGGTATAGAGTTCACAGTGCAGTATGTTAGATTGCCTTTCTCTGTCACAGTTATGTTCCATACCACTTTCCATGCATGAATAAAAGGGGTTGCACAGGGCAAGGTATTCCGAGTTCGATAGGTAGTACCGTTTGCCCAGGTATGACTATTCTTAATATAATCCCAAGTATAGTGACAATGAGAAGAGCCTATCATGGTAGAATCAGCTGCATCTGATGATTTATGTACACAGAATTCCCCTTGTACAGGTATAACTCGTAATGTTTAGTTGAGTTCCATCCGGGGAAATTCTGTACTTCTGTTTGGTGTAGCATTTCGCTTACCATACCAATGGCATTTATTGGTATCGGTAATAAGGGCACACCTCCCTCTGAATCATCTGGCCCAAGAGAGCAAACAAGGCAATTGGTCCTATTTGCACATTGGCTACCATCTCAGCTAAACCTACCCACATATTGTGGTCATAGCGGAATCCATATTTAGCGAATTTGGTCAGATTCAAGGACCCTTCCTCTTCCCAAGGGATCAGGATTAATAATAAAATCATGTTGATGTCTAGCATATGCATTCCTTCCACAAAAGATTACCGTATTGTGATAGCATATAAATATTAGTCCCTATATAATTCCCCCAGTGACAGGAATGGGGAACCACCAAGACCAAAACATATATCCCAAAGATCCCCAATGTGTAATATCCCTGATAATTGTTCCACAAGGGGGCAGTCAATCAATTGTATAAGAGAATCTTCCCGCTCACAGTCTCTGGTTCAGACGCTCCTCAAGCTTCAGGCGTGCGCAGGTCAGCCAGCTTCCAGGTTTGTGGCTGCAGCAGGCCGGTCGTCTAATGTTGCCCGAGACCTAGCCCGTTCCCGGTAGGGCTAGATACAGGGGTTTTTGGAGAGAGTCAGTTTAAGAGGATTAGAGGGGTCACCTTTGCATGTCCAACTGCCTTCGGACTTCTTCAAACGGGAGTGATGAATCCAGGGGGGTCACCTCAGCTACCTTCACCGCTGTTGGAGTAGAGAGCAAGACGGTGTAAGGTCCACGCCACTTAGGTGCAAGTGGATCACGTTTCCACTCTTTCACCCATATGCTATGCCAGCCTGAAGCTGATGAATCGGCACGGCAATGCTGCACGGCGTGCGCTCGAGGGCCCACCTGTTAAGATAAAAACAAACAAACAAACAAACACGAGAGAGAGACAAAAACACGGGAGAGAGATTGCACTTGTCCCTGTGTCACATGGTCTCTTATTTGTTTGAGGTCAGTTGGAATATCCTGAACAAAGGAGGGCGGCCTCCCATACAGGAGCTCAAAAGGTGACAACTTAAGTCTTTTGTGGGTGTGCACCGAACACAAAACAGTGTTATGGGTAACACGTCTACCCTCCTGAGACTTTAAACATATTAGTGGGCTTCTGGCATGCCCTGCAGATACCTTGCACAAGCGTCTGGCGGTAGGTGGTAAGCCTGGCCAGGTGAATTGCATTGTTTGGATCCCAATTAGGATCTTCCAAGGGAAAGTTGTCCTGGAGATGACGGTCAATATTATAAATATTTCCCACTCTGGCCTGCTCACGCAAATATATCTGTGCCTTTTCAATTATGTCTCTCCTTTCCTCAGTGGTGAAGAGAGTATTCAGGAGCTGGCGACAATCTGTCCAAGTAGGACTATGAGTATTTATTATTGAAGTCACCAAGTCCATCATAGCCTGAGGTGGCTGTATTGCTTGCTGACCGATCAAGGTCTCCCTGTAACTTCTGTAATAATTCTCTAGGACTTGGATGTACAGGGGTTTGGGGTGGGCAATTAGTTGTTCCACTAAAGGAGACTGTAGATGGAGTTCTACTGGGACTCACAGGTGGAATAACCACTTCTGCTTGGGCTTCATTATAGAACTCCAATGCCTCCTGAAGATATTTATCATAATCTATCAAGGAATCAAGTTCTGTGACTCCACCCCCATTATTCATTCCACTTTCTTGCCTTGGGGTTACAACTGGTGGAGTGTTTGGATTTATTTGGCAAGATTCCTTTCCTAGCTTTGGCTTTTACAGCCAATAATTTGCATCGTTGGACTTTGCATTCCCTTATCCATGGAGGATTTTTATTTAATGTGCTCAGCCAAGAATCTATATATGAAAATTGTTCTGGGCACCCTCCAGTCTCTTTGGCGAAGTTAGACCAAAGTTTGCTTACTAAATTTATATCAAAGGTTCCTTGAGATGGCCATTCAATATTTTGATTCGGCCACTCTAATTCACATAACGTTCTCAGGCGCTCTGGCGTCAGTTTGACTCCATATGCCCCTGAGAAGGCTTTCTTAAAATTATTTAACATACATTCAAAAGGTGTATTTCCCCCCTTTGAACCCCCAACTCCCATTGTATGGCCCTGTGAAGTTTCCACTCAGTCACTCACACACACACCTTACTGGTAAACGAAGTAGTACTCACTCCACACTTAGGTCAGCTACACATTGTACTTTCTCACACATGCAATGCGCCAGATACTTCACCACACACTACCTCCCATTCTTCCCTTTTCCCCCACCAGATCACCATCTGATATACCCAGCCACCTAGCGTACTCAGTTCCCCTTTACTGAGACGCAGAAGTTTGATCAGGACTTCTCTTCCTCCCAATTAATTGGAGGGCCAAAACCCCTTAGTGCACTTACCCTTAGCTGGTTCCCTGTTTATTTCTCTGGTCCCCCCCGGTCCGTCGCCGTCGGTGGGCAGGGTATCAGACAGACGAGACTGCTGCGTTCCCCTGGAAAAAATTTTTCCAGTGCGCGCTGGGTAGGCACAGTTGTCCTCTCTCTTGTACCCCGTCCAGTGAGGCGAAGGCGCTGCGTTCCAGCAGACCACTTATCCGAGTCGCAGGCACCATAAAATGTAGCACCCTGCTTGTGGTTAACGCTTAGCTGGAATGAAATATTCAACGCAGCAACAGAGAAATTAAATAATAATTTATTTGTCAGACAAATAAATGAGAGGCACAGTGGTATATGGTTACCAAGCTCTGGCCTGCCTTCTGCCATTATGGCCAGCCCTTATATTTCCTTAATCCAGCCCCCTTTGCTCCTCCTTTGGCTGCCTCTGTTCAATCAGCCTGCTTGAATTTCCTATTGGCTGATTGCTATATCCAATTCTAAAAGATACACCCATATCCTTCTGTCCTTATATGGCAGACAAAGAGCTATATATTGTTACATCTATAAATGACAAATAAGTAGTAATATATCTTACATGTGTCTCAACAAGGAATCTTAATTACCAGCTCACCTCTTGCCTTCCTTGCCCTCCAAAACAGATGGTTAATAATTTTAAATTTTTATCTTGAACATATGTCAAGGATCTTGAGTTTCACATAAACATTGAAAGATCTCCTTCATTTGAAGGTTTCTAAACAAATGTTTGACAGCTAATATATCAGGATGGCGTCTCTTGTCTGACAAGAGGCTGGGCTCAATGGCCCCTGTAGTCTATTCCAACTCTAGGACTCTATGATTCTATGAAATAAGAATTTAACATTTGTTAAATCCTTTGCATAATTACATTTAAGCCAGCATATTTAAACTTCCTCAAAGTAACAAGGAAGGAACAGTTTACAGCCTCAAAATAAAATAGGAAAAAAAAAGCCTCTTCCCCTGTTCACACTTCCCCCCTTCTCCAGCCGGTTTGTTTTCCATGTGCTCTTGGCCTTTTGACCTTAGGCTCAAGTTTAAGGCACATGGTTTTATTTTACTGTTTACCAAACTCTTAATTATGTAGGGTCTGTGTAACCTTGGTCTTCAGCCTGTAATTCCAGCTTTTACGACTTTGAGAATTGTTTTCTGCTATCGATCAAAGGGGCCCCTCCCTTGTCTAGGAAAACATTGCCAAGGCTCTCTGAACAGCTGGTCTGCCTGGCATGAAACTTTTGAAAGTCTAAGCCCATTTACCTGATCAAGATATAAACCAATATATGCCTTGATTAAAAATGCAGTCTATATTCAGATGCCACAATATTATTATTATTACTCCTGCCTCCAATGCAGGTGAGGGGCAACAACATTCCTTTCCTCACCCCGCCCCACAACCATTTTCTTCTCTCCTGAGAAAGCCTAGGTAAGGTTTTGAGAGACCCATGGCTACTTCATTAAGCCTTCTTTCCATTGTTAACATTCAGGAGTCCTTCCAGACATAGCAGTTAGCACAGAGATAATGCTTGCCGTTGTTTCCCATAGGCCAATTTTAATCAGCTCCTCCTACCAATCCAGTTGCAACATGTTGCAAACTGCATAGCATAGCAATCAGGCCACCAAGTGATTGTTTATTGACTTTTAAATTGACTGTATCTGTTTCTTTTTACATTCGTTAGATGCTCAGCTGGTTTCACTGGTCAGTACATATTCCCGCTTGGTGGAAAAAGTTACAGAGATTGCAAAATTGACCACCGAACTCAGCTGTATGAAGATGGTTGCCTGTTTGTTCCAAAAAGACATCAAGATACTGCAGCTTCTATAATGTACTTGCAAAGTCTCCCTTCAGTAAGTATGATGAATCTCAGATGGGACTTACACTCCCCCAGTGTCTGTCTTCAAAAAGGCACACTGTGACTTTATGTTTCTAACAAGCCTGCTTCAAGTATTGGCTTTTATTTGAAGGATTATTCAATCAGGTATGCCTTGAATAAAATGAGCTCCCAAAGGAAGAACCCACCCACCGTGTAAAAGTGTGTGTTTTCTTATAGATAGTCTTGTCCCCTATAAAAATGGCCTCCAGTGAGTGCCAAAGGAGGCAGCCATTTCCTAGGGAAGGAGTGATTTAGAATTTTCCAAAATTCTCAAAATGCACTTCAGAAGAGACCTTTTTTGTGTGAAAAACAAAACAATGGCTACTCAGATTCTCCTCCTCCGCAAAAGAATTTCACATCATGTACCCACCCTACCCCCAAAAAGCAGCTTTGGAGATGTATAAAATGTCTGAGAAATTGTCCTTACTATTTCAGTTCAGTGCCGGATTATCAAATAGGCAGAGTAGGCACCAGCCTATGGTTCCCACAACAACAGATCAAAATATGAATTTAATCCTGAAATAAAATTACAACCCAGCTTTCTTAGTTCAATGTTATCCCACAAGATTTTGACTGCCTAGGGGCCTCCAGGGGGTTTAATCTGGCACTGTTTCTGTTGAGCTACTTGTTCATCTCTTTCTTCTCTTACTCAACTTCCTTCACCTTCTGACTCTGTATTTCTGCAAACTTTGGGTTTGCCCCTAACCCTCCTGATACCTTTCCCTCATGCAAGAATGGCGCTTTCTGCAGCGTAATGACCAACATTCAGAGAACTGACTTTCCTATTCATATAAACAAGTGAGGCTCTGCAATGAAACCTTGCTTGTTTTTGTGTGGTGCGGTAGCCTTCAAAGCTTCCCCTTCTTAGGCAAGATACTGCCCAGAGTGAAAGACTAGGTAGGTGACCAAGTGAGTGAATGAGTGACTGAGTGAATGACCCAGTGAACAGGCAGATAGCTAGAGAGGGCAAGTGAGTAAATGGACAGCCAGCAGGTGGCTGACTAGTGCCCAAGTACTCCTCCGGTGGAGCCAGCTGGTCCAGGTTAGAACTAGCTATTTCATTCTGGCTGATGGTCTCATAGTTAAGCCAACTCTTCTCTTCTTGAGTTGCAAGGGTGCTGGGCACTCTATGTAGCAGATGATCTTTTCCCTTTGCAGGATGCCCAGACCTTTGACACCAGAGAGGGGCTTTTCTCTGCTTCCCTTCCAGGTGTGAAGGTATCTCATTAACATGTGCTCTTTTGCTGAGGGATGGAGGTGAGGGGGGAAGAGTTTGCTGGGCAACTGCTGAAGCTTGGCTAAGCTGCCAGGACAATGCTCTTGGGTGTAGCTAAACCCTATCTCCTCCTATTCTTATTTCCATAACACAGAAGATGCCTTTTCCATCTGAGGAAGAAGGCAGCGGGGCTTTGCTTGACGAGGCAGCTTAATCCCCAGTGCTTTAGACAAATGGCTTTTATTCTTCCTTCACCTGCAGGAGTTCAGAAAAAAACCCCAGAGCAGAGTGATGCAGGCATGTGTAGCCTGTTTCTATGTAGGGTGCTTTTTTTGTGTGGCTTTTAAAATTATTTGGGGTTCACCCAATATTTTTTTCCTACTTCTGCGTACCTCAAGGATTACCCAAGTTGTCTTATACCTCCCTCTTGTGTATGGCTGTTGCCATTCCAGTGACATAAAGGTTAATGTTCTCCCTTGCAGTTATTTATAGATATTAACCCATGACAGGGAAAGTGAATGTCTCTGTGATCCCTGGATCAGTAGCCAAACTAGAACAGACTCTTTGAAGATTGTTTCTGTTACATTTTTGTGAAATTTAGGGCAACATACGTCTAGAACTAAAAATCCATCAAACACCCTGTAGCCTTTTTTTGTCTGTGTGCCAAGGAATGTCAATCTTTGCAGCACCTCTTTGTAAGGAACAGCACTCATGAAGTAGGAATTGCTAATGAGGTTGTGATCTTGACCTGTCCTTCCCTATCTTTTACTTAGGTTACTCAGTTCTGTGACAAAAGCAATCATAATATTAAAGCAACAAATTTGCAGAATAAAATGTGCAACTACAGGAGCACCTGGGAAGTAATTATGGACTCTCCTGACTTTGCCAGTTCATCTCCAATAACGGTTCCCCCACCTGATCCCACTGTCTCCTTGCTGCAAAAACAGGACAGAGTTTTGTGTCTAGTGCTTGATGTTTCCGGGAGCATGGATGCGGTAAGTCTTCTTTCCATGTTCAGAAGATCTATTTTGAGACAGTTCAGAAATTATGGTATTAATGTCCATAGCGAAAACAAGTGTCAATACAGCACTGGCATTTATGTACTGTGAGGCTAAATTTTGCTGTACCTCAGTTGTTGGGAACCTTTGACCTTCCACATATTGCTAAACTACAACTCCCATCAGCCCCAGAAGCAGGGAAAATGGCAAAGCAATGATGGGAGTTGCAGTTCAGCAACCTCTGGAGGGCCACACATTCTCCACGCCTGGCCTACTTGATTAGTTTATTTGGATATTTATCAAACTACAGCAAGTTGTTCGTAGAGGTCAGAGGTTCTAGGGCAGGACAACTTGGCTGTTGTGCAAGGCAATCACTGCCTGCAACCCTCAGCCTAATGTCACATTGATGCAGGGAACCCAGAGGGAGAGATGGACTGTGGAAGGTGAAAAACATGGGAGTGGGGAGCCAAAACAGATGGACGAATAGAAGCAGGACAGGGAATCCCACTGCAAGCATTCAGTTTAGTTGTCTAGTCTTTCAGGGTTCTCGATACTTCAGGAAGCTTCAAGAGATAGAGTGGTACCTCGGGTTACAGACGCTTCAGGTTACAGATTCCACTAACCCAGAAATAGTACCTCGGGTTAAGAACTTTGCTTCAGGATGAGAACAGAAATCGTGTGGCGGCAGTGCGGCGGCAGTGGGAGGCCCCATTAGCTAAAGTGGTGCTTCAGGTTAAGAACAGTTTCAGGTTAAGAATGGACCTCCAGAACGAATTAAGTTCTTAACCAGAGGTACCACTGTACTCAGAGCTCCCTTCTGCAGAAATTCACAAGCCTAGAAGAGCCACTCAGCTCTTGGGGAAGGGGGCTTAAGAGACACCGAAATAATTCGGTTAAATCACAGGGTTTGAATAATCTAACTGATAAGCAAAGAAAAACAAGATTGTAGAATTGAGTTGATATTTGCCCAGGAGATAATAACATAGGCATTTGTATAGCAGCCACAAAAACAGCTGTGACTCCTGGTCCTTTCTAACTCTACAGTTCTGTGGTTCATTATTACATAATGAAAACATTATGTAATAAATACTATTCAATGACTATTCAATTGATGGGACAAGCCCCACTGAAACAAGTGGCGCTCTTGTGCACCTCCCATCTATTTCAATGGAGCCTGTGCATGAAAACGTCCAGGTGAATTGTGTCCTAAATCACAACACGGATGAGATTATTTGGATACTCATAAATGTTATGGACTTGTCTATATTCTTATATGTTTATCAAGCCTTGTTTTTTAGAGTATAGTTAACAATTGTGTTTTCAGTCATCTTCATTTGCTTCCCAAAATGCACTGGCAGACCTGTGACTGCTGTTGTTGTTTTGTTTTTAATTCATATGCAGAACAACCGCACTGTTCGGCTGAAACAAGCTGCAGAAATATTCCTCCTGCAGGTCATTGAAGCGGGGTCCTGGGTTGGAATAGTTGCATTCAGTAGCACAGCAGCAGTTAAGACTCATTTGAAGCAGATCAGTAACGACAGCATGCGCAAAACACTCACAGAGTACCTGCCTACCAGAACTACTAGAGGAACCAACATATGTTCTGGAGTGCGGTCAGGATTTCAGGTGAAGAATTTTTCCTCAGATTCTTTTATTCCTACGCTTCTACTTAGTAGAGTGACCGGATGCAAAAGACAGCAGGAGGCCTGTGCATATTGTTACAAGTGGAATTTAAGCCTAAAACGCTGCCCTGTGGCTTCTGTGTTGTTTGTTTCAATATCGCTGCTAAAATTTTAAATCCTCTTTTCCATACAGGTGTTTCTACACAAGTATGGAAGTACCAAAGGCTGTGAAATCGTTCTCTTGACAGATGGAGAAGATACAGCTATAAGCTCTTGCTTGGATGAAGTTCAAAGAAGCGGGTCTATAATTCACACCATTGCTTTGGGATCAAATGCTACAAAAGACCTAGAAACATTGGCAGACAAGACGGGTAAGTGAGCAAGAATAATGTCTTGCAAGACTCTTCTATGCTACCTGGTAGCCAGTTGGTGTGTCCCCCAAAAGTGAGTTCGCTCCAAGGCCCAGCCACTTCGCCAAGCTACTCCCAGCCACACAATAGTCCTCCTACTTGCTCCGTCCACAGAAACGTTTATTTCAGCCATGACAGCTAAATGAGATTGCCATATTCAGGGAATCCATTTTGACCTCAGGTTCTGCTTGTAAGTATCCAACCGGCATTTGGTTGCCACTGCTGGAAATAGATTGTGGGCTTTGACTGAGACAAGCCATTGGTAAAGGATGCAAAACTGAGGTGCAGACTAGTTACTGTTACTGAGAAGCCCATCCCAAAACTCCACACAAGGCAACTCTCCATCTTCTGTCTTTCCCTCAACTCTCCAGTCATAGTTAAGGATTGAGTGGCCTCTGTTTTGTCTGGCTTTTAGCTCATTGCTTTTACTATGCTATAACTTGGCATTTTGATGACTCTTCTCCATATTCTTTAACCAATAAATCTTTATTGGAGAACAAATCTTTAACCATAGTAACACACATACTTCTTGCTCATTGCCCCTAGTGAGCAAGAGTGGCACTGCAATTGTGTCAATTGAAATAACCTAAATAGTCCACAGGCATGACAGGAACATGTGTATAAGAATTAGGTACTATATTGACACATGTAAAAATATGTAAGAGACCTGCAATCAGCTTTTTGATACAATGTTTTCATACTATATTGATGTGTGCATTTTTTTAAAAAAAAGAAACCTAGGGGAAATTAGCAAAAACGCTTGCAAAATTTATGTAAATTTGTATCTATCAGCTTCTTTCCAAAATCTGTTAATTACTCAGCAGTACCCCTGGCCTCCCTTTTAAATGTGTAGGGTTGTTGTTGTTGTTTTAAATGATGCTCCTTACAATCCAAACTTAAGATTTCAAATCTCACAAAGTTAGTTCCTTGCAAATGTCTGGCCAGATGTAATTTAGATTTAGAGGAACTGACAAAAAGGGGGTATTCAGATTCTTTTTACTACCTCTGTATAAGAAATACTATTTCTATTTTCAACAGAGGCCACAGATCCTGACCCAACTATAGAAAGGTGCAGCAAAGGTCTGCTGGGTGTGCACAGTTCCTAACATTAAAAAGCAGCACCTGTAATTCTGAACTGTGCCTGCACTACCACACCTGCACATGCCACTACAAGGCACAATGCGTACAGTGGTACCTCGGGTTACAGATGCTTCAGGTTACAGACGCTTCACGTTACAGACTCTGCTAACCCAGAAATAGTACCTCGGGTTAAGAACTTTGCTTCAGAATGAGAACAGAAATCGTGCAGTAGCAGTGCAGCGGCAGCAGCAGGAGGCCCCATTAGCTAAAGTGGTATCTCAGGTTAAGAACAGTTTCAGGTTAAGAACGGACCTCCAGAAGGAATTAAGTTCTTAACCCGAGGTAGCACTGTATTGCATTTTATTCCACCTGACAAAATAACTACAGTATTCTGATTATTCCTTCAATCATATTTCAGGGGGTCTGAAATTTTCTATCACTGACAGTTTGGATTCCAACAGCCTCATCGATGCTTTCAGTGGACTTTCTTCAGGAAGTGGAGATATCAGTCAACAATCTATTCAGGTTTGAACTGCAAAGATTCAAGTATATCATCACTATCACTATCATTGCTATCCCTAACATTATTATTATTTATTATTATTATTAGCTTAAAATTACTAGGCAGCATACAAAAAAACTAAAGACAACACAGAGTGAAATCAATTCTACAGTTCATATTTTGCTATTGTAATAATGAGGGAGACCCCAGGTAGAGTTCAAAGAGAAGGGCAAACGGCCAAGATAGATTTTGGCGGAGCTAAAACATTTCACAATGTACCATTCTGAGTTCAAATCAACTTTATTTTTCTCTGTCTGGACAAATAACAAATTGGAGAAGAGGTTTCATTAGGAAAATAGCATATGGGGAAAGTGTTTCCTTAAAAACCACCCCAGCACCTTGGTTCCAGCCCAGAATATTGTATCTCCTTGGCAACCCTTTGCCAAAATGTGGAAACTGGAGATTTGAGTTGTCTCATCTAGCATTGTCCAAATATTGGCTGGCCATTTCCAAGGCTGTTGAGGTAGAGGCGCGATTGTTTCCTCCTGTTTCAACGTAGCTGCTTATCTGCCTTCCTCCATCTCTTTAACATTGAAATATTGATAGAAACTTAATTTATCACCACTGGACAAACCAATATCTGTATGGGGCAAGATGTATCATGTCATGACTGTACCAGCACTTTTATTAATGGCTGAGTATTGCGTATTACTTGTCCAGCAGAACTAACCACTGTGAAGGCACCTTCTAAACAATGTACCACCACTCATTTCTTTACACCTTATGAAAGGAAATAAACCATATGTATTCAATTTATAAAACTTTTCAGATACTGTATACTTATTTCTCCCCCCTTCCCCCACCAACAGCTTGAAAGTAGAGGGCAAAGCGTCGGTTCCCAAGACCAGCTGAATGGTATCGTAACCATTGATAAAACAGTGGGGAATGACACTTTCTTTGTGGTGACGTGGGGCACATCCCCACCGGAAATTCTGCTCACAGATCCCAAAGGAAGAGAGTACACCGAAAAAGACTTTGCAATTGATAATACCAACGTCCGAACAGCTCGCCTCAAGATTGATGGAACCGCAGAGGTAAAAACTGAGCTCTTCTCAAACCTCTCTGCTTGTCTAACCAAATGGGACAATGCCTGTCTCATTGCATTTTTTTGGAACAAGTGCCAGCAAAGGGTTCTGCCAATACAGCTAAAGTAGCATATAGATTATGCAAGCAGGGAAGAGCCATTTGCTTCCAGAAGTCCCATATGTAGCATTCTGTAGTGGTCAAGTACTCTTTTGCTTATTTGAGTGATATCAAGATCTTATGTGTCTTGGTAGGATGAGATGGTGGAGAGGAGCATGGGACTTTGAAGGGGGGCTGATCCTTGAGGGAGGTGGCAAACTGAGAGATAAAAATGGCAAACCAGTCTCTCCACAAGTTGTTGTTGTTTAGTCGTTTAGTTGTGTCCGACTCTTCGTGACCCCATGGACCAGAGCACGCCAGGCACTCCTGTCTTCCACTGCCTCCCGCAGTTTGGTCAAACTCATGCTGGTAGCTTCGAGAACACTGTCCAACCATCTCGTCCTCTGTTGTCCCCTTCTCCTTGTGCCTTCAATCTTTCCCAACATCAGGGTTGTATTTGTCCATGGAGTTTTCTTGGCAGGGATATTGGAGTGGCTTGCCGGTTCCTGCTCCAGGTGGATCACGTTTGGTCAAAACTCTCCGCTATGACCTGTCCATCTTGGGTGGCCCTGCACAGCATATCTCATAGCTTCTCTGAGTTATTCAAGCCTGTTCACCACAGCCTTGCTAATTTGGCTCCTTCCTGCAGCAAGAGAGAGAGAGAGAGAGAGAGAGAGAGAGAGAGAGATCAGTTTCCCTATGGCATCACTGCTCACTAACTAGGCCAAAGCCAACAGAGAAAAAAGTTTGTAGGGCTGACTTCTCTCTCTTTTTTTTACAAAAGTGTGTGTATGAGGAATGGAATGGCAGAAAGTTTCGCAGTGAGCAGACAAGGGAATAGAACTTGCTACTGTGTTTGTGCTCAAGGAAAGAAACCGCGCAAGCAAATACAATCAGTATTCATCATTGTTGGTTGTGTTAGCCTGCAAACAATACATAATTGTAATCATTTTAATAAAAAGACACCTACCTTTATCAAAGCACAAGAGAAACCAGAGGGAATGGAAATGCGTTTATAAACACAACTTAGATACTCAATAGTCTTCTGTATTTCAACACTTGATTTTCAGACAGGAGACTGGATTTATTCAATCAAGAACACACATTCGGGAGCACAAGTCATATCAATAGCGGCAACCACTCGAGCAGCCTCTGCCTCTGTGCCTCCTTTGATTGTGAAGCCCTACACGAAAAGCGATACCAATAAGTTTCCTAGTCCCATGGTTATTTATGCAGAAGTCAGCCAAGGATTCTTGCCTGTCATTGGTGCAAAAGTCACAGTGATGGTCGAACCAGAGATTGGAACACCAGTAGAACTGGAGCTTTATGATGATGGTTCAGGTAAGCTTATTTCAAAGCATTTACGGAAGTGTGCATTTAAATTTTTTTCAAAAGCAAGTTTTTCAAAAGTCAATTTTCATTGACTCCTTTGAAATGGAGTAAATATATAATTATTGCAAATACAAATATATGTATTGGACTTGGCTTGTACCATGTGGCTCGCTATACCTGCCTTTGTGAACTGGAATCATTGCATATAATGACCTCATTCTGGGCTCTGTCCCAAGCTCCATCAAGTCATGCAAATAGTGTCTGTGAAATGTTGGGGAGCATGGTGACCTACCAATGTTTGGGAAAAAGAAAACATATTTGCCTGGTGCTGAAACAATGGCAACATTGGTGCCCAGTTGGTGTATCCGGGAGAACATTACATAACCATGGGCCACTACAGTTAAGTCCTTTCTTCTTCTTCTTCTTCTTCTTCTTCTTCTTCTTCTTCTTCTTCTTCTTCTTCTTCTTCTTCTTCATTGAATTTATATGAGGGAGGTCATTGCCAGCCTCCAGACCTCCCTCAGAGATTGCATACAGGGAAGCGTCCCAGATGATGATCTCAGGACCTGGGTTCATATGCGGAAAGGGGGTCCTTTAGATCTATTTATCACAGTAATCCACCAGGAGTTTGATAAATGTGCTGATTTTGCTAGCTGCCTGGGAGTGCCAAAAACTGAGCTCGGCAGGAGTTCGGCAGGCTACAATACAGGCTGGTGTGTTTGGTTGGTCCCAAGTTTTGTTGGCCTGTGTTTTATTGACATCAGCTATTAACATTAGGATTCCATACTACCACTTTCAGAATCATCTATTTCCATGGATACCGCAACACATACTGTGAAATGAACATAGGTTTTGTAGGTTGTTGGGTTTTTTTAAATGACCAGAAGTGTGACAGTTGCTTCGGACGTCACATTTCAATATTTATGTACTCAGGCGCCGATATTCTCAAGAATGACGGAATCTACTCAAGGTATTTCACATCATTCAGAGGAAACGGTAGACACAATATCAAAGTGCGTGTCCAAGGAAAAGACCAGACCCTCAGACGGTCCCGTAGACAGAGTCAAGCTTTATATCTAACAGGATTTGTAGAAGAAGATGGTAAGCAAGTGTTATGAAATCGCTTTGCTGCTGGTATGTTAGCTCTGTGGTTCTCCAAGTATGAAATTGGGGGTGGATCTACACACAGGGGGGAAATGCTATAAAAAAGTCATAAATTAAATCGTTATACTGTAACAAAAGGGGGGGAACGCTATGTAAAATCTCAAAGGAAAGGTTTGTGCTCTACAGTGCCATCCGGTGTGCATGTTTATAACACATTCAAAACACTGTTTTTTGACTAATGCAGCTGAGTCCTGGGTCTCTCAGTAGAAACACAAGCACCTTCCTTCCCTGTCGTTGACTTTATGTAGATCTGGACCATTGAGTATACAACTCTGATGCACCCACACCCTTCTCTCCTATAATATTCTAATCTACTGTGCACTTCCCAAATTAGTAGGTAAACGAAATGTGTTATTTGAACTGATGAAACAACCTAATTCTTACTAGGGTTTAAAATATTACTCTGCCATCCTTCTTTTGGTCCCAAGTGCACAAGAGTGCAGCCTTAATTGATTTATTGTTTGCATATACTTCTACTTCGAGCATTTCAGAGTCTCTTCTGTTTCCACTAGTTGCCAGCACAAAGTCTAGAGCAAGTTGCCATTGTCTTGCCATAGTATTTCTAGCCAATCACATGCAATGCAGCCTGGTTTTGTGTTGCATGTAGATAATTTATATGCCTCTCAATTACACTGATTTCTCAAGTGGTACACGAGGAATGCAATACAATGAAAATAAAAATCTGTTAAAACTGTAAAGCACCAAGAAAGTTTAGACGCTTGTAGTTATGGCTGTTCTTCCCCTGCTTTTGTAGGTCAAATAACAATGAACCCCCCCAAACCTGAACCTACAGATGATGAACTCCAAGCCAATCTAGGAAGCGTCAGTAGAGTTGCCTCAGGTGGTTCCTTTGTAGTATCAGGAGTCCCTTTGGAAGGCACCACCACAGATATTTTGCCACCCTCTAAAATTACTGACCTTGAGGTAAAACTAGATGAGGATGATGATCATTTCTGTTTCGCATGGACAGCTCCTGGAAATGACTATGATAAAGGACAAGGTAAGTGTGGAAGCCTGCTAATCAACCCACAAGGCTGCTTTGCTTACAGAAAAGATTATTATTATTATTATTTTAAAAAAGTATAATGGGGTGGATGGAGAATTTACACCAGCCACCTCTCCCTGTAATATCCTGGAGGTAACATTCTACCCCATACTGCCTTCCCCACTTTGGCTTCTCCGCAACTGGCACCGAGGCAGAACTGCCTTGATATAAGCATGGAACACAAATCTCCATCCAGCAGGATCCAGAATGCCATTGGGTTGCAAAAGCAGCATAGCCCAAAACCAGGGTTGTCTCAACACTGCCACCTGCATGGCAACATCCTCCCAAAGTTTCTGCATAATAAAGTAGCAAAAGTCTAGATTCCTGACACACCATGTCAGGAATGGGGGAGTTGAGTGGCTGTTTTTCTTCTGTGGAATGGGTACCCTATGGTGCCTGTGGCGATCACACACAGGGCCCCCGGACGTTTGACGGTCTATTGACCCTGTGCCGCCACTGCGATTGCTTTTTCCGCTGCCACCACCCCGCTTCTCACGGGGACACATGGAGTCCAGACAGTTGTTAACATAAACAAATAATCAAGTTTATTTTTAAATGCAGGAACAAGCTTACGGTTTCATTTAATTTTTCTCTTGTCAGTTTCTTATTCTTAGTCCCTAACAACTCTAAACTGATTATTCCAACTATCTATCTGACTCCACCTAACAATTCCTCTCACTCTCTCACAATACAACTCTACCAACCCACACCTAAACCTCCCTCTTCCTTCCTCAACTCCCAAACCTCAACCCTCAACTCCCAAACCTCAACTGACTTTCAAAACCTCCCACTCTAACTTTTATTCCCCCCTTGCATTCTCACTGGCCAATCACATCACACCTATTTTAACCCTTTCCTTATGACCCATCCTAGGAGGCAAACGCCACAGTGCCCATGACAGTTTCTTAAATTTTGTAATTGTCACTGTTTATTAAATATGTATACAGTGGTACCTTGGTTTCCAAACTTAATCCGTTCTGGAAGTCCGTTCTTAAACCGAAACCGTTCTTAAACCGAGGTGTGCTTTCCCAAATGAGGCCTCCTGTCACCGGTGCCCTTCCACCATTCGGATTCCGTTCTTAGACCGAGGTAAAGTTCTCAAACCGGGACATTACTTCTGGTTTTGTGGAGTTCGTAAACCAAATTGTTCGTAAACAGGACTGTTCTCAAACCGAGGTACCACTGTACTGCTCTTCATGTGAACAACCCAGGGTGGTTCACATTAGAAAAAAACCAAAACAAAGTGAGAACACAAAACACATTATAAAACAAAAACAAAAAACCGCTATAACACCCTCTCCTCCCACAAACAATTTAAATGGCTGTAGAATGTTAATCATCCAAATGCCTGGTTGGAGAGAAATGTTTTCACCTGGCATCATGATCGATGTGACATGCTCAAGCTGTCTTTCCCCAGTTAGCAAACTGGGGGAAGTTTCTGAACTGTCTTCAGAGGCAGCCCTATGTATAACATTGCAGTAATCTAACCTAGAGGTTACCAGAGCAAAGATGACAGATGTTAGGCTATCTCTGTTCGGATAGGGGTACAGCTGTGCCACAAGCTGGAGCTGATGGAGGGCACTCTGTGCCACTGAGGACACCTGAGCCTCAAGCAACATTCGAAGGGAATGTAACTCCATCTAGAGCAGGTCACCTTGCATACATCCAGCCCAGGGAACCGCCCACTACCAACGTCTCAGTCTTATCAGGATTGAGCTTCAGTTAGTTGTCTCTCATCTAGCAGTCTAGAACATTCACTGCCACGCCTGCAGAAGTAGAGCTGTGTGTTACCAGCATATTGCTGACAACGTACTCCAAAACTCCAGATTGCCCCACTCAGCAGTTCCATGTAGGTGTTAAACAACGTAGGGGATAAAATTGAACCCTGAGGAGCCCTTGAAGGCTCCATGGGGCTGAAGACCACCCCCAAAGCATCACCCTCTGGAGGCAACCATCCAAGTAGAACTGGATCCACCGCAAAGCCATGCTTCCCACTCTCAACTCGGACAGCCCCTCCAGAAGGAGACCATGTATGATTGTATCAAAAGCTGCTGAGAGCTTGAGGAGAACAAACAGGGACACATTTCCCCTGTCTCTCTCCCAACAGAGGTCATCATACAAGTGTGTCCCCCCCCCAAAAGGCTGTGGGTATCCATGACATAGGCCAGTATTCTTACACTGGCATGAAATTACAGTTAACCTCAACAAGCAGCCTGTGTGAATTTTAGAACTTGGCCTTAGAACATTTTCCGGGGCTTTTTGTGACATGCAAAGATGCAATGGCTGTTATGCATTCAATCCAATGTTGAGAGGGTTCCCTAAGGAGCGGCGTTTGATACCATCGACCATAACATCCTTCTGGACCGTCTTGAGGGGCTGGGAGCTGGGGGTACTGTCATACAGTGGTTCCGCTCCTTCCTCCTGGGCCGTGTTCAGAAAGTGGTGGTGGGGGATGAGTGTTCAGACCCCTGGGCTCTCACTTGTGGGGTGCCTCAGGGTTCTGTCCTCTCCCCCATGCTTTTTAACATCTACATGCAGCCGCTGGGAGAGAACATCAGGAGGTTTGGGCTGGGTGTTCATCAGTATGTGGATGATACCCAGCTCTACCTCTCTTTCAAATCAGAACCAGTGAAGGCAGTGACGGTCCTGTGTGAGTGTCTGGAGGCGGTTGGAGGATGGATGGCGGCAAACAGATTGAGATTGAATCCTGACAAGACAGAAGTACTGTTTCTGGGGGACAGGAGGCGGGCAGGTGTGGAGGATTCCCTGGTCCTGAATGGGGTAACTGTGCCCCTGAAGGACCAGGTGCGCAGCCTGGGAGTCATTTTGGACTCACAGCTGTCCATGGAGGCACAGGTTAAATCCGTGTCCAGGGCAGCTGTTTACCAGCTCCATCTGGTACATAGGCTGAGACCGTATCTGCCTGCGGACTGCCTCGCCAGAGTGGTGCATGCTCTGGTTATCTCCCGCTTGGACTACTGCAATGCGCTCTACGTGGGGCTACCTTTGAAGGTGACCCGGAAACTACAACTAATCCAGAATGCAGCAGCCAGACTGGTGACTGGGAGCAGCCACCGAGACCATATAACACCGGTCTTGAAAGACCTACATTGGCTCCCAGTACGTTTCCGAGCACAATTCAAAGTGTTGGTGCTGACCTTTAAAGCCCTAAACGGCCTCGGTCCAGTATACCTGAAGGAGCGTCTCCACCCCCATCGTTCTACCCGGACACTGAGGTCCAGCACCGAGGGCCTTCTGGCGGTTCCCTCACTGCGAGAAGCCAAGTTACAGGGAACCAGGCAGAGGGCCTTCTCGGTAGTGGCGCCCTCCCTGTGGAACGCCCTCCCACCAGATGTCAAAGAGAACAACAACTACCAGACTTTTAGAAGACATCTGAAGGCAGCCCTGTTTAGGGAAGCTTTTAATGTTTGATGTATCACAGTATTTTAATATTCTTTTGGAAGCCGCCCAGAGTGGCTGGGGAAACCCAGCCAGATGGGCGGGGTATAAATAATAAATTATTATTATTATTATTATTATTATTATTATTATTATTATTATTATTATTTGTAAATACATGGAAGCAGATTTTTGTCTCTGTTATTCCTGAAGACATAGGTCCTAATGGATGCCTATTGTGTGTTTTCATTTCACAGCTGAAAGATATGAAATAAAAATGAGTGAAAATCCCTTGGAATTAAGACATGAAACTTTTGATGACGCCACTTCTGTGAACACTACTGGACTTGCAGTGGAAATTTTTGGGGTCAGACAAATGTTTCGGTATAAGCCCCACAACTTCACGAAAGAAAATGGCACCTCCATCTACTTTGCAATTCGTGCCATTGATGGCAGCAGCAACATTGGAGAAGTATCTAACATAGCAAGAGCAGTTGTACTTCTTCCTGCGTTGCCACCTACTCCTGCTAGTCCAGTTACAACTTCTACTGCTCACACTACTCCAGATGACAAATACTCTGTTTCGCCTACTCCGGATGACAAACATACAACTCCCTCTAATGTGAAACCCACCTGTGCTAATGATACCAACGCAATAAATACCACTATGGAAACTGTGATCATCGTATGTGCTTCTGCAATTATAATTTGTGCTATTGTGAGTATAACAGTTTGTGTTTTACGTAAGCAGAGATACAGAAGTTATGACACTTGCATGGATGTTACTGTTGTTAATAAGAATGCCCTCACTATTTTGTAAAGGATAATATATTTTATTAACTGTTTTAATGTTTACAAACAAGATATTGAAACAAACAAGAACAAACACTACCCAAAACAAACATAACCTGGGTGTCTGCCCACAAACTCTGGCACTACGGCGAAAATAAGAGTGCTGGAGATGATTTTACATATTCACAATAAAAATTAACAGTACTTTATAAGCCTCATGTGCTGTTTTTGTCTCAGCATCTATATTTTAAAGCCAGCAACCGATATTAAATGGGGATCATATACAATCAAGTACCGTATTTTTCGCCCTATAGGACGCACTTTCCCCCCTCCAAAAATGAAGGGGAAATGTGTGTGCGTCCTATGGGGTGAATGCAGGCTTTCGCTGAAGCCTGGAAAGCGAGAGGGGTCGGTGCGCACCGACCCCTCTCACTCTCCAGGCTTCAGGAGAGCCGCAGCGCCAGCCCCACAAGGTCGGGGGACAGCGGGGAGGCGAAATGCCGCCATCCCGCTGTCTCCCAATGTGGTTTGGAGGCTGACGGCGGGGAGACGCGTGCTTCTCCCCGCTGCCAGCCCCGCAAGCTCCGGGGACAGCTGGGAGGCACAGCGCATCTTCCCGCTGTCCCTGGACCTGGTCTGCAGGCGGGCGGCGGGGAGAAGAGCGCTTATCCCCGCTGCCGGCCCCACAAGCGCCTGGGGGAGAAATAATTTTTTTTCTTTATTCCCCCCCCCAAAAAAAAAAACTTGGTGCGTCCTATGGGCCGGTGCGTCCTATGGGGCGAAAAATACGGTATATAGATTTTTGAGAGACGGGTGAAAGACTCCTGGTACATAAACTATGAGAGTGTACCGTGTCGTATACTCTCAAATGTACTTTCCATTTTGACTCCCTGCAAACATCTGGTTTTTCCTCCATTATCTTTTCCATAGCAGCCAACCCCTAAACTTTGACCCACCGGGCTTTGAAAGTGAATAGTGTATGGTATCTCTAGTGATGCGCTATTTCTAATTGGAATGCTCCCAATACAAAAAAGGATGAACGTCTTGTTGCTTGTATTCCGTATAGTTCCTGGCTGTAACGGAGCTAAAGCCGAGTCCACTGTAATAATTTGGAGTACAGTAGCAAAGATTTCTTGAAAAACTCTCTGCCAAATTTGACAACAGGGCACTCCCATCGCATATTGCTAAAACTTCAGATGCGGCATTTGAAATAGGAATGCACCATAGATAGGCCATTAAATCCCTTCAAACGACAGCAATAAATATGCAATCTTGTATGGGGTCCATTGCTGTAATTTATGAGCAACAGGATTTCTTCAAGTCCTTGGAGTGACTGAAATTTGGGTGAGGAGAAAACAGATCACACTTGTGGAGATACTCAAAGAAACGATTGACTAGCTATTGAACGCTAGTGGGTTATTCTTAAATGCTATTTCCTAAGTTCAGAGCTAGATGGTGCTGGTGTGACCTTTTCCCCCCAATGATATGTAAAATTTGTTCAAGGGATGTAAATGGGCTCATAAAACACTGTGAAGAGGAGACAGATACGGAATGTTATTAAAACAGAGAGTCTCGTGATAGAGTTGCTGCAGGAAAACCATAAAAAACGTGGGCTGATTGATTCTTCAATCATTTAAAAGTTGCAATGCCTGGGTTTTTCTTATTAAAATATCTCCCAGGAGTCTGCAGGTTGTTTAGTGTCATCGAAATACTTTTAAATACTTGGTTGTTGCTTTTTAATCTTTTTACAATTCATTTTAATATTTGCTTCCATATTTTTGTAAACAGAGATTTTTTATTTATTTTTTACAATCAAGTGCTCATTACATTTTGCTAAATAAACGTGAAAGGGGATTTCCTATTCCCTTATATCTGTCTCTGTTGGAACTCTATTTTGCTTTGTTGAAACTCCATATTTGATATTCGCATCACTGCTTGGCCGATGTGTATGAACTCTTCCTAACCTCTTCTAACAGAGAAGAAACAGGTTGTTTTTAAGAACGAAAGAGTCCTAGGATGGAATGCAATAACTGATAAGCAACCTAGCACCAAGAAAGGAATGCGAGGGGGTGCACTGATAGGCAACCTTAGGCCACTAGTATGACTGATATATTATCCACGGATAATGAAAGCAATGTTGCTATGCACCTGTTTGAATACAGTATAGCAATTAATCAACAAGGTACTGAAAAATAAGTATAGATAACTGCACATTAGTATAATGAGAGGGTGGGGGTGGGTTTGGAGCACGTTACAAACACTTTCCTTCCTAATTCTCTCCCCAGGGATGCTTGCCTTGTGTCATCACTATATATTATATTATATTATATTATATTATATTATATTATATTATATTATATTATATTATATTATATTATATTATATTATATTATATTATATTATATTATATTATATTATATTATATTATATTATATTATATTATATTATATTATATTATATTATATTAGGACTCTCCTCCCTGGAAGAGAGGGGAGTGGTTGTGGGCGGGAGCCCGAGCACCGCCCCTAGCAGGGGGCATAGCCCCCTGCCTCCACCTCACCTGGCTGGCGCCCACGCCCCTCGGGAGGCAGCCAACTAGGTGCCTTGGAGGGGGCGTGTTCAGCAGCCTTTTGCTGCGGCGCTAGCCTCTCCCCGGCCTCATTCTTCGCCATCGTCTCGTCGCGAGTCACCCACCCTCCACTCCCTTAGAGTTAGGGCTTAGGTCATTGGCCTTGCTATGGACCTTAGGTTGGTCGCCCTGGTTGTCCAGGGGGCCTGGTAGGAGTTTTTCCATTTGGCATTAGGCTTTTTGGTTTTTTCACCTACCTCGTAGCAATCGTCACAACTTTTGTGGTATTGGTGGGTAGGTTAGGCATTGGAATAATGTGTTGTGGTGTGTCGAAGGGCTAGGTGTGGCCATCGCCTATGCCTTCAATTTTTGGGTATTCCGTTAAAGGAATCTGGCGGTCATGTGTTCTGTCCGATGCCTGCTTGGCGGGAGGCCATGGCACGACCCTCGGTGACATCAGGGGGGAGCCTATAGTTGGATTAGCATCAGCAGGCTCCACCTACTGGTGAATAAACCCACTTGCTTTAGAGATCCAATGCCTAAGCCAATACCTTTTCCACTGCTGTAATCAATAAAGTTGTGGCCTTTCCATGCCCATTAACCTTATATCATGTGTCCTTGTGTATTCATTTCGCATTGCGGGGGTCGGGTCCTCGAACCACAATTATATTATATTATATTATATTATATTATATTATATTATATTATATTATATTATATTATATTATTATATTATATTATATTATATTATATTATATTATATTATATTATATTATATTATATTATATTATTAGTTTTGCTCATAACATTATTATCTTGTGAACGATGTGACAGGACCTCTTCTGAGGAAAGAAGGGCAGCATCGTCCTGCTCAGACCCTGAATTCTTTCCTCCCACACTATGAGCCAAACAAGGTACTAACATTTACTAAAAACAAATGTGTCTGAGTCACAGTATTTCATGGAAAACTCCAAAGGTGTTTCCCATCCCTTGACATTTTACATCACCTAACTGAATTCGCCTTAACTGCAAAGGCAGATGAAGTTTTGCATACTGTTTTTAAAACTGTAGAACCCCAAATGAATCAGTCATCCAAGCATATCCAAAGTACTTCCTGTTTTCCGGTGGAAGAAGATTGGAAAAAGTTCAAAGATTATTTACAGAAACACTGTAAAATTAATGAATGTTAGAATGATGTTGGATAGAAACTAAGTGGTCTTTTGCTGTAATGCTATAAGGGGATATGAGAAAATGGTTATTAATAGGTAAAAAAATTAATGTTATAATATTTAAAAATTGAAGATTAAGATGAATGAAGAGGGGAGGGATTTGCTGAATTAACAATTGGAACTGGAATACAGAAAAAGGAAGGCGTGAGGAGGTCCGGGAAATGAGCAAATGAAAAATGTGTGATAGAAAGATTGAACTGTTTTTTAACTATTTTTATTTTGTATTTTTCTTTTTTCTTTTTATTCTGTAATTTTTTTGAAAATCTTAATAAATATCTTATAAAAAAACCACAACAAAAGTACTTCCTGTTTTCTTAACTTCAATCAATACATCCACCTTCTCGTTCCATTTACCTATGACCTTAAAACCTATGTCATATATTTATGTCAGTATTCCCGCCCCCCAGCAATTAGGAAACCAATCCTAATGATAATTGAGCATAGTTCCTAATTGTTCATACTGCCTGACTTGACCGTCAATTTAATATTGTTAATTTATTTGTTCAAATGTAAAATAGCCATGAAAACCACCTGGACATTCAAATTTGTTTAGACCACCTTCTGATATCCATTATACACCTTCAAACCATGCTTGCAAACCAAAGGACTTTCCATAAATATATATATTTGTTTCATTCAATTTTTCTGTAATGACTTCCATACATTTCTGGGATACTGCAACACTTACACTGTTCAAATGTATATCCCTCTAGGTTCTAACTGTTACAAGCTTAGAAAGCTTACATGAAGCATGTAATTAGACTGTTCAATTAAAAATAAACCCAAGTGGGAGACAGAAAACACTGTTTATTTCACATTTGTGGACTGGTTGTAATAAAACCTAAGTGCCCCAGTTCCCATTCTACAGAGCAAGTCCAGAAGGATACCATGGTCAATAGTATGAAGAGCTGAAGAGAGATGAAGAAGCAGTAGCAAGGTCCCACTTCCCCTGTCCTGCTCTGTGCAAAGACTGAGACCAAGGCTAACTCTGTCCCATGGCCAGGCCTGAACCCAGACTGGAAAGGATATTCCATTTCATCCCACAATGCTTGCACTTACCCAACCACAGCTATCTTCCTCCAAAAGGTGTGATGTTGAATGTGATGAACTTACTGCTGCCTTTGTCCAAACTTTTATTTTATTTTCATTTAACAAAGCTTATACCCAGCTTGATTGTAATAAAACCTCAAAACAGTTTATGGAAAAAGACTGATATTTATAACAACTTCCTGGCTGGCCATCTAGAACACTAAGCATCCCGGAGGCTGATAATCGGTGAGTTATGTCATCCTATTTGGGCAAACTATGGTGGCTTTATTCAAGCCTATGGGGATGTCTATGTATTTCCTGATTACAGTGGTACCTTGGTTCTCAAACACTTTGGTACTCAAACCCTGAAAACCTGGAAGTAAGTGTTCCAGTTTTCGAACATTTTTCAGAAGCCATTGGCTATTGTTTCCTGGGTGCCTGCATCAATCAGAAGCTGTGCCTTGGTTTTCGAACATTTGGAAGTCAAACAGACTTCCAGAACGGATTAAGTTTGGCGCTTTTGTTTTTGCTATTTATTTTGCAATTTTGTTTTTGAGGCTTTTTTGGTTAATTTGTTTTTGTGACTGTGTGGAACCCAGTTCAGCTACTGATTGATTGATTGATTGATTGATTGATTGTGTGGCTGCGGAAATGGATAAAAGCCCCCTATCCAAACAGTGACTATCATCAGTGCAGTGAAGGGGGGGAAATAAATTTTAATTTTTATCATCTACAATACTGTCTTATTTATTTTATAGTACAGTACATTGATTATTGCTTTCATTTTATAGATCAATGGTCCTGTTAGATAGTAAAATCCATGTTAGATTGCTGTTTTAGGGATTTTTTTAAAAAAAGTCTGGAACAGATTAATCCATTTTGCATTACTTTCTATGGGAAAGCACACCTTGGGTTTGGAACACTTTGGTTTTGGAACAGACTTCCGGAACGGATTAAGTCTGAGAGCCAAGCTACCACTATATTATGTTTTACAGCAACCATTGATTGGATTTGACAGGAGTGCCTGGCGTGCTCTGGTCCATGGGGTCACGAAGAGTCAGACATGCCTAAACGACTAAACAACAACAACAGTTCCTTCATCTATTCAATTATACCCTAACTGTTCTTCATTGTTAGTGGGTTAGTCTGTGTGGTGCATGAATCACTGCCTTGGCATCTTCAGATAGCCCAATTCAAAGGTAGTCTGGTAGATAACTGGTGCCTTCTAATAACATCTGGAAATATTTTTGCAACCCGTGAGGAATCTACTTTATCAATCCCACTGTCATTAGGATTTTTTTAAAAATTCATTTTAAGGATTTGAAAACATTTCATCCTAATACAGGTTTCACATCACTGAAAACTCTGAATGTTGGTATCTCTCTTTGTGTGTTTATCAGAGGTTTTTCCTACTACGCAGAGTCGATGTTTGGCCCTGTGCAATGGGGGAAACCTTAAAAGAAGAAACCCCACAATTATGCTCTACCAAGGGGCCTCTAAATAACTCAATGGATTGATGAAAAAAATAACAGCAATAGAAAAAGCTGTAACGCATGACAGAAACACAACTTAAATGAGGAAAGTCGACATAGGAAGAGGTGGAGCAATGGCTGAAATAGTGTAGGTTAATTTATACAGCAACAAGCTATGTATCTGGAGGTAAGTGATAATGCAATGTTCAAGAAATGAGTGTGGCATGGTGATAGCAGAAAGGCATCACGTGTAACATGCTGCTGTGTACAGATAAAATGAGACCCACGGCAAGGAATTACAAGGAAAATCCTCAGAAAGCCTAATGTTAGTCTATGACACACATTCTCGAATGGGGGACGACGCTTCATCAGACCGCAGTATCACACAACTCTGGGCATAGTAAGAATCTTACCTGTTAGCTGTCCTGATCAAGTCGTTTAGTAAGGCTCATACTGTGTTGGAATAACATGTTTGCTATTGCTATAGAGTGTTTGATTATTAGAATAGGGAGTGATGCCCTGCACAGAAGAGTTGCGTTAGTAAATATAAGAGCGCAAAAAGTGTCTGCCTTCTCTTGGGTTTAATGAAAGGGTGGTGGTGGTGATTGTATAAAAGTCCTTTTAAGTACAACCAGGCTCTCCAAACCAAGAATTTATGCAATAAAATAAAATAAATAAAATAATCAGTAATCTGGTTGGCTAACAAATGTCCTCAACGGCCTATCAAATTCTCTGCTTCAGGTGATATCTGTGCAACACAGTGGGCTAGATGTTTATTAGTGGGAAGGCAATTCACCTGCTGCTTGTGTGTCAATTTTAAATGCTTTTGGTATGCTCTTTGGCTGTATCAGGATGGTCAACTAGGCTTCATCCTTTCCATTTTTCCTGAATAGTAGCTGGAAACAATGTTGCGTTGCCACAACTGTATTCTTCTTCTTGTGCGTTCTGCAGATGTGTGCACCGTGTTTCCTTGTGCAGTTACATGGCATACAGATACAAAATGTTTTGCTTTGTTTAAATTCCTGCATATTTGCCCCAGGGCTGAACAGAAATCTCCCCTGGCATGTTGCAATGCACATCTTTTGCAAATCTCTGAGATTTGCTTTCTTGCATGTGCCCTTTCTCTCTCTGTGTGTATGTGTGTTGTTTTTGTTTTTGCTACAGTCTGGCCATTTGTACCCTTGCTTCTCTATTGCATGACATTGACTTTTTGGTTATTGTTGTTAAGCAATTTTCCTGAATTGCAGCCTGAAACACTCTTGAGTCAGCACAGCTGAATGCTTCTGCAGTTGGGTGCTCAGTTTATTTTGTTTCTTTGTGCAGATAAGTGGCATGCTGGTACAAAATGGCTTTGCTTTGTGGGGATTCCTGCATATTTCCCCTATTCTTCACAGGTGTAGCTGCAGCACAGGGGTGGTGTCTTTTAGGTAGAACTTGGTAAGGCATTGGCATGTGTCTGTGAATGTTCTCTAAACACACTTCTCACCAGCATGCCCTTCCTGTTTCTAGTTCATTGGCTTATCCTTACAACAGGATATGTGCCGTTTTAAATGCTAGTATTTCTTTATGCTGCTCAGTAAGATGTTAGTCTCATGATTAAATACTAAGCGACAGTTCAACCGATTTGTTTTCTTAAAAGATCAGCTCCTGATACAAAGCCTTACTCAAGCTTACTCTTTGGGTACCCTTTGTCAAGTAGCTGGTTACATTTTTTTTTTAAATCACTTTCCGAGAAACTGTTTCTAGGCGTTGCCAAAAACCAGCTTCCTGTTCCTTGTCTAAAATTACCCCACCCATTTCCCCTGCCGTCATAAGCACCGAAGCCTCAAATTTCAAAACTGCTGCATTCTTTTCTCCCCCAATTCTACATTCTTTTTGCTCTCCTTGGATTTTTTTAAGATTACGTAGGTGTTTCCATTTTGCCTTCTTACTGATTGCAAAACGAAAAGAGGATATGTCTCAAGATGCTGAAGATGTTGATTCATATTGTGCCATGGGCATGCAGCTGATGTCTCAAACCTTTTCTAAGTCCTGATGAACTAACCTTTTGAAAGTTTGTATAGGCAGAACTGTAGGTCTGGGCTGGCCTGAGATGTTTTGCTGCTGTGTGCAAAATGGACCGCCCCTGTCCCCACAACAACGCCCACCTCCTACAGACCTGGGTCCATGCTCCCTCTATGCCCCTGCTATATCACCTGTGCTACTGCCAGCCCCATCACCACAGCTGTACCCAGGACTGTGCTCAGGCTGCTGCCACGATGCAGCAGCAGTGGCAAGAGGACAGTGGCAACGGGCAGTGGTGATAGCTGTGTGGCTGTGTTGGTGGTGTGGGTCAAGCCACAGCAGAGCTGTCAGCCGCGCAATGGCGGGGTCATGGAGGGGGTCAGGGGTCACATCCACCGCCTGAAGTAGACAGGCTTCACCTCACCTAACAGAGGGCTGCCACTGCTGTAGGTCCAGGAGGCATGAATGTAGGAGAAGGTGGAACCTGTGGACTTAGACACCGTCCCTCCAAAATAGTGGTGTAATTTTAGGTTTCTAAAGAGGGAAACAAACTCTAATCTTTCTTATACAAGCTTGAAAAGTAGTTTCCTCTATGTCATTCCAAAAGGTCTGCTTTTTCAGATTACATGTGGAAAAATGCATGACTTTATGTTTGGAATGGGGGAAAAACCACACACACTCTGTAACCTCTGCAAATGTCAAAGTTTGAGGCCTTGTTCTGCTATGATGTTGCAAGTCTGTTGTGGTGTTGTGAACCTAGTACTGCTAGGTTCTGAGGGGGGAGAGAGACGATCGCTTTGAGACTTTATTAGAAAGATTCGGCATCAGAAACATTCATGTGGATTTGTCTGGGCGACAGCAAACTCTTGATTGTCTAGCAGTCCCAGTCAGCTGGGAGATAACAGTCAGCATTATTATTTTATTTATTGAATTTCTACACTGCCCTTCCTTCCGAAGGAGCCCTGTGTAGGGAGATGAATGAAATTTGTCCCTTGAAGAGCTGGAAAGAAGGAAGCTGATAAGGGAGGCTTGAGGGGAAATGACCCAAGAGAAAAGTTGACTAAAATAGCTGAGGTCTGAACATTAAAACCCAATATTTAGTTTATACCTGCCTAGTGAAGACCAAAATCTGGTGGCTGAGTTAGCCTAAGAGGCAGCCCAGGGTGTGATGGACTTGCCAGAAGAAGGTTGCACAAGTAGGTCTTTGAAAGTTGGCCAAACTGTCCAAGCAGCCAGAAGTACAACCGGATGAGCTTTGGGGCTTTGAGGCAGATTGTCCCCTGTGACGGGACTGGTTTGTGGGAGTGTTTGGCTGGGGTAGAGAGTTAAGGACACTTAGAAGCTAGTGTCAGCAACAGTGTCTCTTGAGCTTTCAGAGCCTCTCAACAAGTATGTACCTTTAAGACCCCAGTGTAAATAGCAGTATTCCCTTATGTGCATAGCAGCTCTTTAACAGATCAAGCATCTTAGCGAAGCGTTTGTCCTGTCCCTAGTGTTAGCATTCATCGCATACCTAAGCTTACTTATCTGCTAGAAGGTTTTGAAAACATTCTGAGTGGATTTCTGGCAGCGGTAATAATAAAGTAGCAAAAATGCCTAAACTTGGCATGGCGCAGGGTGGTGCAGAGCCACGGAGAATAAGCCTTTGAAGGAAGATTTCATAAGGAAATCACTGTCTCTCCAGAGAAAATTTCTGGTGTGTTTAGTGCCATCTTAAATTACAAGATACTAAAAGGTAAATAATAATATCCAGATGGCTAAGGGGTATATATTGAGAGACAAATGGACATGAAAGTGGGAGACAGACGAAATAAATGAAACAGAAAATGCAAACTCGTATAATTTTGGGTTGTGGAAGTTATAGCTTATTTGCTCATCTTTATTTTACCTTTCATTTCCTCCATGAAAATGATATCTTAGGAGATTCGTCATGTGCAAAGTGCTATGCTAGAAAAATTTAGACTTCAATCTGCTTTAATTATATAATCCCTCACTGTCTGCACAAATATTCACTGTGACTTCTAACATGCATGTAATCTAATAATTTGATTATATCCAAGTCCTTACTCATTTAAGCTATTTGTTTGAAATCAACTTTAATGAAATAAAAATTCTTACTATTTCTATTTTATTAAAGTTTATTTCTTTTAAAACAAACAAACACAGTTTAAATATTTGTTTTAAGCAAATAGTGAAAAGGTGTGAGTTGCCTTAGACGCTGAAATGCACTGCCTGGAGGAGACAGGACCATTTTAACATTTATTCTGGTCTTTCCTTGAAGGAAGAATGCAAAAGGTGTTGCTGGGATGCAATGCCTGTACTGGTTGCCGATGTGTTTCTGGATACAATTAAAAGTGTTGCTTACCCTTAAAGTCCCAAATGTCTTGCGTTCAGGGTATCTAAAGCACCACCTCTTCCAATACCAGCCTGCCTACTGCCTAGTCGGGGTCAGATTAAACTCTTCATAGGTCCTAGGCACTCTTAGACTCTGAGGCCCTCAAGGTAGGTAAATATTTACATTGTATAGGTACCGTAATCACATACCTATATTAGCGTTGCCATATTTCAAACAGTGAAAATCTGGATAGAAAAGTTGTTGATATATATTTTTTAGTTTTGCCGGCTGTCATATGTCCAGATTTTCCCAGACATTTACCAGATTTTTGCCTGGACACCACTGCCGACTGCAGCATTCAACCCTGTGTGAATAAGCTAGATGCTAGAGAAAACTAAGATATTTTGCGGACATACCTCTCTGCATATGAATATGAGATGAGGGTGACAGTGAGTTATTGAAGAATTTTTGTTTTTTCGTGGTGTGTGGGCTTGCTTCACGAGGTGAGAAATCTTTAGTTGATTACAGCACCTGCCTGAACGGCAGCCATGCAAGCAAGCCAATTTATTGACCTGGTGGAGAACATAACAGTTTCATTAAACTGTATCATGTTGATGATTCCATCTTCTTTTGAGCCTATAGCCTAGCTAAACTGCCTTCCTACATTTTACAGTATGGAACTAGTCCTGTATGTAGCAAATGTCTGTTCCAGGACACTGAGGAAGAATAAACTGTTGGAATCTATGGTGACCATTGTACGCTTGAAAAGAGACTTGACTAGGCATGGCGGTTGTGATTGATCTTGAATTGTTTTGTCGACAGGTGAAAGAGAATATTGGGAGACCTTTAATGAATAGGAAAATTAGTCTTAATAAGGAAAGGCACCGAAAAGTGGTTATATGTTATCAAATGGTGTTAAGATTGCTGTGATCCTTTGATTGGTGAAAAGAAATCATGCATGTAATCTGGAAGAGTATAAAAAAACATAGCTTGGGGTGTGGTTCTTTACAGCCTCCTCCTTATTTTTGAGGGTGTCCCTATGAACATTTGTATTCACTTGGAGCCGGTATCCTTTTGGGGGGGGTGTGTTCTGGGAGGGATACCTCCAGCCTAGGAACCCCTTTTAAATCTCTCCAACAGACCTCTGCAGATTTGATATCTACAGAAAGATCTATTAATGCAACAGCATAGTAGATCTTAGGAGACCCTGTTACATGCTATAGCCTCCCTCCCTCCCTCCATATTTCTATTTAGGGCTCCCATGCACACCCACCACTGGTGTTTGAAGCCAAGCACACTTAGTGTGAGGTGCAAACCACATGTGTTCTGTAGCTTCTTGAGAAATACTGTTGTTTCCTTCGAACCGGCTTGCATATGATTGTAAATGTAAGCTACAGTTCAGCTGAGGTGTCAACACTACAGGAAACAGCTGCACATGCAGAGATGACAGAGTTATTTAAGTTTTGAGAGGTGAGGGGTTGGCAGCACAGGGAAGCAGATCATGTAATGTGCATCGGGTAAAGACATCCCTGCCTCCTCTCTGGTGGGTAAGGTAAAGGTAAAGGGACCCCTGACCATTGCGTCCAGTCGTGACAGACTCTGGGGTTGCGGCGCTCATCTCGCTTTATTGGCTGAGGAAGCCGGCGTACAGCTTCCGGGTCATGTGGCCAGCATGACTAAGCTGCTTCTGGCGAACCAGAGCAGCGCACGGAAACACCGTTTACCTTCCCGCCGGAGGTACCTATTTATCTACTTGCACTTTGACGTGCTATCAAACTGCTAGGTGGGCAGGAGCAGGGACCGAGCAATGGGAGCTCACCCCATCGCAGGGATGCGAACCACCGACCTTCTGATTGGCAAGTCCTAGGCTCTGTGGTTTAACCCACAGCGCCACCTGCGTCTCCTCTGGTGGGTGCAGCAATGTAAAAAGGCAATTTCGATTGCATTGGAGGGAAGCAACCTCACATTGTCTAGGTGTCTCCCTTAAAAAGACACCAAACTCCCCCCAACTTCTTCAGCATAGTGTACCCCACTTGTATTTCTCTTCCCCATGTTCTGCCTCTGGCTTCTCCCCCTGCCCCCCAATCAAAATCTCAATCCAGGTTCCGCCCCTGCCCCACTGCAGGAATAGGAATACCTTATCCCACCATTTTCCTGGTCCAAATGTCCCTTTCGAAATCTAAGCAGGCGTTGTGGGCAGTGGTTCTGGCAAGCTGACAACTGAGTCCATCTCACTACACTGTGAATATTTTTGCATAGTAAAGGAATGCAAACAAAAGAGTTAACAAAATAACGGCAAGTGAACTCCCACCATCCAACTATGAGAAGGGTCCATAGCTCAGTGGCAAAGTATGAATGAATAATTTTTGTTTGTGCTTTGTGGCAAAGCATATTCCTTGTACAGTGGTACCTCGGGTTAAATACGCTTCAGGTTACAGCCTCCGCTAACCCAGAAATAGTGCTTCAGGTTAAGAACTTTGCTTCAGGATAAGAACAGAAATTGTGCTCCGGTGGTGCAGCGGTAGCGGGAGGCCCCATTAGCTAAAGTGGTGCTTCAGGTTAAGAACAGTTTCAGGTTAAGAACGGACCTCCGGAACAAATTAAGTACTTAACCCGAGGTACCACTGTATGTGAAAGGCCTCCAGTTCAATCTCCGGCATCTCCAGGTTGCATTGGAAATTTCCCTGTATGAAACCTTGGAACACCACTGTCAGTCAGAGTAGAAATACTGAGCTAGATGATTTGACTTGGCATAAGGCACCTCCCTATGTTCCTGCAAGGGGACTCTACTACGCAAATCACCTGCTTTTGTTGATGATGTTGACATCGGTAATGCTGACTCAGCTTTGAGGGCCAGTGACAAATTCTGCAGACTATCCTACCAGATAGCAAGTGGCATACGCCAGGTTTGAATATGCCAGTGGCATATTCAGGCAGGTTTAGTTTCCTTGTGGCTAGCTCACAGGTGGATTTCTGTTGTTCTCATGTATGCACAAGCAGGAAATCTGTGGCTAGAATTATCATCGCACAAATAACGGACAAGTTTTCCAAGTGTCAACATTGATTTTAGAATGCATTTTACCATTTTTGGAGCAAGTTGTGAAGGGGAGATCTCTTTCTCAAAACTGAAACATGTAAAGAACTATCTTAAGCCAACCATGAGATGGAAACAAAGGTATTCACTCAGTATTCACAACTGAGAATGAGCTTTTGCAAAAAAAAAAAAAAAAAAAAAGAAAAGAAATTTGAAGATGTAATCTGTGTAAAATGAAGTATGAAGATGTAATCGGTGATTTTGCTAAGAAAAAAAGAGCCTCAAAGTTTGTATTTAATTGACATTTACTTAAGACAAATTATGCAAACCATACATAATGAAGTGTGCCTATCAGCATATGACAGAAGCTATGTAATGTTGTGAGCTGGGGGGATCAATCTGGGTGATGCCCTTAATTCCTTTCCTGTATCTGTGGGGACAGAATGTACTGTATCATAGCCCGCAAGGACTTTGGCTAGCTAGTTAAGCACCACAATTAGCATAGCCCAAGAACTTGCTTTGTGCCATAGAACAAATGGGTGGGCCTTTTCCACCCCTTTACCTAGCTCTGGGGTCGGCAAACTAAGGCCCAGGGGCCGGATGCGGCCCATTGGGCTCGTTAATCCATCCCGCAAACCTTGCGGACCCTGCTGCCCGCTCGATCAGTCCCTGAGCTAAACCGGCACAGCGCGCAGGACTCGCTGTGCGGGGACTGACTTCCATGATGCTGGTATGGCTTCAGATTGGCTGCAGGAAGATGGGAGGCGGATGTGACGTTTACTGGTTTCCTGTTCCTTTGTTTCCCAGTTGGTTCTCTGCTTTCACAGAGAGAGCATGTATATTTCTTTTCTGTCTGAGTAGTTAGAAATAAAACACTCTTTGCAATGTAGCTCATACTATCTCGGATCCTTCCCTGCATGCTGGATACACTGCGTAATGGGGGAACGTGCTCGGTGCCTCATCAAAGGCTCAGGTTGTTAATCACGTCGGAGGACTCGACCGGAAGAGTTGTTTGATCGTATGCAAGTCCGACAGGAAGCTTCTGCAGCCAATCCGAAGCCGCAGACGCCTCTGGGCAACACCCCTTCCTTCCCGCTGAGGTGGCCACGTATGGCCAAGAGTCGAGTGAGAGGAAGTGGTGGTGGTGGGGAGGCTGCTCTGTGCCCCGCGGACCCCTGGTCGAGGCAGAGGTCGTTGCTGCTGCTGCCGAAGACGAGGCAGCATTGGCGGCTGCGGCGTGAATGGAGGCAGAGGGGGCTCCTTTCAGGAGGAGGGGTGCTTTCAGGAGAGGGCAGGTCCAGCCCTCCACAAGGTCCAAGGGACAGTGGACCGGCCCCCTCCTGAAAAAGTTTGCTGACCCCTGACCTAGCTGATAGGAAGGAGACTGGCCAAAGTTGTTGGCTGAGCTGGAAGCAGGCAGGAAGCTAGAGACACAAATACAGTGGTGCCCCGCAAGACGAATGCCTCGCAAGACGGAAAACTCGCTAGACGAAAGAGTTTTCTGTTTTGGAGGTGCTTCACAAAACGAATTTCCTATGGGCTTGCTTCGCAAGACGAAAATGTCTTGCAAGTTCCTGCGGGTTTTTTTCCCCCTCCACCCCCCTTTTTCTAAGCCGCTAAGCCGCTTATCAGCTGATCCGATAAGCCGCTAAGCCGCTAAAAGCTGCTAAAAGCCGCTAATAGCGCTAATAGCGCTAATCCGCTAATCTGCTAATCCTTCAATGGGCTTGCTTCGCAAGACGAAAAAACCGCTAGACGAAGAGAATCACAGAACTGATTCTTTTCGTCTTGCAAGGCACCACTGTACACATTTTGCGCTGTGCTGGAATTTAGGGCTCCCCTGAAAACCAAAAGGGAAGAAAGATCTGTTGGGGTGTTAATTCTGTGAGCCCCTACATCCTATGCTCAGCTTGTATCCATGCGTGAATAAAACTAGTATGTCCTAAAGACGCCACATTCTCCACTGACCTACAGTCGAAGGAAACCAAACCTGGAAGAGCACTTGAGGCCCCTGGAGTTTCTCCCTGCTCAGAGACGGCAACGGTAGAATCAGAATAATCTTTATTTGCATCAGCCACTAGCCATAGCAATAAAATAAAATACAATGTGCTGCAGATAGAGGTGAAAGCTTAACACTGCAAAATACATTCTGGAGCTTTACATCAGTAAGCAAATAACGGATCTTATTCTAAGGAAATGGCAATGACAGAGTTAAACATGAGTTTCCCATTGCCCGTTGGAGCACCCCACCCATTCGCTTGTACTGCGGTTACTTTCATTTCCCTGTGCAGTTGTGTGTTAGCCAACAGCCTCGTGTTCTGAGCCTCTAAAGTGAGTAGCCATGCCTTATATTATTGAATGAGAACTTAACGGTATTTGTGATGAATAGCACAAGGAAACGTGGGGTTGGGTTGATTTGCAGCATTCTTTGTGCTGTCGAAAAAGGGCTTTTCTGCCTCTCTCTGCCTCTCTCTTTCAAAGCACTTGTCTAAATAACCCTTTTATATTTCTCTCCGTGAGGCTGGACTAAGAGGCGCAAGCAGAGATGATGATGAATTGTCGGCTTCTGCTGGCATTGCAAGTACTGCATTGGGTGGCAGGTACCATGGTAAAACTCGACAACGGTGGGTTTGAAGACCTGGTCATTGCCATCAATCCTAGGATACCTGAAGACGACAAACTTGTTGAACACATAAAGGTGAGATGGCTAAATAGTTGTGAACATGTTTGATTAGCATCTTACCCCTCAGCGACTGTGATAGACTGCGAAAATGCACTGTGCGTTTTATGAGTGTAGGTTTCCCCGCAACAAGGCTCAGACATACCGTAAATTTCGCTCCAAAACACGCACTTTTTTGCTCCGAGAAAGTAAGGGAAAATGCCTGTGCGTGTTAAGGAGCGAATGCATGGATCAGAGCCATGGCTGCCGTCAGTCAGGCAAAGCGTGAGCCACTTACACGCTCTACGAGGCTCTCACTTTGCTTTCTTTAAAGCGACCTGGAGCCAGGAAGGAGGGAGGGAAGGAGAGCCATAGCAGCAAAGCCGGCAGCAGCCGCTTACACGGGAGGGAGAGACGCTAGCAAAGGTCTGCACGCTCTCTAAACAGAGCAATGAGGCTGCAGAGAGACGGCAGGAAAGATAAAATTTAAGCAACCAGCAGCAAAATAAAACCAACCTCGAGCTCTGAGCCACGCAGTGAAAACCAGGAAGTAAAAAAAAAAGGCTGGGGAGGGCATGAGGGAGAGGGGAAAACTTCGCAAATCCCCCGCGTCTCAGCTGATCGGCTGGGATGGAGCAGCTTGTTTTCAGGCAGGATAGATTTGAGCAATGTCTGGGTCCTAGTGCCCCTACCGCTTTTTTGTGCTCCATTCTATGGCGAATCCCCTGCAATCCAAGTCCTCCTCACTTGCTCAAATCTATTCCGCCTCAAAACAAGGAGCGGAAGGAAAAGGCTGCAAACTGTTAAATGGAAAAAAAACCCAGGCACAGGGCAAATACCTTAAGTATACCTTTAAAGCAACAGTGCTCTTTCCCTCCCTCCTCCCCGTGGAAAAGCTCCTTGTCCCTTGAGTTCTTTTCCTTCCCTCCCCACTTAAAACGTGGTTACAAAGCATGGATCCACATGGATCCTCAGGATTTTTGCATTGGGCTACCCCAAACTCACTGTCAGATCACATGTCTGTGGCCACAGCATGAACCATAAAAATCATACATCCACTGTTTCATTTAGAATATTTTTTCCTCGTTTTCCTCCTCTAAAAACTACATGCGTGTTATGGTCAGATGCGTGTTATAGAGCGAAAAATACGGTATATGGCCGCTGCAAGAAAATAGGCTGTCTTCCCCCACAGGCGCATTAAAAATATATATTTTAAAAATCTGCAAAACTTGCAGTGACTCCAAACCTTCTGATCCTTCCCTCTTGTGAACTGGTGCCACCATTTTGGCTCTGTAACGTAGGAGCCAACTCCTAGGGGACAAGGTGTCTTCAACTCCCCCAGTAAAATATTTGAGGGGGCCAGATACACCCCCCAAGTTGACGGGCTTTGCCATTGAAATGATGTTTGTGTGTTGCATATTGTGATTGATTATGTGGGGCAGGACTTATCTGCCCCCCCCTATTTTATTCGAATTGGCACCCCTGCTCTATACATGCATTGGTGCTCACACCCTGAGTGCTGAAAATAGAGGGAAAGGGAGAGATAGATTGTGAAACAGCAACGGACTTCCTGAAGGACCACATGCCTTCCTCTGTGTGGTTTTGTTTGTGTGCCAGAACGCTGCCATGTACTTGGAGGTGAACGTTGCTCAAGTTTTGACACCGTGCATTTAAAGCACAGCCAAAGCACATTTAAAGTGAATTCCCCCAGCTTTACCTTTCCCATTCGCGAAGCTACTTGTTCCCAGCACTTTTAATTAGCTACAATATGCAGAAATCTTTGGGGTCAAGTCGTGGGCTTTAAATGTGCGGTGTGACTCTGCAGATGTAAAACACCCCATCAATTAATAAGAAATAAATAAGTAATAAGTTGCTTGCAGATTTTTACAAAAGTAACTCCGCTGACACACTTGGGGGCCGGGAACGGAACCCCCACGCGAAATGGTCATTGTCTGAACTTATGTGTGCTGGTTATACAATTTTATTGTCTCAAACCCCGTGAGAAGACTTTTGAAATCGTTTAATCGATTGGTAGTGCAAGAAAAAAACAAAATTGATTATGAAAAGGCGCAAAAGTTTTGGTTTTTACCAAAAGGTTTAAACACCACATGGCATATTGGTTGAGCAGTTGGAAATCCTTCAAATTATCTAGGATTATAGGTTTAAACTAATCAGAGCTCTGTGAGGCACCAAATTTCTGGAGATCATTCCAGAAGTGGGATGCCACTACCAAGAACAGCCCTTCCCTCCACCATCACTTGACAAAATGGCTACCACTTTGGAGAAACAAAACAAAAATGTCTTTAACAGGAGGTAATTTACCCAAAAGTTTATCAAGCACAACTTTTTTGCAGGAGTTGTTCTTCTTCCTGCGTTGCCACCTACTCCTGCTAGTCGATTTACAAGTTCTACTTCTACAAAACAAAAATGTCTTTAACAGGAGGTAATTTATCCAGAAGTTTGTCAGGCACAACTTTTCGCATAACTTTCCCCTCATACCAGGGTGGAATCTACACACATATAAAAACCGTTCTGAAAATGCTTTTGAAAAAACACAAACCAACGTTTTTTTTTAAAATACATTGAATTTTCCATAAGGCTCACCTTCGCCATCTAGTGTCACATTGTATATTGCACTTGAAACACACTTAAAACGTTTTATTTGCAGCTGTGTAGCTGAGTCCCAGGTGTAGTTTTGCATGCTAAAATCCTTAAATGTCAGGCTGCAGTTAATGACACAGGAGTATCCACACAAAAAATGTGCCCGATGCAGGAATGTGCAATGCATCTACTAGCCCAGGGGTTAGCAAACTTTTTCAGCAGGGGGCCGGTCCACTGTCCTTCAGACCTTGTGGGGGGCCGGACTATATTTTGAAGGAGGAAAAAAAGAACGAATTTCTATGCCCCATAAATAACCCAGAGATGCATTTTAAATAAAAACACACATTATACTCATGTAAAAACACCAGGCAGGCCCTACAAATAACCCAGAGATGTGTTTTAAATAAATGGACACATTCTAATCATGTAAAAACACGCTGATTCCCGGACCGTCCGCGGGCTGGATTTAGAAGGCGATTGGGCCGGATCCAGCCCCCGGGCCTTAGTTTGCCTACCCTTGGAGAAAGGGATTTAGGGAAAGAAAGATGGCAGAAAAGACCAAAGGGCACATTCCATAAAACCAAATGCAGATACTGTACTAGTCACTGACAGACAGAGGTCTTTCCTTTCCTTTCCTTTCCTTGTTAGGACATGGTCAAAGAGGCGTCAACGTATCTCTTCAGTGCTACACAACAAAGATTTTACTTCAAGGCTGTAAAACTTGTCATTCCTTCAACATGGAAAGACAAAGCAGAGTATCAGAGAGTAACTACAGAAACCTATGACAAGGTAGGTCCAGGGGAATACTTTAAACTGCAAATGTACTTGTAGTATTTTTTTTTTTTAAAGAAAAGATTGGGGGCAAATGGAAAGATCGGAGGGAAAAATAAATACAGAATAAGACTATGCCATCACTTTTGAATGCAACTGAGTTTACTTTTGATTGAACATGGATATCAGAGAGTAACTGCACAAACCTATGATAAGGTAAGTCTAGGGGAATTGGGCTGCATAAAATATATTGTTCTTACAGATGTGATAATGGTCAAGGCTAGATTAAAAATGGTTGGGGACCCTGGTGCGCTCCCAAAACAGGACTCCCTTTATCCTCAAAGGAATGCATGAAATAAGGAACTGGAAAATATATTTTGAGAAATCTTAAATACCGTACTAGCACAAGTGGCTGGGCCTGGTGAAATTTTAATTCCTTACCCCTACGGTTATGATTCATGGGTTCCCACTTAATTTTATTTTGATTTTAAATGTGATTTGAATTGTATTTTAAACTAATTGCTTGATTTTGTGTTTTTAATGTATTTTATATATTTGGTGTTAGCCGTCCTGAGCCCGGTCTCGGTCGGGGAGGGCGGGGTATAAATAAAATTTATTATTATTATTATTAACAAATTTGTTATCGCATATGCTGTTACGGACTACGAAAAGTACTTGGAGCATTTGCCATTTCACAAGTCAGCACCTTTTGGTGATCCTGAGCATTTTTCATTCTTTAAACTCACTTCTCATTGCATTTGCTTACTTTCGAACGTCAATTAGTCACGAGTTCTTGGCATAGCCTCCCTCACATGGCGGTTGTGAAGATTTACGAGGCATAATACGCTCATAATATGCTTGTATCATAGGCATCAAATGTTGATTCCTTTAACCCAAGTGATGGATCCTTGTAAAGGTCCATCTATTTTGGAGATTAGAACAGCTCCAAGGCTTCAACCACTCTTAACCTAGCTTGTTGGACTCCATGTCTTCTTTGATGTACAGAGCAACACCACCTCCAGAATGCTCTTGCCTGGCTTTCTTATAATGTCAGTATCCAGATATAACCATGTCCCACTGTCTCTCTGCATTCTACCTGACATCCGTTATGCCCACTCCATCAACACTATCCTCTAAGAACAAACACTTCAACTTGCCCATCTTGGCTGGGATACTTCTAGCATTAGCATATAAACACTTATATACAGTACCTCTCTGAGATACTCTTGTTTTAGCCTACAGTTCTTTGGCTCCCAAAGTTATGCTTTTGGTATCATCCTGCTTGCTCTTAAGTTATAAGGGCTCCTTATGTAGAGGTTAGAGAACATTAGGTGCTTATTGAGCATTTTTGTTCTGAAAGGGGTCAGCAAACTTTTTCAGCAGGGGGCCGGTCCACTGTCCCTCAGACCTTGTGGGGGGCCGGACTATATTTTGAAAAAAAATAAAAATGAACAAATTCCTATGCCCCATAAATAACTCAGAGATGCATTTTAAATAAAAGCACACATTCTACTCATGTAAAAACACCAGGCAGGCCCCCACAAATAACCCAGAGATGCATTTTAAATAAAAGGACACATTCTACTCATGTAAAAACACGCTGATTCCCGGACTGTCCGTGGGACAGATTTAGAAGGCGATTGGGCCGGATCCGGGCCTTGGGCCTTAGTTTGCCTACCCATGGGTTATACGAACGTTCATCTTGATTTCTATGCAGGGTATTATACATCTTCCTGTTGATCATTGGTCCACTCCTTGTTTCTCAACACATTTCCTAACTGCAAAAAGCTGTTTCAAAACAAACTGATTTATTGTGCTAGGGTGACAGAGCACTTCAACCCACTTCACTTATACAGATCAGAATTTACGAATGTGCATTTGAATTTCTTTCACAAAATATAGACAGTCTAGAGATCTGGACAGCCTATAATTGTGACTATGTATACATTCACTGACAGTAACCCTGCAGTCCGATGTGCTCTTTACTGAGTGTAAGCCTAACTGAATATCAAGACTTCTTTCTACATCTACCTGCATAGTATTAGGCTACACACTTCACAAATTGCACAGGTACTTATTCAAAAGATGATCTCAGCTGTTTTAGGAGAATACACTATTAGGCTATAACTTCTTTTAAATGTGCATTGTAACCCTTGGGCCAAAATCTGTGTACAGTGGGACCTTGGGTTACAAACACTTCAGGTTACAGACCCCTCTAACCTGGAAGTAGTACCTCTGGTTAAGAACTTTACCTCAGGATGAGAACAGAAATCATGCAGCAGCAACAGGAGGCCCCATTAGCTAAAGTGGTACCTCAGGTTAAGAACGGTTTCAGGTTAAGTTCGTAACCAGAGGCACCACTGTACTGTATTTCTGTTCAGAATCAAAATCACCGTATAAGATTAATCACCGTATAAGATTAATATCAACAGTATTGGTTGCTTCTTTTCTCTGTGATCTTTTAGCCGTGTTCTGTTTTATTTCAGGCCGATGTCATAGTGGCAGAACCTTTCGCCAAATATGGAGACGATCCCTACACCTTGCAATATGGCGGATGTGGGGAACCAGGGCGATACATTCATTTTACTCCTAACTTCTTGACCAACGGCAATTTGTACAATGCTTATGGTCCTCGAGGTAGTACCTGTTTTTATTATTATTATTATTAAAATGTGAGTCAAGGTTTCAAAAGATAATGCTTTCTCAGGAATTCCATTAACTCCTTAAATGTAGTTGCTTACTTACTCGAAAACCTCCTAATTTGTCTGTAACGGATCAGCAATATTTCCGTGTCAGATTCATCAGAACATATTCTAGTCACAACGTCTCCTTTCTTGAAGCTAGTTGAACATGCTCCCATTCCATTGTACCACCTCATCCCCTCAACCTGAAGCCATTAATAAATTGGCTTTAAAACGACCATAGCCAATAATACCCTGTGCTGTGAGAGCTAGAGGCTCACAGGTGAAGCCCAGCAATATTCCATCAAGAAGTCAAGTCAATGGTTTGAGTCAGAAACTCAAGGTGAGAGTCCATGACAAGGTCATGAGGCTGTGCTACAAGATGTCAGAAGAAGGAGAAGAAAAAGAAGAAGAGTTTGGACTTGATATCCCACCTTTCACTCCCCTTAAGGAGTCTCAAAGCGGCTAACAATCTCCTTTCCCTTCCTCCCCCACAACAAACACTCTGTGAGGTGAGTGAGGCTGAGAGACTTCAGAGAAGTATGACTAGCCAAAGGTCACCCAGCAGCTGAATGTGGAGGAGTGGGGAAGCGAACCCGGTTCACCAGATTATAAGTCCACCGCTCTTAACCACAACACCACTGCTGGCTTGCACCGTGACTGAACTGAAGCCTTATAGACGTTGATGGGAGGGAAGGAGGGACTTTTGAATCAGATCAAAAAGTTGCCTATCCCTTTCATAGTTATTTAATTGCTTGTGTGTGTGTGTTGTACATTATATGTTTCTTCCCCCCGCCCCAAAAAAGTGTGTCACATTGAGCTTTGTCATTGTCTTCCACAGGTAGAGTCTTTGTCCATGAATGGGCTCATCTCCGATGGGGTGTCTTTGATGAGTATAACAACGATGCACCTTTCTATGCTACTGGAGGAGACAACTTGCCTGAAGCCACAAGGTACCACCCCATACCATCCAGTTATTGTCTAGACTGGATTAGCCTGTAATTTGATGATATACAGAAGAGACTTTTCATTAGGGGAAAATGCTGCAATGTCTTGGCAGACAGCACCCCCAATGAGTACCTTTTTTCTCCTCCCCCCGCCTATTTTGTAAGAAACACGTTTATTGAATAACACAAAAGCCCACCACCACCACATTCCGCAACAAGAGTTTTCAATTCATTGAGAAAAGGCTGCGTCCGAAGTTACTGCCACTTCTGGGAAATGTTGTCATGCCCCATGCCATGCCCTCTTCCTCTGGCTTTCAGGATAGCAGCTTTGCCCCTTCCAGCCCCAGAGCCCTGGTTTTCGTTCTCCGTACTTCTCAGCATTGGCACATTTTTCAGCATATCGGGCAAGATGAGGAATCGGGTTTTGCTCCCCCGAATGTACACCTGCTCTAGATGTGCCACACAGCCATCTCTGTAGGTCACTGTCATGTTGCCCACTACCTACTTTTCCTTGCCCATCTCCTTATCAGCTGCAGTCTTCCAAGCACTCATGCATCCCATGAGAAGGCCTAGATAGGGTGTCGAGAGACCCCTTGTTACTCCATTAAGCCTTCTTCCCATTGTTCATATCAAGGAGTTCTTTGGGACAATAGCAGTTAGCACAGGCATAGGGCCAACCTAATCAACACCCCTAGACGGTCTGGTTGCAACTGTTTGCAATAGGTAAGTCTTAGGATTGCCATATTTCAAAAAGTGAAAATCCAGACCAAAGATTGTTGAGCATTTTTCTTGGGGGTGGGGCGGCAAAGTTTGAGGGAAATCACCAAAAAATCAATACTTCCGATATGGGCTTGCCATACACCTGGGTTTTTCCAGACATTTTAGCCGCTTGCCGAAAATTCTGCCTGGATGCCATTTTCGACAGACAAATCCTGGCTATGTCTGATGTATGGCGGCCGTAGTCAGTCTTAATCATCTCCCCAGCCAAATCCAGTTGCTGCTGCTGCTGCATCGTCGTCGTCATCATCATCATCATTATTTCTATTGTTATTGTTATTTTAATTTATATCCCATAGCAGCAAGGCCAGGAGTGAATGACTGATCTAATCTGCACACAATAGTCATTTATGAAAAAAGAGACCTCTCCCCCAAGTTGATTATTCTGTGTAAATTACATCACTTTAAAAAAAAATTGAAATTGTTATTAGTCCAGAGGTTCACATTATCACCACAGGAAGAAAAATGCCTTAAAATGGTACAAAAGTCCCTGTTTGCAGACCCATATATTTGTGACATAAAATGCTTGTCTGGAAGCAACCTATATGACTGAGGGCTCATCATCACTTCCACTCGTGCCACGCCACTCAAAAGTGGATAAGCTCTTAATCAAACTGTATTATATCCACATTACTTAGAATTCTACAGTCCGATCTTCTGGGAGTGCTGGTGGGCGTTTTAGCAACTGTGGCATGGACAACAACAACATAGCATGCAACCATGCCAGCATGTAATTGCGTATTTCTCGACTTTTAAACTGGCTGGCCATTATTTGTTTCTGTTATATTGATTAGGTGCTCGACGGAGTTCACTGGTCAATACATATTCCCACTTGATGGCAAGCAATACAGACGTTGCAAAATTGATCCCCAAACTCAGCTGTTTGAACACGGATGCGTATTTTTCCCAAGCAGGCGCCAAGATACTGCAGCTTCTATAATGTATTTGCAAAGTATCCCTTCGGTAAGTACGACAAATCTCAGTTGGGATCTATTCTTCTCTGGTGTCTGCCTTCAAAAACACAAGATTTTTTTTTGCTAAGGAGGTAGGCAACCTCAATGTCCGTGTTTAAGGGGGGAATGGACTGCAGGAGCCCAGAAAAAAACATTTCACAGCAGAACGATGCACACAGAGTCACACCCCTTTTGACTTTTTAAACTTTTGAGGTTTGCCCAGGATTTCTTCTACTCCTGCATACACCAGGGATTTCTTGTGTTATCTTATATCTCCCTCTTGTGTTGTGCCGTTGCTATTTCAGCCACATGAGCACTGAGACTCCCCCTTGTAGTGATGTATGGACATTGTGACGTTAACATATGAGAGTGCTGGAGCTGAAATAGTTAAACAATCAGAACCCAGTTACCCAATAGTTACCCAATCAGAACCCAGTTACCCAATAGTTACCCAATCAGAACCCAGGGGGCTGGAGTCAGAGGGGCTATAAAACCAGCTCTGGGAGGGGCGAAGGGAGGAGACAAGTAAATATCTGAGAGGTGGTTTAGTGAGTGAGAGCAGGTAGTGGAAGTTATAGGTCTAGATAGGCACCCCATGATTGTAATTGACCGAAACCGTTTATGAAACCACACACTTGTTAAACTGCAATAAATAAACAGAAGTTTATGTTCCAATTTAACCCTGACTGGACTCAGTATTGTACCAGGTAGGGCCTGAGTGGTGGCAGCGAGAAATAAAGTGGTGGCACAGGGATAAATAGAAGGTGAAATGTCTGGGGAACCTGTGTGATCGCCACAGACATTAACTTGTGACATGGGAAGTGAATGTCTGTTCAAGCCCTGGGAGGTCAATAAGCATAGCTGTCAACTTTCCCCTTTTCTTGCGAGGAATCCTATTCAGAATAAGGGAATTTCCCTTAAAAAACAGGAAAAGTTGACAGCTATGTCAATAAGTAAACTTGAACAGACTCTTTGGAAACTCTTTTCATTGCATTTTTGTGAGGTTAAGGGCAACAGACGTCTAGAACTAAAAATCCTCTGAACACCCTGTAGCCTTTTTTTGTCTGTGTCGATGAATGTCAATCTTTGCAGCACCTCTTCGTAAGGAACAGCTGCCATGAAGTAGGAATTGCTAATGAGGCTGTGATCTTGACCTGTCCTTCCCTATCTTTTATTTAGGTTACTCAGTTCTGTGACAAAAGCAATCATAATATTAAAGCAACAAATTTGCAGAATAAAATGTGCAACTACAGGAGCACCTGGGAAGTAATTATGAACTCTCCTGACTTTGCCAGTTCATCTCCAATAACGGTTCCCCCACCTGATCCCACTGTCTCCTTGCTGAAAAAACAGGAGAGAGTTTTGTGTCTAGTGCTTGATGTTTCCGGGAGCATGGATGCGGTAAGTCTTCTTTCCATGTTCAGAAGATCTATTTTGAGACAGTTCAAAAATTATGGTATTCATGTCTATAGTGAAAGCAAATGGACACTGAGGTCTAGCTCCAAGGGCCTTCTGGCAGTTCACTGCAAGAAGTGAGGTTACAGGGGACCAGGCAGAGGGCCTTCTCGGTGGTGGCACCCTCCCTGTGGAACACCCTCCTGTCAGGTGTCAAGGAGATAAACAACTATCTGACTTTTAGTAGGCATCTTTAGGCAGCCCTGTATTGTGAAATGTTAATGTCTGATGTTTTACATTTTTTAATGTGCTGTAAGCCACCCAGAGTTGCTGCGGAAACCCACCCAGATGGGCAGGGTATAAAAAATAAAATCATTATTATAAATGTCATTACAGCATTGACATTTCTGTAGTAAATGACACTCTATAATAGGAACACTGGGGACGCGGGTGGCGCTGTGGGTAAAACCTCAGTGCCTAGGACTTGCCGATCGCATGGTCGGCGGTTCGAATCCCCGCGGCGGGGTGAGCTCCCATCTTTCGGTCCAGCTCCTGCCCACCTAGCAGTTCGAAAGCACCCCCAAGTGCAAGTAGATAAATAGGTACCGCTTTATAGCGGGCAAGTAAACGGCGTTTCCGTGTGCTGCGCTGGTGCAGGCTTGCCAGAGCAGCTTCGTCACACTGACCACGTGACCCGGAAGTGTCTCCGGACAGCGCTGGCCCCCGGCCTCTTAAGTGAGATGGGCGCACAACCCTGGAGTTGGACACGACTGGCCCGTACGGGCAGGGGTACCTTTAATAGGAACAGTGAGGCTCAATTTTGTTGTTTCTCAGTTGTAGGGAACCTTCAGCCTTCCACATACTGCTGAACTACAACTCCCATCAGTCCCAGCAAGCATGGCCAGTGACCATGGGATTTGTAGTTCAGCAAACATTCATCACACTTGGTCTACCTGATTATATAAGTTTATTTGGATATTTATCCAGCTGCGGTAACAAATCCATATAGGAGATGTGCTGCAGGGAAGGGCAATGTGGCCGTTGTGTGCCAGAGGGCAACCTCAGTCACATTCTGTGTTGGTGCAGGGAACCCAGAGCAAGTGATGGATTATGGGAGATGGTAAACACTGGGTAGGGGAGAGACAGAATGGATGAAGCATGGAAGAAGGAAGGGGGAAATTCAACTGCAAGCATTTGGTTGAGATATCTAAAGAGATCAATCAGGTCTTTTAGGATTCTCAATAGGACAGGAAGCTTCAGCAGCTACCCATGTTCTGGTGATAATCCCTGAAGTGGTTTCAAGAGACATGGGAATCATTTGACTGAAAGTCAGGGTAAAGACCATCTAACTAACCAAACAACTGCTAAGCAAATAGAAACGAGATTCTGTTAACTGAATTGGTATTTCCATATATAACATATGGAAATGTGTTCAGCAGCCACAAAAATATTATAGGAGAAATATTATTTGAGAGCACAATTCACGGGACAAGCCCCATTTAAATGAAAGCTGCTGTTGTGCACCTCCCATCCATTTCAGAAAAATTTCCAGATGGATTGCGCCCTGAATCACAACACGGATGAGGTTATTTGGATACTCTGAAACATTATCGATTTGTCTATATTCATGAATGTTTTGCTGATCACTATACTTACAAATTCAGGGAATTTTTTTATTTACTTCTCAGAATGCACTGGCAAGTCTGTGAATGCTGTTTGTTTTTTAATTATTATTCACATGCAGAGCAATCGCATTGGTCGGCTGAAACAAGCTGCAGAAATATTCATCCTGCAGATTATTGAAGCGGGATCCTGGGTTGGGATAGTCGCGTTCAACAACAGAGCATCAGTTCTGACTGGCTTGAAACAGATCAGTAGCAACAGCATGAGGCAAACACTTGCAGACTATCTTCCTACCTCAGCTGGTGGAGGAACCAACATATGTTCTGGAGTGCAGTCAGGATTTCAGGTGAAGGAGAAGAAAAAAATCTAGATTATTTTATTCCTATGCTTCTGTTTAGTCGAGTAGCCAGATATAGAAGAAGGCAGGGTTGCTGCATATAATAATTGTGTTCTAGGGGGCATATCAGGTCTCATAAAAGCCAACAAAACTGAAATTCAGTGCAGACAAGATAGAGGTGCTGTTAGTAGGTGGTTTGCTGCCTGGGTAAGTGGTGTTCACTTGAAAGCTCAGGTTCATAGCTGAGAGCCAGTGTGGTGTAGTGGTTAAGAGCGGTAGACTCGTAATCTGGTGAACCGGGTTCGCGTCTCCGCTCCTCCACATGCAGCTGCTGGGTGACCTTGGGCCAGTCACACTTCTCTGAAGTCTCTCAGCCTCACTCACCTCACAGAGTGTTTGTTGTGGGGGAAGAATTGCTTTAGTTTTCCAGCTCACCAATGTTTACAAAAATGAACATATTACGTACAAGTTTGCATGAAATGGAATCTATTATTGAAAAACCTATAATCAAGATGCATAATCAAATGGGGGGAATTATATTGGGGGGAATGCATTATATTACGAGAAAATGCAGTGACCACTGCATATAAAAAACACGTCTATTAAGAAAAAATTGCACTAAAATGCTGAATAATTTTCATGAGGAATTTTTAAAATAAAATTCTGAAATTGCTGCATAACTGCAGAGATTGAAATTTAAGAATATAAAAAAGAGAAACTGTGAGGGCTGATATTGACAGGTCTTCTGTTCCTAGGAATGGATTTTAGGGGAATGCTATGGCAGTTGTTGTGGAACAGCAGCTAGACAGAGGAGTGAGCAACCCAATTTGCACATATTTTCTACCCTTTGAAAGTAGTGAAGTAGCAAATACTGTTTCTCCCTTAACAGTAACATATATGGCACCGCAGTCCACTTCTGTTAGAGGTACGAAATTAATTCACACATATGTCACAGAGCAGCAACCGTACAACATACTTGCAGAGCTTTGTAGCAGTTATGTCATACACTTTAAGTGTGTGCCCTTCTACATTACTAATTGTTGTTAATTTTTCAATCCTTTTTTTCCATACAGGTCTTTTTACAAAAGTATTCAACTACAAAAGGCTGTGAAATTGTGCTCTTGACAGATGGTGAAGATAGTACTATAACCTCTTGTTTTGAAGAAGTTCAAAATAGTGGGTCTATAATTCACACCATTGCTTTGGGACCAAGTGCTGCAGAAGAACTAGAAAGATTGGCAGACATGACAGGTAAGTGATTGAATGAAATGTCTGAGTTTTACAGGAGTCTTCTGTGCTACTTAATGCCAGCTGCTGTCTTGCAAAAAGTTTGTTTTACTTCAGACACACACTGTCCGCAGCAGTATTCAGAGAAGCCTCTCTCAGCAGCAATTCCCCTCATACAGAGAGAGAGAAGACAGAAAAGCAGTTAAAAACAACAGTTACAGTCATACCTTGGTTCTCAAATTTAATCCGTTCCGGGAATCCGATTGGCTGCAGGAGCTTCCTGAACTCAATCGGAAGCCATAGAAGCCGCACTGAACGTTCAGCTTCCAAAAAATTGTTCAAAAACTGAACACTCACTTCCTGTTTTTGATCATTCGGGAGCCGAAATGTATGAGTTCCAAGGTGTTTGGCATCTGAGGTTCCACTTTACTTGAATAACAGTCACAACACAATGGAACGCCTCTCACATGTGACTCACAGTCATCCAATCACATGAGAGAGCTACAGCCCTAGGAAAAACCCATGTTAAAAACACACAAAAATTTAATATGAATAAATATGACTATTTCAGGAAATTAAACCATGATCCTTAACAATCCCAAGTCCTATTGCCGTATTTACTCGAGTCTCATACATGTACGTCACCAAATCTAACGCACACCTCAACTTTCAGAACCTTGAAACAAAACAAAAAAAATATATTTGCTGGCGAATGTAAATGTGCTGTCGAATCTAATACGCACCTTCATTTTTCGCAATGTAATTTGGCCCCAGAAAGTGAGCATTAGATTTGAATAAATGTGGTATTCTGTCATTACGGCATTTGTGAGGATAGAACGCCATATTGAAAATGGGGAGACCGAGGTTCAGCCACAAAAGCTCACTTTGCACTGTCTTTCAGCAGACTTTTTGTGAGGATAACATTGGAAAGGGTCTTTGGGTACTGGGTTAGGTGCGGTGGTGAGATACAAGGGTAATTAAGAAATCTAGAGTTTCCTTCCTTCCGCTGAGTTAAGTGGGCTAAATTTTCCTTAGCCACTCCAGTTGCTGCCTATGACCACAAAACACAAACACCTTGGTGGGTGGCATTCTATGAAATAAAAAGCCCTAGTGCAAGAATTAGTGATCGTTCAATAAAATTTTCACCATTCCCCCCCACCCGCACCGTGTAGTCGCCACTACAAGGCATCATACAAATCTAATTGCATTTTATTCCACCTGAAAAATTCTTCTAATTATTATTATTTCAACCACATTTCAGGAGGTTCAAAATTTTCTGCCACTGACAGTTTGGATTCCAACGGCCTCATCGATGCTTTCAGTGGAATTTCTTCAGGAAGTGGAGATATCAGTCAACAATCTATTCAGGTTTGAACTGCAAAGATTTGAGTGCATGCAGCAGTCTATCATCATCATCATCATCACTATCACTATTATTATTTGCTTAAAATTACTAGGCACCATACAAGAATTAAAGTCAACACAGAGTGAAATCAATTATACAGCCCACATTTTTCTATTATTGAACATGGGGAGGAACAGGTATTAAAAGAATTAAAAGAGAAGGGCTAACAGCCAAAATGGATTTTGGCAGAGCTGAAACATTTCACAATGTACCATTCTGAGTTCAAATGAATGTGTAATATAATTCATTTTTCTTTGCCTGGACAAATAACAAATTGGAGAAGAGGTTTCATTAGGAAAATAAGGTAAAGGTAAAGGGACCCCTGACCATTAGGTACAGTCGTGACTGACTCTGGGGTTGCGGTGCTCATCTCGCTTTATTGGCCGAGGGAGCCGGCGTACAGCTTCCGAGTCATGTGGTCAGCATGACTAAGCCGCTTCTGGCGAACCAGAGCAGCACACGGAAACACCGTTTACCTTCCCGCCGGAGCGGTATCTATTTATCTACTTGCACTTTGACGTGCTTTCGAACTGCTAGGTTGGCAAGAGCAGGGACCGAGCAACGGGAGCTCACCCTGTTGCAGGGATTCGAACTGCTGACCTTCTGATCGGCAAGTCCTAGGCTCTGTGGTTTAACCCACAGCGCCACCCGTGTCCCTCATTAGGAAAATAGTATATGACAAAAGTGTTTCTTTAAAAACAACAACAACAACATGGTTCCAGCCCAGCTACCCATTGCCAAAATGTGGAAACTGGAGATTTGAGTTGCCTCATCTAGCATTGTCCAAATATTGGCTGGCCATTTCCAAGGCTGTTGAGGTAGAGGTGCGATTGTTTCCACCTGTTAAACGTAGCTGCTTATCTGCCTTCCTCCATTTCTTTAACATTGAAATATTGTTAGAAACTAAATTTATCACCACTGGACAAACCAATATCTGTATGGGGCAAGACGTATCATGTCATGACTGTACCAGCACTTTTATTAATGGCTGAGTATTGCGTATTACTTGTCCAGCAGAACTAACCACTGTGAAGGCACCTTCTAAACAATGTACCACCACTCATTTCTTTACATCTTATGAAAGGAAATAAACCATATGTATTCAATTTATAAAACTTTTCAGATACTGTATACTTATTTCTCCCCCCTCCCCCCACCAACAGCTTGAAAGTAGAGGGCAAAGCGTCGGTTCCCAAGACCAGCTGAATGGTATTGTAACCATTGATAAAACAGTGGGGAATGACACTTTCTTTGTGGTGACGTGGGGCACATCCCCACCGGAAATTCTGCTCACAGATCCCAAAGGAAGAGAGTACACTGAAAAAGACTTTGCAGTTGATAACACCAACGTCCGAACAGCTCGCCTCAAGATTGATGGAACTGCAGAGGTAAAAACTGAGCTCTTCTCAAACTTCTCTATGTGTCGAACCATGACTAGGAATGTGCCTATTCCTTTTTGAAAAGGGAGAAATGACTGTAGCTGTGTTAGTGAAGGGTTGCGTCACTACAGCAAATTATTTAAGAGCCATTCACTACTAATCCTTACAACATTTAACATTCAGTTGCTTGTCTGAAATGATAGTTTCTGTGCAACTGACCAGTTTATTACTTTATCCTTTATAGGGCAGAATCTCACAGAATAATCATAGAATCATCGAACTGTAGGATTGTAGAGTTGGAAGGGACCCCAAGCATAAACTAGTCCAGCCCCCTGCAATGCAGGAATCTTATGTTATATCTATACTATTAGGCAGTCCATTATACCATGCGAAGTCTGAGGCCTTTGTTGTTCTGCCTGATTGCTCCACTTAGGGCAGCCGCGACCTACTTTTATGCCTGGGGAGCAGACCCGAGGGAAGACTGTGTCCCTCAGGTCCTCTCCCCAAGCCCTGCCGCCCAGGCTGCCGCAGATTGGCCGATTCAAACTGCGGGCCTACTGGTGCCCGTGATGCTCTGTTGTGGCCAAGAGGGAGCGGCAATATTGGGCTGTGGAAAGATGGCGAGACTCTGCAGGTCTAAGGAGGCACCACAGTGGACCGCAACTGCCACTCACTGTGGAAGGAGTAAACGAGCATTATATGTCCAGCTTGACGCTGCTGCTAGTACCTTCTGCACTTGTAGATATATATTTTGTAGAAAATGTCATCCATCTTTATCAAAACACAACAATAACCAAAGGAATGGAACTGTATTCACAAACATTACTTAGATATGCAATATTCTTCTATATTTCAGACAGGAGATTGGATTTACTCAATTCAGAATACATATTCAAATGCTCAGGTAATATCGATAACAGTCACAACTAGAGCAGCATCTGTCAATGTGCCCCCGGTGATTGTGAAGTCCTTTATGAATAGTGATACCAATAAGTTTCCTAGTCCGATGGTTATTTATGCGGAAGTCAGCCAAGGATTCTTACCTGTTATCGGTGCAAAAGTCATAGCCACAGTTGAACCAGAGACTGGAACACCTGAAGAGGTGGAGCTTTTGGACAATGGTTCAGGTACGTTTATTTCGAAACGTTATGGGCAGTATGCATTCTGGATTTTTTTTTTCCCCCTGAAGCAGAATATTAACTCATCAAATCTAGCATCATCTAAGTTGACATTAGTGGATTCAAAAGCTGATCTTGGCTGTTCATCTTTCGCAGTGGAAAATTCATTCATTCTTTTCTGATAGAGTACATACATTGCAACCAATACCAGTTGTATGTATTTGGCTTTTCCTGTAGCATGTGACTTGCCTTATCTGCATATGTGAACTGGAACCGTTATATATCAAGATCTCAATCTGGGCTCCCTAGTTTCATCAAGCCGTGCAAATCTGTCAAATGTTGGTATCACAGTTGGATCGTATGGAGACCTACTAATGTTTGGGAAAACAAAAACATCTTTGTCTGGTGCTGAAACGATAGCAAGATTGGTGCCTAGTGGGCCTTCCTGGGAGAGCATTACATAACTGTGAGCTACTACAGAGAAGGTCCACTCACTCTTTGCCAGCCTCCCAACTTCCCTCAGAAATCACACACAGGGAAAGGAACCAGATGATGATCTCTGGATCTGGGTTAGTTCATATGGGGAAAGGGAGTCTTTAATTTTGATAAGTGTCCTGATTTTGTTAACTGCTTGGCACTGCCAAAAATGGAGCTTGTCAGGTATATGGCAAGCTACAATAATGCTGGTGTGTTGTGTTGTGTTGGTTACAACTTGTGTTGGCCTGTGAGGCACAAATATTAAAACATTGGCCCCTTATGATCCTATATTACAGAGATCAGAATCAAATATTCAGCTATTTCCATTAAAACAGCCACACACATTGCAAAATGAACACCTCCCACATAGGTAATGTAGGGTTTTGTTTTTTTAATGACCAGCAGTGAGAGGTGAGCTTTGGGATGTTACATTTTTATATCTGTGTATTCAGGTGCTGATCTTATCAAGAACGACGGGATCTACTCCAGGTATTTCACATCACTCAAAGGAAATGGCAGACACAACCTAAAAGTGCGTGTCGAAGGAAAAGACAAGGTTCTTAAACGGTCCCGTAGGCAGAGTCAAGCTCTCTATGTACCAGGTTTCACAGAAAATGGTAAGCCTGGGTTATGAAATAGCTTTACTGGTGGTATGTTAGCCCTGTGATTCTCAAAATGTGAAATTGGGAGTCTTGGGAGTAACATAAGTTTCTTTCTGCTATTACCTTCTTTATAAAGGTCTTTATGTAGATCTGGACACTTGAGCATACATTTCTGATGCATGGGTGCATATATGTGCCCATAGTCTTCTATCCTATAATATTCTGGATGTGTTAATCGAATGCGTCATTGAACCAATGAAACAGCTCCCTAACTCTTACAAGGCTTTAAAATATGACTGTGGTATCCTTCTTTTGGCTAACACTTTTGGCATTTTAGATTCCCTTCTGTTTCTATTATTTGCCAGCCCAAAGTCTAGATCAGGCACGTCCAACTCCCAAGAGACTGTGATCTACTCCCAGTATAAAAAAAATCTGTGATCTACCCACTGTCATTGGAGAGAGGAGGAGTGTGGTTGGACATGCCTGGTCTAGATCAAATGGCTTTATTTTCCCCCTAGCAACTCTAGGCAACCATGGTGGAATCTACACACATATAAAAAACCCCTGTGAAAATGCTTAAAAAAAGAAAAAGTTTTGAAAAATGCATTAAATTTGGTGTAGCTCACTGTTGCCTTCTAGTGTCACATTTGTATATTGCACTTTATATTTTAAATGCTTTATTTGCAGATGTATAGCTGGATCCACATATGTAATGCATTGATGCTATGTGTGGGTGGGAAAGAGGCACGTGATCCGTTTGCCCACATAACTGTGGTATTTTTCTGCATACAGCAGCTTCAGCGTAGGGGAAGCAGCTCAGTGTAGGAATGGAGGTGGATCCGTATTGAGAAGGTGGTTATAATAAAGTGATTTTAACGTCTTAAATTTATCTGGAGGTGGGGACACACACACACAATAGGTATTTACCCATTTTTATTGTTTGTTGTTTATTCTCAGCCTGTTACTATACTCAGCAACAAACAAAAAACTAACATGTGGCGTGGTAATCGACGAAGCGCTAAGCAAAATGTTCCCCCTCACAAAGATTTCTCCTTGTGCAAGACAACGTTCAGCCAGTGTGGTATAGTGGTTAAGAGTGGTAGACTCATAATCTGGTGAACCGGGTTCGCGTCTCCGCTCCTCCACATTCAGCTGCTGGGTGACCTTGGGCTAGTCACACTTCTCTGAAGTCTCTCAGCCCCACTCACCTCACAGAGTGTTTGTTGTGGGGGAGGAAGGGAAAGGAGATTGTGAGCCGCTTTGAGACTCCTTAGGGTAGTGATGAAGCAGGATATCAAATCCAAACTCTTCTTCTCCTCCCTCTTCTCCCCCTAAATCTGTCTGCATCTGGAGCAGATTTGGGTATGGTGAGAAACAGGCATGGAGTGGGGGAAGAGGGAGACATCCCAGTGTGCTGGCAATAATTAGCATAAGTCATGGGTTACCTGTATACCTGATCTGCCTATCAGCTGTAATGTACCTCATCTGACATATCTTTCTACCTGCTTTTGTAGGTACTATAACAATGAACCCCCCCAAACCTGAAGCTAATGTGAGCAAAACTGAAGGAGATCTGGGAAATGTCACCAGAATTGTATCCGGTGGTAGTTTTGTAGTATCAGGACTTTCTCCTAGAGGTAGTCATGATGTTCTTCCACCCTGTAAAATCACCGACCTTGAGGTACAGCAAACTGGTGATGGCGGATTCCTTCTCTCCTGGACAGCTCCTGGCGATGACTATGATGTGGGGAAAGGTAAATGTGGGGTTCTGCTTTAATCATTCAGTAAGGACTCTTTGAGAAATATTTAAATTCCGTACTAACCTGGTTGGGGGGTGGAGAGCCAAACAACAGTTTTAGTTACACTAATTTCATAGGCATGTAATACTGTACATCAGGGTCTCCCTTGGACAGCTCCATTAACCCTTCAATGTCCCCAGCGACACTCAATTTTTATTTTTTCTAATTGATGTTTTTGGCCTTCTGTTGTTGTTGTTTGGTGGGAGGAGGGCTGCCTGTTTCCGGCATTGTTGCTTCAATTTTTAAATCCGTATTTTGTTCTCATTTTAAGACATGTATATGTTTTGCCATCGTCCGTCACCCTACCCCACCCCTGCCCCAGGCAAGGCAGATGAGTAGTGCAAGGTTTTATTCTGTGGAATAGCGTACCCTCCAACATTTTTCCACTGAAAATAGGGACATCCTATTCCATAATGATAATTTTACTATTTATACCCTTCACATCGGACTGGGTTGTCCCAGACACTCTGTGCGGCTTCCAACATACAGTGGTGCCTCTAGTTATGAACTTAATTCATTCCGAAGGCCCGTTCTTAACCTGAAACTGTTCTTAACTAGAGGCGTGCTTTCGCTAATGGGGCCTCTTGCTGCTTCTGCGCAGCCGGCACACGATTTCTGTTCTCATCCTGGGGCAAAGTTCTCAACTCAAGGTAACTCTTCCAGGTTAGCAGAGTTTGTAACCTGAAGCATTTGTAACCTGAGGCATTTGTAACTCAAGGTACCACTGTATATAAAAACATAATAAAACATTAAACATTTTAAAACTTCCCTATACAGGGCTGCTTTCTGATGACTTGTGGGTCAGATAACTCCATACCCTCCAATGTTTCTCCAGTAAAAATAGGGACATCCTAAGGGGGGTGGGGATGTGGGTGGCACTGTGGGTTAAACCACAGAGCCTAGGACTTGCTGATCAGAAGGTTGGAGGTTTGAATCCCTCAATGGGGTGAGCTCCCATTGCTCGGTCCCAGCTCCTGCCAACCTAGCAGTTCGAAAGCACGTCAAAATGCAAGTAGATAAATAGGTACTGCTCCAGCGGGAAGGTAAACGGTGTTTCCGTGCGCTGCTCTGGTTCACCAGAAGCGGCTTAGTCATGCTGGCCACATGACCCGGAAGCTGTAAGCCGGCTCCCTCGGCCAATAAAGTGAGATGAGCGCCACAACCCCAGAGTTGGACACAACTGGACCTAATGGTCAGGGGTCCCTTAACCTTTAAGGAAGAGTGGGACATTCCTGGAGGGATCAGATCAGAAACTGGGATGGCGTCTGCAAATCACGGACTGTCTCTGGAAAATAGGGACACTTGGAGGGTCTGAAATAGGTACATGTTTTTGCATTGGCAAGGAATTATGGTGAACTTCGACAAGCCTAAGCAGCAGCCCGTGTAAACTAACAGTATGTTCTGGAACATTCTCCAGAGTCCTTTGCAGCAGGCAAAGACGTAGTGGCGGGTGTGCATTCAAAGCCAATGTGGTAAGAGTTCCCTGAAGGCAGGAAGTTTGAAATGCACAGAAAGCAAATTTGGGCATTGTTATTCTTAATCCGTGACTGCAGACATAGATCTTGTGTGTTCTTTAATTCCCAATGTCTTCTGCAACACACAATGATGCAATGGGCTGGTGTGCAATATTCTTAGGGTTCCTGGAGGACAGGAAGTTATGCACTGAAAGATAGGCTTGCCACTGTTTCCTTGATCCATGTTTGAAGATGTACATCTAACACGTGCCTGTTGTGGGTCCTTTATTTTGCAGCTGAAATGTATGAAATAAAGATGGGCGAAAGACCCTCGGAGTTAACCAATGCAACTTTTGATAGTGCGACTCCCGTGGACACTGCTGGCCTGATGACAGAAGCTGCTGGGGTCAAGCAATCCTTTCACTACAAGCCGGTAAACTTCACAAAAGAGAATGGCACCTCCATCTACTTTGCCATTCGTTGCATTGATGAGAGCGAAAACGTCGGAGAAATATCTAATATAGCCGGAGCAGTCGTGTTCCTTCCTGCATGGCCAAGTTCTCCTCCTCATCCAATCACCATTTCCCCTACTCCAGCTGACAATTCCATTATTTCCCCTACTCCAGCTGACAATTCCATTATTTCCCCTACTCCAGCTGACAATTCCATTATTCCGTCTAGTCCAGATGACAAACATCCTGGCCCAGTTGACAAATCCACAATTATAATTGTGATAATTGCATGCATTTCTGTAATTATTTTTTTGGCTGTTGTAGGTATAGCAGTTTGCATTCTACGTAAGCGGAAATATGGAAATTATGTGACGACGACTACCAGTACTACTGTTGCTCCTTGAGCTCTTTTTATATATATATAAAAAATAGCCACTTCTTCAACAACATTTCACAATACGTCATATATTGCCAACACAAAGGAAATAAATGGACAGTATAGTTATATCGTATTGACGTATCGTTACAATTCAGATGAAGGGAAGTGGATAAGTTGTAAATTATACTGAGTTGTATTCAGAGTAGAGTGCTCTGTTGTACCCCCAGAAGAAGAAGAAAACACTGGTAGTAGTATTTCTTAGCCTCTTTACACATAAAAATGACTTACAGCAAACACAAGAAAACCTCTCCCAAATATATTTATACAATTAAAAGGCAGATCTAACAATTTCTGTCTCATCAAAAGAGGCCACAAATACTTAAAAATCCTTAGTATTTTGCCCTGTTTTATAAGATCTTAGGATTGTTTGTGCAACAGTTCATAATTATTTTTATAGTGGACTCTGGCAAAACTTAACTGGAAAGCTCAAGAGGACAAGAACTTTAAAAAAGAATGGGGAAAATATAATTAACTTAGGAGACCATTGCAAGCAGATGAAAACATTAGCAGGGTTTTAATCTTACTTGTAAGGTGACTATGACTATGGACAATTCAGATGGATTAAAAAAATGTTGATAAAAGTCTCATATGCAGGTGTAAATGTTGACATTGGGACCCATAGAGGGGGTGGGGGAAGTCTGGAGATTCAGAGGAATTTTTTTATATGGATTTGTAATTGTTTTTATTTGGATTTGTAATTGTTTTTCATATTAATGCTTAGAGAATTTCTATCTTGATTGATTCTATGCCAGGCTAAAATATCCTTGTTGTTTTGTGTGTTCAGACCTAGAAACCTCCCCCCTAAATAAATTCACACATGACTCAAATTTTAGTTTTGGTTTTTGGCAGAATTTAGTGTAAGTATGCTTGAACATTTTTAAGGATTGTATGAAATGTATGTTTGTATGTTTGTATATGTGTATTAATGATGAATTTAAATTAAATAAATAAATAAAAAAGAATTTAGGCCACAACTTTCTTGATTACAGAAAGTGACTGGTTGCATAGGCTCTGGTTCGACTGGCTCCCTGCACTCTTGCAGGCAGCGCTGACCCAGGGCGCCAGCATAGGTCAGCCAAGGGTGAACACCTGGGAAGGTGAAAAGCCGGAACAGACTCTGTTCACCACCCAGATGCCCCCCTGGACTCAGGTACGGGCACAACCCCCTCTCAGGGGTTGACCAAACCAGTTGAGTCCCTGGATTCTTTTAATGGAATACCCTTCACATAGGGATGGCAAGAGAATTCTCCCATCCCTATCACCTGAACCAGAGCCTATCCCGTACCCGTAGAAGAGGAGGAATCACCATCTTTGTGCCTTTTGGCCCTGCATTTGGAGCGACGACTCTTCTGCCGCTTGCCACCGGATGACGGGACCCTGGGCATCAAAAGATCCTCCTCAGAAGAGTGGATGTAGAGCACCTCTCTCAAATGAACCAACTGCACCTGAACGGAACTAAAAACATGTGAGGTGCTAGACTGATAAGAAGTTCCTCTCCCCATAATCTGCGCTGCTGAAAGCCGTGAGCTCCCAAAACCCGAGTGTGCCAACTGCGAACATGGTAGTCCAGACCGAAAGGCCTGCTGAACCGTGGCACGCGTACTCCTGGGATGACCCCTAGGACTAGGTGGGACTGGAATCCTGGAAAACTGCAATTGGGACAACAAAACTCCAGAGGACTCAAAAGCCTCGCTCCCTTCACTCACATCAGAGGGACCATGGGCTTCATAAAGAGTAGAAGAGGAGGAAGGGCCAGGCTGGGGATCAGGCTGCCTCCCAAACTGCTGAGCCAATGACTCAAGCTCTGAATGCGCCCCTTGTCAAGGCCACAAGGTCCAAGCCAATATTGGCCATGATAGCACCCAGACGACCCAGCGTTTGCTGAGGAACTGCTGGGGCTTGCACTGAACGCAGCGACTGAGACAGGCCTCTAATTACCCTTTTTGTAGGGAGAGCAGGACTAGGGTTCCTTTTAACAGGCATCTCAATAAGCTCTCCCAAAGAACAAAATAAATAAACTCTTTAACCGTTAAAATGGCGGTCCCTCCTAAACAAGATTGTGCTCCCGCCAAAACAAGACAGCGCTCCTGCCAGAAATGGCACTATCACCAGTGCAAAATGGCGCTCCCTTCAAATAAGCTGGGGAAAATGGCTGCCGGCCCCAGGAATTTCCCCAACCAGCCTTAAACAAATTAGGAGGGGGGGGGTGTGTAGAATTCACCAAGCTTACAGAGAGGGAACTCTCAAAAGCCAAAAAGGAGAGCAAAGTAATCACTATAACTTAAACTCTTTCGCCCCCACTAAAACTCAATTCAAGGCTCTTTAAAATAACCGCTCAAAATTGCTGTTCCCAAAGGCCAGGGGGAAAACGGAGGAAACTCCGCAGCCAGAAGCGCTAAAGGCCAAAGCCCTGTGGGTGAAATCTCCTCCAAAAACAAAAGAGAGGGGCTGCTAAGCAGAATTTTTCGGGCCGCAGCAACACCGCACATCGGGAGCCCCTGGATCAACCGGCTTGTTTTCTCTTATTTTTACAGCTAATGGTTCTAATCCTAAAAACAAACCATAATGGTGATGGCGGGATGACAGGCTGCCTTGCCCTTGCACTTTTAGTTACCGTATTTTTTGCTCCATAGCTACATAAGACGCACTTTTTCCCTCCTAAAAAGTAAGGGGAAATGTGTGTGCATCTTATGGATCGAATGTAGGCAGGAAAAGCCCCCAAGCAGCTCTTGCGGGATTTTCCCCGAGGAGGGAGAAGGGACTGACTGGCTTTTAGAGGGGGAATGCAATAAAAAAAATATTTTTAAAGGGAGCGCTGAGCAGAACCTGGGATGTATACAGGCTCTGACCAGCGTTCCCTTTAAAAATATTTTTTTCTTGCATCCCCCCTCTAAAAACTAAGTGCGTCTTATGGTCAGGTGCGTCTTATGGAGCGAAAAATACGGTGATTCAAAATTGGCCGATAACATACCATTTATGCAGATTTGCGCTCATGGGTTTGCATTAACTCGGCTGATAGGTTTGTTTGTTCCTGAAATGCTGTGTGTGAGAGAGGAAGAAAGAGAAAGAGTGAGATCGTCACCTTTAGCACTTTTGGCTTTGGTTTTCTCCTAAAATAGTTATTTCACTCCCAAAGAGAGAAAAAGCTTGCCAATGACTTTCAGTGCCCTTTCAGTGGTTTGTTCCCCAGCCTTTTCTCTGGAACTGAGTTCAGCTCAGCTCAGCTCAGCGCTCTGACCCTATAATGCTATGGGCTGGTCATGATCCAAGATACGAAAGATATCTTTCACTGGGCAGAGGTCTTGCCTTTTAACAAATCTCATATAAAGTGGTACCTCAGGCTAAGTACTTAATTCGTTCCAGAGGTCTGTTCTTAACCTGAAACTGTTCTTAACCTGAAGCACCACTTTAGCTAATGGGTCCTCCTGCTGCTGCCGCGCCGCCAGAGCACAATTTCTGTTCTCATCCTGAAGCAAAGTTCTTAACCTGAAGCACTATTTCTGGGTTAGCGGAGTCTGTAACCTGAAGCATATGTAACCCGAGGTACTACTGTATTGCAAAGTTAACTAAACCATCTTCATTCTTCCCACACTGTAGCCTGTAACCAATATGCTTTAACCATATCTGCATACCCTTCAATATTTCTCTGATGAAAATAGGAGTGTCCTATTTAATCATCATCATCATCATCGGCATCATTCTATTTATAACCTGCCCATTTGACTGGGTTGCCCCAGTCACTCTGGGCTGCTTCCAACATATATAAAGCATAATAGAACATTAAACATTAAAACATTCTTTGGTTTTGGGGGCATGTGATTCTATTTTTTGAATGTGCTCTGGAAGATCTAATAAAAATAAACTAAAAAGAAAAGGGGCAAGAATACACCCCTTTTAAAACACCTTTTGTATTAGGGATGTTGGAAGAGAGGCGACCTTTTGCATTGAGTTTGATTTGGCAGATGTTAAAGGAATATAAATTCTGTATTAAGATCTAAGATTCTGTGATTCCACCCCTGAATGTCCCCCCTGAAATTGACTCTGACCAGAGCAGTACATGCAGGTATTATTCTGTCTTGCAAATTGGAACGCTTGTGCAGATGGAACAATGGGAAGAGTACAATGTTGAATTTCAACCACAGATATCTTGTGTAAAGAAAAGGGAACCCCCTCGCTTAATGTTCTTTATTGGTCAAGACCTTTGTTTCACCTAAGTCAACTGTCAGTGTGGCTTTTGCTGCCATGCTTTCTACATAACCAGTTCTACGGAATGGTTGCTTAACAGTGCCTTTGGGTGAATAATGATTCAACATTAAAAGAATTAGATGCATTTATTTATTTACTGAAACGGTGTCCTTCCTCCCAAAGGAGTGAACCTAAAAATATTTTTTTAAAAGAAATTTAAATCTAAAAACGTTAAACCATCTTAAAACACTTAAAAGAAACCACACACTCTCAAAGTTACTAAATTCAATATCTGGGTGAACATGAATGCCTTTAAATTTCTCCTGAAAGTCAATAATGAGGGAGGCAGATGCCCGTCTCCAGGGACAGCATTCCACAAACATGATCCAGAGCCATCCCTGTCATGAACTGGAATGAACCATTATTATTGTTGTTGTTGTTGTTGTTGTTGTTGTTGTTGGTAGTAGTAGTAGTAGTAGTAGTAGTAAACCCCACCCTTCTGGCTGGGTTTCCCCAGCCACTCTGGGCAGTTCCCAACAGAATATTAAAAGCACAATAAAACATCAGACTCCTCATAATTTTCTGCTGCTTTCCATATGGGTGGTACCCAGCTATATATCCCCTCAGAGCTACTCAAACTACTCCTTACCTGTCGGAATCGGCATTAAAAAGCCACCTAGTTTTACAGGTGTGTTTGCATTTCAGGCACTGAGAGGTACAGAGGGATGCTGTCAATGGATGGGCCGCAGCAAACTTGACTTCTTGTCTTTTGTTGTTTGGCACCTTTCAGCAAGAAATTGTGTGTGCTATCCTAAAGTGAGGCTTGAGTCAGGAAAGCTTTCATCCAAGCTGCCCAGTAAGCCAATCAAGAGGACTGTGTGAATGTCTTCGTTTTGATTTTTCTCACTTTCTCATTTGTCCAAACTCAGGTTTGAGTCTCCGCATTTCCATGGTTGCATTTTGTTAAAAACAAAAAGTCCTCAGGATCGTTAGTTAGCATTTGAGCGCAAATTTCTCTCCCTACACCCATTTTTGTGTGCAAATTTGCCTAATATAACCGGAATGTTTCTCCCTGATGTACAGTGGTACCGTGGGTTACATACGCTTCAAGTTACATACGCTTCAGGTTACATACGCTTCAGGCTACATACGCTTCAGGTTACACACTCCGCTAACCCAGAAATAGTGCTTCAGGTTAAGAACTTTGCTTCAGGATGAGAACAGAAATTGTGCTCTGGCGGCACGGCAGCAGCAGGAGGCACCATTAGCTAAAGTTGTGCTTCAGGTTAAGAACAGTTTCAGGTTAAGAACGGACCTCTGGAACGAATTAAGTACTTAACCTGAGGTACCACTGTAATGTATTCACATTACTTGCTGCTACACCCGAGTCAGTCATTCATTCCTGGAAACGAAAGAGCATAAAACACCAACAGTGGGAAGGATAAACTTGTATTGCTTTGCGACTTTGTGTGTGTGAAAACATCTGGGAGTAGGATAGGTCGGAAGAAAGTTTGACTGAGTGCAACGGGATGTTACACATAGGACTGCAGCCTTTGGGATGGGGGGCAAATGAAGGCTTTGTATGTTTGTGGACACACACTTGCACGCCTAGGAACCAACTCCTAGGGGACGAGGTCCCTTTGCTGCTTCCGCCCATTAATGTGGGAAGCTAGGTAGACAGGTGTGTGGAAGATTATTATCAGAGAGTCAGCGACAATGGAAAAAACACACACAACAACTAGCAGCCCTGGTGGCTCTGCAAGAGGAGATTGCTAGACTAAAAGCAGAACTAAAAGCTCTTCAAAAACATACAGGTAATTGGCAGCTAAACATAATAGTTGGAGTGCTTAGAGATTGAGGAAAAAAAGAATTGAGCAAATGGTTTATATAAAGCAAAAGGATGAGTATGATAAAAAGTTACTAGCGAATGTTCTCAAAGGAGGGAAAGCTAAATGCCAGATTCTATTCACTCCGATGGCAGCAGGATAAAAACCTTTCATTCTAAAGGTATAAATCGGGAGTTTGCTGAATACTACATGGAGCTGCACCAGCCCATCCACCCATCCACAGAGGATATGGATTGCTTCTTATCTACCTTTTCCAGTTGTTACCCAGAAAGAGGCTTCCTCTTTTTAATATATTCGGAGACTTCTCCTTTTTCAAATTACCCAATTCCGCCGACCGATTAAGGTCATGCACCCTCAGAGACCTGAGGATCCTGATAGATCCATGTGAACATTCTGGGGGGTTCCCCAATGGAAAGAGCCAGTGTTCTGGTCAAGGCTCTCATCTCATTACGGAATGGCGAGATGAGAAGGCTTGTTACATTTATCACTCCTGAGCACCCTCTCCGGCACTGTGGAGCCCACAACTCTACTGAGTTCAAAGCAAGGCTAGATAATGGTTATATACTCGTGGAGTAGACGTCCAGTAGAGATTTTCCAGATTGTCCAGAACTTGACCTCGCCTCTTGGTCTGAATGAGCACCTGGAGGCAACAGAGGTCTTCTGCCATCACCTGGTCCACCATTTTGAAGGAGGGCGGAGTTGCATCTTGTCCAACTTTGCAGAATCAATTTCAGTTTGTGCGACTTGATCTCATGAACAGGGTGTGGCAGGTATGGACCTGGTAAATGCTCTCTGTATCCCTGCCCAGCATGGCTGGAGAAATCAAGCTGGAGGTGGCGGTGATTGGGTGGGTCTCAGATGTGTAGGATGTTTCATTGCATGAGGGGGGTGGTCCTCACCCCCTTAACCTAGTAGATTGTACAAACATTTTAGCCGAAAAGGCTATTATTATTTAATAGGAAGGGTTGTCAAACATCTGGAATTTTCTGGACATAGCCAGAATACTGCAGTCGGAAGCTGTGTCTGGTGGGAAATTGCTGAAATGAATTCGGACGTATGACAAAAGAAAATCAACCCCCCCCCCCAAAAAAGCTCAACAACCCTATTATTAAGAATTGTATGTAGACAGCATCTTAAAAAGCAGAGATATCACCTTGCCAACAAAGGTCCGTATAGTTAAAGCCATGGTTTTCCCAGAAGTGATGTATGGAAGTGAGAGCTGGACCATAAAGAAGGCTGATCGCCGAAGGATTGATGCTTTTGAATTATGGTGCTGAAGGAGACTCTTGAGAGTCCCATGGACTGCAAGAAGATCAAACCTATCCATTCTTAAGGAAATCAACCCTGGGTGCTTACTGGAAGGACAGATCGTGAAGCTGAGTCTCCAATATTTTGGCCACCTCATGAGAAGAGAAGACTCCCTGGAAAAGACCCTGATGTTGGGAAAGATGGAGGGCACAAGGAGAAGGGGACGACAGAGGACGAGATGGTTGGACAGTGTTCTCAAAGCTACCAGCATAAGTTTGACCAAAATGCGGGAGGCAGTGGAAGACAGGAGTACCTGGCATGCTCTGGTCCATGGGGTCACGAAGAGTCAGACACGACTAAACGACTAAACAACAACAACAACCAAAGTACATACATTATCTCTGTTTTCAGGTCATAGATGACTTTTGTAAAGAGGAGGGTTGGGTAATACAGTCCTGCTAAATTTTCTCAATTTCTCTGCAGCTATTGATATAATGAAGGAACGCGGGTGGCACTGTGGTCTAAACCACAGAGCCTAGGGCTCATCGATCAGAAGGTCGGCAGTTCGAATCCCCACGGCGGGGTGAGCTCCCGTTGCTCGGTCCCAGCTCCTGCCCACCTAGCAGTTCGAAAGCATGTCAATAGTGCAAGTAGATAAATAGATACCACTCCGGCAGGAAGGTAAATGGCATTTCCATGTGCTGCTCTGGTTAGCCAGAAGCAGCTTAGTCATGCTGGCCACATGACCCAGAAACTGTCTGCGGTCAAATGCCGGCTCCCTCGGACAGTAAAGCGAGATGAGCACCACAACCCCAGAGTCGTCCGTGGCTGGACTTAATGGTCAGGGGTCCCTTTACCTTTATTGATATAATAGACCATGGGCTGACTTCTGAGCTGACTCTACAGGGTGGCTATCAGTCTGTTCTGGTGGCTCTGTTCCCAACCTGCAATGTCCAGAGAGTAGCACTGGGTGAATGCTCTTCGGTCCCCTGGTATTTATGCTACAGAGTGCCGCAGGGATGATGGGAATTGTAGTCTAAAAAAAAGCTACTGGCTGATTAAAGTTAGAAAACTGTGTAGCTTGGCCTTATCCTGCCTCCAGAATGACTAGCAGCCAAGCAAGTGAATCGTTAGCGTGAAATCTCAAAGGGCACTAGAAGCATATTCTAAACATAGCTTTTGAAAGAACTCAGTTAGAAAGAGAGTTCATCTGCCTGCAGAACAGTTTTGGCTAATTTTATACTTCTTTAAAAAGGCCTCGGAGATTTTGCAACAGGGTGGACCCTTTGGTTTTGAAACCATTTAGAGGGAAATCGGGTGTACCTTTTGGTTTTGAAACCTTTTTAGGGGAAACTGGGTGGACCCATTGGTTTTGATATTATATAAAGGAAAATCGAACCCACACGTCTCTGCGTTGATCTCCTGGCTCCTGAACCTTTCAGAACAAGCCAGAGTCCTAAAAAGCAGGTAGTAATCTGCAGGGCGAGCATCATGCAAATCTAATCAATCTCAAAAATTAGTCCTGCTGGATTTACACGCAGGTAAGTAGGTACTGGGTTGAATCTTCAATTTTTTTTCGTGTGATTTTAGCTCTTTCGACACAGCAGGCTCTCACTGGATATATTCCTAAAGCTCAGGGCCAAATTATGTGCTGTGTGAAATGCATGTCTTCATGTATGCCCTTTATTTAAAAACAGAGACCTGAGGAGATCTAAAAGTACTAAACTCTCCCCAACCCTGTGGCTTATCTCTCCCAAAGGATGCTTTTCAACTCAGCCAAGCTTTTATACTGGAAGTGGGCTAAAATGCTTTGGGGAAGAAGCTATAGGAAGCTTCTTGGTTTAATGTCTTTTGATGACCATCCTCTGCCATTCCCTTTAGTGTGTTCTGCTGACACCACGTCTAGCTCAGCCCTTAGCGTTACACTGAAGTGTGAATTTCAAAGTCCCACACATTACCTTAATCAGCAGTGTTGCTTATTATATTTTAAAGCAACAAATGTCTTGGGTCCGGGATACCTGAAGGACCCACCTGGTCCCATATCAGCCGGCCTTGTGCCTAATATCTGGTGAGAGGATTTACTTGGTGTCCTGACTATGGTGGAAACATGGCTGGGATAATGGTAGGGTTGTCATATTTTAAAGAGCAAAAAAGAGGACGCTATGATGACTCTCCTTTTAAATACCCCTACTATATGTAGGTTATAGAAGCTGTAATATGTTGCTGAGCAAGGCAGAAGAGAAGAGGAAACCAAGTCTTCAACCATGTCTATGTCTCATCCAGATGTCTATGTCTATGTCTCATCCAAAAAGTATTGCCACCCGGACAGAAATTTTACCCCTGAAAAAGAGGACGTGTCCTGGAAAAAGAGGACACATGGCATCCCTAGATAATGGTCAATACTGTGGTAACACCTGAGTCCTAGAATATATTGCCTTGTGGGGTTCTTTTATTGGTGTTTCCCACTGTAAAGGCTTTTCAATTCCACCAAGGTGTTGCTGTGCTGTGTAGGTAATGCTCTGGTTTTAAGTTTTCGTTTTATCCGTTTATTGTATTTTACTAACGGTGTCGTTTTATTGTGATATTATTACTGCATTGTTGTTGTTGTTATTTATTGACTTTCCTCCCTTCACCATAAGATCCCAGGTGGGTTAAAATAATATAAGGATACCTGCCTACCTGACACCGCCTGCCAAACCTCTCTGCTCCCTTTCAACCCATTTTAAACCTCACCCCTAACCCTCCACGCACCCATAGCTCTCTCAACAGCAGAGTCCCACCAGCTGGGTCAGTGATCAGCTTTTCTGTCTTTGTTATCTAGGCCAGTCAGAATTTCCAGTCCGCTTACAAAACATGCAGCAGAGTTTTAGTTTCCTCCTCTCTCCTCGCACAAATAACCCTTCTGTGCTGTCATTTTTCTCCATGAGGCTGGAGTAGGAGGCACGAGCAAAGATGGCGTTCAGTTGGTGGCTTCTTCCATTGATGTTACAAGCGCTACATGGGGTGACAGATGCCACGGTGAAACTCAACAATGGTGGGTTTGAAGACCTTGTCATTGCAATCAACCCTCAGATACCCGAAGACAACAAAATTGTCGACAACATAAAGGTGCGACTGCTAAACGTTTCTGAATGTGTTGAATGTGCAAGCATAGGTGGGGATATAAGTATATAGTAATAATAATAATAGGGACGCGGGTGGTGCTGTGGGTTAAACCACAGAGCCTAGGACTTGCCGATTAGAGGGTCTGTCGTTCAAATCCCCGTGACGGGGTGAGCTCCCGTTGCTCGGTCCCTGCTCCTGCCAACCTAGCAGTTCGATAGCACATCAAACCTGCAAGTAGATAAATAGGTACCGCTCTGGCGGGAAGGTAAACGGCGTTTCCGTGCACTGCTCTGGTTTGCCAGAAGCAGCTTAGTCATGCTGGCCACATGACCCGGAAGCTGTACGCCGGCTCCCTCGGCCAATAAAGCAAGTTGAGCGCCACAACCCCAGAGTCGGCCATGACTGGACCTAATGGTCAGGGGTCCCTTTACCTTTAATAATAATAATAATTTATTTATTTATACCCCGCCTATCTGGCTGGGTTTCCCCACCACTCTGGGCAGCTTCCAACAAAACACTAAAATACAATAACCTATTAAACATTAAAAGCTTCCCTAAACAGGGCAGCCTTCAGATGTCTTCTAAAAGTTTGGTAGTTGTTTTTCTCTTTGACATCTGGTGGGAGGGCATTCCACAGGGCGGGTGCCACTACCGAGAAGGCCCTCTGCCTGCTTCCCTGTAACTTGGCTTCTCGCAGTGAAGGAACCTCCAGAAGGCCCTCGGCGCTGGACCTCAGTGTCCGGGTAGAAGGATGGGGGTGGAGATGCTCCTTCAGGTATACTATATATATAGGTGGGAACTGCAAGAAAATTTTGCAGTATACAACTAGCTGGTGTAGAGGAAGCCAGCATAAGTTAAGCCATCCGATTCAAGCTCTGTTCAAGACTGGGGCTACTGCTGGTTGAGCCAGCCTAAGCCTGGTAGAGGGAAGGCAAGCCTTTAAAATCGTTACACCACCCCTAAGTGCACATTCTACAAACCCAAATGCAGATAGTAGTCACTGAACACACAGAGGTCTTTCTTTCCTTTCCTTGCTAGGGCATGGTTCAAGAAGCATCTGCTTACCTCTTCGGTGCAACACAGAAAAGATTTTACTTCAAGACTGTAAAAGTGATCATTCCCTCGACGTGGAAAACAAAAGCTGACTATCAAAGAGTAACTAGAGAGTCATATGATAAGGTAAATCTGGAGAGAATGCATTGAAATGTAGGCATACTTAGGGTATTTTTTTAAAGATTGGGGCAACTCAACTTACTTCTGAGTAACAGGCATAGATTTGGGCTGTGTACATTCGCAGGCCCTCCAAGTGTCCCTTATATTAATAATAATAATAATAATGAGGATTTTTGCTGAGGCAAAAATCACGATATAGCATTAATATCAAAGGTACTTTGCTGCTGCTTTTCTGGGTGATCTTTCAACCAAATTCTATTTTATTTCAGGCAGAAGTCATAGTGGCAGCTCCTTATCTGAAACATGGAGATGATCCCTACACCCTACAGTATGGCGGATGCGGGGAACCTGGGCGATACATTCATTTAACTCCTAACTTCCTGACAAATGACAAGTTGCTTGACGCTTATGGACCACGAGGTACTACTTACTACCTGTTTGTTCAGATTAGACTGCCTGTTTTATTATTAAAATGCTATTCGAGTTTCCCTAAAATAACAGAGTAAGGAAAGTCCTGAAGAACCCATACCACTTTAAACTTTATCACTCTGAAGGCAACCAAAACGTCATAAGGAACCGGCAATATCTCCGTGTCCAGTTTATCAGCACATTTTTCAACACACAAAACGTGCCTCTGTTTCCTTTCAGCAACGTTACTGTGGTGGCTTGCACACCATAAAGTATACGACTTCCTACTGTTTTCAGGATTATTTAAGGGAGAAGTCATGTGCTTTACATTTAGGATGTGTATGTGGTCTGTATCAAGTACTTTCAGACTCTCTTGTGGGTTAATATCTGAAGCCATTAAGAACTGACTTAAAATGACCATAGCCAAGGAATATCCTGTTCTGTGAGAGCTCAAGGCTCACAGGGGAAGCCCAGGAGTGTCTCATCAAGAGACTAAGTCAATACGCCCTCAGAAATACAAGGGATCCACAGCCCTTCTGAGGAAGTGATGCATGATGATGCCTCTGGAAGCACTTAGACTGGGCCAGAGACTGAGACATCTTGACTGGGTGCATAGCGAGCCCCACCTTCCAAAAGAAGATGGCTGCCTTTAAAGAGCACTAGCCTTATTGGGCAGTCCTTGTGGTCGGGGAGGCAGGAGTACTGTGGGAGATTCATCTTCTGAATCAAAGGAGAGTGGGCAGGATGTGCCTCTGGCTGGCAGGATCCGGAAGAGGCTGTGGAAAGCTGGAGCCTTGTCCTCCTCCGTTGCACCGTATGCAGTCTCTGGGTCATAACAAGGAAAGCTAAATTGAATTTTTAATCTGTTTGTTGAACGGTAGAAATAGAGGTGCCTCTTCCACCATTTCCTAAGCAGCACTACCCCCCCCTCCAAAAAAAAAAAAAATACAGGAGAGCTCAAATTGAAAAGAAGGCTAATACAATAATAATAGATACTTAACCATTGGTATGACTGCACAACATTTCAGATTTTATTTTAAGGGGGGGGGGGTTGTGGGATGGGTGTGTTATAATTGTCAAGGAGGGGTTTGCTTTCCTGAGTCCTCCATCCAAGCTAGTAATCAGTCACACGCAGGCGCCGAATGGGTTGCCAGGCTTGATTGGCTTCTTTTCGAGCACCAGCTACAGAACATCAAACAGCAAGTCTAAAACACGGTGTGTTCTCTCCCCCTACCCCGCCCCACCGAAGGCTTATAGGGGCTGGGGAATGTAGGCAACCATCCAGCCCCATCACATGCTCCCACTTTGGGGACTAATTCTTACCACCTGCCTGAGGTACCCTGACATAAGGTAAAGGTAAAGGAGCCCCTGACTTAGGTCCAGTCGTGGCCGACTCTGGGGTTGCGATGCTCATCTCGCTTTACTGGCCGAGGGAGCCGGCGTACAGCTTCCGGGTCATGTGGCCAGCATGACTAAGCCACTTCTGGCAAACCAGAGCAGCGCACAGAAATGCCGTTTACTTTCCCGCCGGAGCAGTACCTATCTATCTTCTTGCACTTTGACGTGCTTTTGAACTGCTAGGTTGGCAGGAGCAGGGACCGAGCAACGGGAGCTCACCCCGTCGCGGGGATTCGAACCGCGGCCTTCTGATTGGCAAGTCCTAGGCTCTGTGGTTTAACCCACCGTGCCACCCGCGTCCCTGAGATACTTGCTCACTATTCATGGCAATAATTTCTATCTACCTGTATACTGTACTTTTTAAAAAAAGGTATCTTAGGTTTTGTCCTTATCTTCCACAGGCAGAGTCCTTGTCCATGAGTGGGCTCATCTCCGATGGGGTGTCTTTGATGAATATAACGACGATGCACCTTTCTACTCTCCTGGGGGAAACAGCATGCCTGAAGCAACAAGGTACCACCCCAAATCTCCAACAGATGCATCCCTTCTTTTATAAGTGATGTTTGCCTTGGGCTCGTTCGTTTGGTTGCGGTGTGAATCATTGTCTTGAGGATGAACTTTGATGACATATGGAAGAGATTTCTCATTAGGGCAAAGTGGGGGTAATGTCCAGCCCTCGGGCAAGTGCCCACTTTTCCACTGCCCAAGACCTCATTTTCGGCCAGCTTACTCAGTCTCTCTGGAGACTGTTCTCAGCCACAGTCCTGCACACAGTTTAGCCCAGTAGTGCATTTCTTTTGGCATGGTGACGTTTCAGCGGATTGTCCCTACTTCTGTTTGCTCCTCACCTGAGTCTAACTTGGTAATTTTGTTTCCAGTGGCCCACAATGCCAAACAAAAGACGCCATTTGCTGTGTGTTGAAGACAGGCCTGGATATTGGCATGGCTTGGAGGAGTTAGTTACTAGAAAGCTTTCCAGACCCTCCATTGCCCAGAACCCGGCAAGCCTTAAAAGTAGGAGAGCAAAGAGCTCAAAGACAGAGGGCACATAGCAGCACACATAGAAGTGATGAATGAGGAAGTGGGAGAGACGGGGTGGTGGTGGAGATTCACTCGGGACAACACCATTATTCAAGAGTCTGGGTTCTAGGGTCTCTCTCTGTAGTGTTTGAAATAAAAAGGGACTGTAAGAAACTTTTCCTTGTTTTTATACTTTCCTGGGCAACCAGCTGGGAGCTGCTAGGAGCATTCTGACATGAGCTAATGTACCAACTAAGCACACATAAAAATCAGATCTGAACCACATGTTTGCTGAATAAAGTACCTGTCTAGAAATCATCTATATAATTGATTCGAACTCTTTCATCTCCACCCATTATGAAGAGTTCTACAATCTGATCTTCAGGCCGGGCTGGTGGGCACTGGAGTTTGTCTTAGCAGTCATGGCATTACAGAAAACAAGATAGCATACAATCATACCAGCATGTGGTTATTTATTGACTTTTAAACCGACCATGTCTGTTTCTGTTATATTGATTAGGTGCCCAGCTACTTTCAAGGGTAGCTACGTAGTCCCGCTCGCTGATGGAACTACCAGACCATGCAAAGTTGAACCAAAAACACAGCTGTATGAATCTGGATGCCAATTCATTCCAGAAAAAAATCAAAATACTCCAACATCGATAATGTATGTGCAAAGTATCCCATCGGTAAGTATGATAGGTCTTAGTTGGGATTTATTTTTCTCCAATGCCTCAAAAATGCAGGATTTTTGCTAAGTTAAATATAATATTTGGAGATTTTTAGCTTCAATTCTTGCAGGTGTGTGTGTGTGTGTGTGTGTGTGTGTGTGCTTCACCAATAAGATTGTGTTAGGGCTGGGGAGAAAGTATTCCAACCAAAATTTAGTTATATTGACCTAGCAATTCAAGAAGAAACTCTTTCTTAAGGGCCTGAAGTTTTCCAGTCCTTCCCTCTTGAAACCTTCTCTCAATTTATAGAAGCTACATACAGCACAAGCTATGGGACCCAGACTGACTGAGCAGCCACTAGGTCCAACAGTAGGGTTGCCATATGTTCGGACACAGCCGGAAATTGGCCGTCGGAAACTTTGCCAAAAAAGTGCAACCCGAATGAAGTAGTTGAGGCACATAGTCAGACTGAAGGAAAGTGAGATGGGTTCTGTTGCTCTCTGCAACAGAACAACTAACATTTGGATAATTGTGTGGGGTTCTGCAAAATGTTTCTGGTTTGTGAGTAGAGTTGCGGTACCCTTCAAAGTTCGCCCTCAGACCTTCCAACTGTCCCTATTTTCCAGGGACAGTCCAGGATTTACAGAAGCCATCCTGGTTTCTGATTTGACCCTGGAATGTCCTGCTTTTCCTTAGGACATTCCTATTTCCACCAGGGAAATGTTGGAGGTTATGTTCCCTTCTTCGGCAGGAAACTGCTCAGAGTGAAAAGCTAGGTAGGTGAGCAAGCAAAGGAATGAGGGAACAAACAAGCATATGTTCATCTGTTCTTTTTGTCTGAAAAAGAATGTCCACTTTTGTAGCACCTCTTCCCAAGGAATGGCTGCCATGAGGTAGATATTGCTTATAAGGTTGTGAACTTGATTTATTCTTCTTACCTTTTATTTAGGTTACTCAGTTCTGTGACAAAAGCAACCACAACACTAAAGCAACAAATATGCAGAATAAAATGTGCAACTACAGGAGCACCTGGGATGTAATTACGACTTCTCCTGACTTTGCCAAATCAACTCCACAAAGAGCTCCTCCGCCTAGCCCCACTATCACTTTGCTGCAAAAACAGGAGAGAGTTTTGTGCCTAGTACTTGATGTTTCTGGAAGCATGGGTTCGGTGAGTCTATGTTTTCGGCGCTCAGAAGAAGTATTTCGAGACAGTTCAAAAATGCTGGAATTGATGTCAATAGTGACAACAAGTGTCAATACAGCATTGACATTTCTGTCATAAATGCCACGCTGTTTTATGTAATAATAATAATTTATTATTTATACCCCACCCATCTGGCTGGGTTTCCCCAGCCACTCTGGGTGGCTTCCAACAGAATATTAAAATACAATAGTCTATTAAACATTAAAAGCTTCCCTCAACAAGGCTGCCTTCAGATGTCTTCTAAAAGTCTGGTAGTTGTTTTTGTCTTTGACATCTGATGGGAGGGCATTCCACAGGACAGGCACCACTACCGAGAAGGCCCTCTGCCTGGTTCCCTGTAACTTGGCTTCTTGCAGCGAGGGAACCGCCAGAAGGCCCTCGGCCTTATAGATAGGGAGCCTGTCTTGGGTTTTAGATTAGATTTGGTTAATTTGGATATATATGAAACTACAGTAATTAATTCATACAGGAGAAGAGTTCTAGGGCAAGGGCGGGCAACCTGGCTGAGGTAGAATGCAAGGTCTGCTCATCATAATTCCCCAGTTGGTGCAGGGAACCTAGAGGAAGAGTTGGAGCATGGAGGTGAAAAATGCAGGGGTGAAAGTGAATGGAAGGAGGCAAAGGAAATCCTGATCTGGCCAGATCAATCAGGTCTTTCAGGTTTCTCAATTGTGCAGGAAACGTCAACAGCTGCACAAGGCTTCCCTACTGCAGAAATACCCTACTGTAGAAGTTTATGGTAGACACATGATGGGGGTTGGAGAAATCATATAGCTCCTGGGATGGGTAGCTATAAATGCGTTTTCCTGCCGCCCTGGCTTTTCTATGTTCTGGAGACAGGCTTCTGCAGAGCTTATCGGAGGCCTGGGGCAAGAGTCTTGTTAGACTAAAGTTATAAACTCAAACCCAAATTACCAATCCCTGGCAGGGCTCCCCAGCCGGCTTAGCCCTCTGAGGCCCAGGGAGGTGTACCTGGCTGCCTCACACCTCCACTGCATGGGCCTGTCTGGTAATAGTCCTTGAAGTGGATTTAAGAGACATGGGAGGTCCTTATTTTCATTGGAGAAATGTATGGAATATTTTAATTGAAAGGCAGGGTTTACATCATCTAACTAACTAAACAACTGCTAAGCAAATGGGGGGGCATTCTGGAATGGAGTTTATATTTCTATACTAGCATACAGAAATTTGAATATCAGACACAAAAACATTGTAGGATAATCATTCTCCAGCAGCAGAATTTGTGGGACAAGCCCCATTGCAATGAATGGTGCTCTTGTGAACCTCCCATCCATTTCAATGGAGCCTGTGCAGGAAAACATCCAGATGGATTGTGCCCAAAATCGCAACAAGGATGAGGTTATTTGGAAACTCATGAACATTATGCATTTGCCTACATCCACATAAGTTTATCAAGCCTTGTTTTTTAAAGTATAATTGACAGTTGCATTTTCAGTCATTTATTTGCTTCCCAGAATCCACTGGCAGTTCTGTGAATGCTGGTTTTTTTATTAATATTATTGTTATTCCTATGCAGAGCAATCGCATTGGTCGGCTGAAGCAAGCTGCGGAAATATTCGTCCTGCAGATTATTGAAGCGGGATCCTGGGTTGGAGTAGTCACATTCAACAGCGCGGCAACAGTCCAGACTCACCTGAGGCAGATCAGCAGCGACAGCGTGCGCAAAACTCTGGCAGGGTTTCTTCCTACTTCAGCTGGTGGAGGAACTAACATATGTTCTGGAGTGCGGTCAGCATTTCAGGTGAAAAAGAATAAAGTTCCAGATCCTTTTATTCCTATTCTTCTTTGTAGGGTAGCCAGATGCAAAAGTGTAAAGGGCTGCTGTGTATCTAAGGGTTGTGTACAAGAGGGTATTTCAGCAGGTATGCTCTCTCATATAAGCCAAGAAACTGAAACTCAGTGCAGAGAAGGTAGAGATGCTATTTGCAGGTGGATCCACTGCCTGGGTAAGTTCTGGATAAGTTCTGCCTGGGTAAGTTCAACCAGTTCTGGAGGGAGTCCCAATCCTCTGAAAGATCAGGTTCCTAGCTTGAGTGTACTTCTGTATCCATTGAAGTGACTGGAGGCAAAAGTGGCTTCCACCAGGTGTGGCTTCTGCCATCTATGAACTGGAAGCCTCTCAGTTTGATTGTTTATTATTGTCCTTCTATCCCACCTTTCCTCTGAGGAGGTCAAGGTGGTCTCTCAGGCTGAGAGACTATTTGGCCTAGGTCGCCCAGTGAGCTTCATGACTGTGTGGGGTTTCAAACCATAGTCTTGGCCAACGTTTCCATGGTTTCAAACCATGGTTCTAGTCCATGGTTTTAACCGCTATAACCACAGCTTTCTCGCGTGAAATAGCAAATGCTAATACTTCCTTATTAACAACCATGGAAGATATGGCACCCATCTCACCAGAATCTGCTTATGTAACAGGTAGGGAATTAGTTCACACAGAACAGCAGCAACATACCACACTTAGCGGAGCTTTGTAGCATTTTCTCGTTCATTTTAAGCATAAATGGTGCCCGGTGGCTTCCACATTCCTAGTTGCTGCTGAGATTCTAAATGCTCTGCTCCATACAGGTGTTTTTAAAGAAGTACCCAAATACCAGAGGCTGTGAAATTGTGCTCTTGACAGATGGAGAAGATAAACAAGTAAATTCCTGCTTTACCGAAGTTCGAAATAGTGGGTCTATAATCCACACCATTGCTTTGGGACCAAAAGCTGAAAAAGAACTAGAAATGATGGCAGACATGACGGGTAAGTGAGCGAGCAGAAGGCCACACCTTTATTCCACTTGGTGCCAACTGGGGTTTCCCTAAGAGTGAATTTACTAGTGGGCCCAGCCCCCCGCCATGCTACTTTCATCCGCACAATGTTCCTCCTACTTGCCCACAGAAACTTCACTGCTTTTCAGTGCTCTGTTGTTGTTGTTTAGTCGTGTCTGACTCTTCGTGACCCCATGGACCAGAGCACGCCAGGCACTCCTGTCTTCCACTGCCTCCCGCAGTTTGGTCAAACTCATGCTGGTAGCTTCGAGAACGCTGTCCAACCATCTCGCCCTCTGTCGTCCCCTTCTCCTTGTGCCCTCCATCTTTCCCAACATCAGGGTCTTTTCCAGGGAGTCTTCTCTTCTCATGAGGTGCCCAAAGTATTGGAGCCTCAGCTTCATGATCTGTCCTTCCAGTGAGCACTCAGGGCTGATTTCCTTAAGAATGGAGAGGTTTGATCTTCTTGCAGTCCATGGGACTCTCAAGAATCTCCTCCAGCACCATAATTCAAAAGCATCAATTCTTCGGCGATCAGCCTTCTTTATGGTCCAGCTCTCACTTCCATACATCACTACTGGGAAAACCATAGCTTTAACTATACAGACCTTTGTTGGCAAGGTGATGTCTCTTATTTTTTAAGATGCTGTCTAGGTTTGTCATTGCTTTTCTCCCAAGAAGCAGGCGTCTTTTAATTTTGTGGCTGCTGTCACCATCTGCAGTGATCATGGAGCCCAAGAAAGTAAAATCTCTCACTGCCTACTTTACATTTACTGACACACAGATGTCTTTTGCACACAGATGTATAAAAGACTACACTACAACAATGTATTGCCTTTTATTCCATCTAACCAAGTATCCTAACTGTTCCTTCAATCGCATTCCAGGAGGTCTGAAATTTGCTGCCACTGACAGCTTGAATTCCAACGGTCTCATTGATGCTTTCAGCGGAATTTCTTCAGGAAGTGGAGATCTCAGTCAACAATCTATTCAGGTATGCATTGCAAAGATTAGAGTAAAATAAGCAGTTCTACTATGACTATTAGGCACTGTAAAAAAAATGTTTAAAGCACAAAGTAAAATTAATTCTATAGTCCATATTTTACTAGTATTGTGCAGCAGCAAAACCAGGCAGAATTCACAGATCTTACAGAGGTGGATTTTGGCAGCACTGAAACAACATTTCCATTTTTACTGGTCCTAATTCAGTTGAATGTGTGGTCATACAAGCACCATGGTGTCTCATTGACTACTCTTTGCCAAAATGTGGCGTGAGATCTGTTGCTTCACCTAGAAATTTCACCCCAAATTTCCCATTGTATCGGCTGCAAATTTACTTCTCTTTGCCTGTGGAATTAGAGTTGTGTGTCTTGCAGAGTCAACCTCTCATTTGAGATCATTGATTTGCATTTGATCAGAGGTTGTCCCAGCTTTTGAGCTTCATTCAGAAGTCAAACATGCCGTCAGAAAAATCTCCTTAAACTGCATGTTTTTGACACTTGGCGTTTGTAGCAAACCTTTTGGTTTAAAACTTACAAGGTGGCTAGCACCCAGTAAAAGGCCACATGCGACCACAATAAATATATTTGGTGCAGGAAAATAAATTACGGCATCTGCAGGGAATGGATTAAGCATCCAGCATCTTATATCTGGGAAGGGCTGTTGAGCTGGAGTTGCTACATCATTTGTTTTCCTCCATGTCTTTAACCATGGAGATATTGTAGGATACCAATTTTATCCCCGTTGCAGATCTATTCAGGTTATAAAACTTTTCAAATATATCAGCGTACTTATTTCCTCTCCCCACCCCCAACAGCTTGAAAGTAAAGGGAAGGAAGTAGCTGCCAAGAAATGGATGTTTGGTACAGTATCCATTGATAAAACGGTGGGAAAAGACACTTTCTTTGTCATTACGTGGAGCGCAAGCACAACTCCACCAGAGATGTTTCTGGAAGATCCCAAGGGGAAAAAGTACCGTACAAAGGACTTCATAACTGATAAAACCAACCTACGGACAGCCCGGCTCCAGATTAGTGGAATCGCAGAGGTAAAATATCCACTCTCTATGCAGATAACTCTTCTGTTACTTGTGTGCCTTTTCCTTTGGAAAATAAGGATACATTATGCAAGTGGGGAAGAGCCATTTACTTCTCGAAGTCCTCGGTGTAAGATTTTGCAATGATATTAACAGTGCTTTGTTTTTCCCTAGAAGAGAAGGTGCCAGTACTCACAGCCTAGAAATGGCTGGAGGAAGGACAACCAAGCGGGCATAAGGGGTGGGGGAGACGCTCTGTGCATGCTCAGGGAAGGAGGCAGAAGGCCTCTAGGATCCTGGCACAGTCTCATGCCTCATTCCCCAAGCCCAGAAAGTGCTTATCTGGCTCTGGGACGGAGGCAGGAGATACCACCCCCTGGGGGCCCCTGGAACCTCGGGTGCAAATGGGAGGCGTTGAATAAAAATAAGGGGGTGGAAGCATAAATAAAGAAGACAAGAAAAAATTGAAAAGCCATTTGTACATGTTTCCTTTCCCAGGAGAGCACTGAGTAATTTTTGTTTCCCCCGAAAAGGGTGCGGTAGGCCAAATAAGTTTGGGAACCTCTGGTCTGGAAGGTGCCATGAGACGTTCTTTCATTTCCTAGCTCATCAAATGCCAGTATCTGCTGCCAGTATCTGCTCTTGGTATATTTTCGGGGGGGAAAGACACCCCATCTTAATAACCATAATAATAATCGAAGGAAATAGGAACTGTATTTATAAACAGTTAGATATGGGATATTTAATATCCTTCTGTTTCTCATCACTTGATTTCCAGGCAGGAGACTGGAAGTATTCCCTGCAGAATCAAAATACAGCTCAAACCATGACAATAACAGTCACGAGCCGAGCAAGGTCAGCAACTGTGCCTCCAGTTCATGTGATGCCTCTTATAAAAAGAACACATAAGTTTCCTGATCCGTTGGTTATTCATGCAGAAGTCAGCCAAGGGTTCTTACCTGTGACTGGTGCAAAAGTCATAGCCACAATTGAAGCAGACAATGGAGCAGCTGTGGATCTAGAGCTTTTGGACAATGGCGCAGGTAAGTTTGTTTCGAAGCGTTTGCGGCACTATGCATTTCCCACAGAATCAGAACATTAACTCATCTAGTCAAGCATTATTTAATGCGACACGGTGGCTTGTCAAGATGCCTGGCAATTGCATTTTCAAAACCAGCCATTTTTTTTAATTTAAAAAAATTGTTTGTTTGCTCATTTACAATATTTGCAAACCACTAAAAAGTCCCAATTCAGACTACGCACATAGCTGAAATAAAATTAAATGCAATAAAATAGTATAGTATAATACAACATTCAACGTAATATCAAATATGAAATAATTGGCTTCTAAAACGTAGATTCATAAACAGGCATAAAACTCAAAACCGACTGGCAAACAGTTATGTCCTCCCCAAAGCCTGAGATCCTTTTTAGCTTGCGTTGCCAGAGATATAAACTGCCTGCAGAACATATGCTCTACCCCTGAGATGAGACCAATAGGGAAGACTCCATTCTGGGTCTTTGCGAAACCCTTCTAGGTGCTAACACCTTCAGTCCTTCTGTCTTTCACCTGTGAGATATAGCAAGGAGATGCCATGCTTTCCCATACCCTCCAACATTTCTCCGATGAAAACAGGGACGTCCCATTCCATAATGATAATTTTGCTATTTATACCCCACACATCTAACTGGGTTGCCCCAGCCACTCTGGGCAGCTTCCAACATATATAAAAGAATAATAAAACATTAAACACTTAAAAACAACAACACAACCCTATACAGGATTGCATTCAGATGGCTTGGGGGTCGGAGAACTCCATACCCTCCAACTTTTCTCCAATGAAAATAGGGATATCCTTAGGAAAAGCCGGACATTCCCGGATCAAATCAGGGACGTCCCTGGAAAATAGGGACACTTGGTGGGTCTGTTTTCCAGGTGTGCTTCTTGAGATGTTGTTGTTGTTGTTTAGTCGTGTCCGACTCTTTGTGACCCCATGGACCAGAGCACGCCAGGCACTCCTGTCTTCCACTGCCTCCCACAGTTTGGTCAAGCTCATGCTGGTAGCTTCGAGAACACTGTCCCACCATCTCGTCCTCTGTCATCCCCTTCTCCTTGTGCCCTCCATCTTTCCCAACATCAGGTTCTTTCCCAGGGAGTCTTCTCTTCTCATGAGGTGGCCAAAGTATTGGAGCCTCAGCTTCACGATCTGTCCTTCCAGTGAGCACTCAGGGCTGATTTCCTTAAGAATGGATAGGTTTGATCTTCTTGCAGTCCATGGGACTCTCAAGTGTCTCCTCCAGCACCATAATTCAAAAGCATCAATTCTTCGGTGATCAGCCTTCTTTATGGTCCAGCTTCTTGATATACAAGGAGCTAATAGCCCCACTTGGATGCTTTAAGGCTCCGTGTGATTAGAATCACATGAAGAATGGAGGAAACAGCTGCCCCCATTGTCATCCTCCATCAGTCGGTGATGAACATCTGCCGTGGGGAGCCCGGTCTACTCCCTACACATTTCGAAACCCTAAATTGTGCAGGGAGCCTGCTGAAGTGGAAACGGCTTCCCATTTCAGAAGTTATCCCCCTCATGAGTGCCATCTTCCTAGGAAAAGAGGTGCTGGAACTCACCTTGAACACTTCCCTTGTCTCTCATAACGGCAATGGCTTCCACCTGAGAGGGGCTAGATCCGAGTTCCCCTGAGTTATGTCGGGGGGGGGGGGAGAGCCCTGCCCCTCATCACTTGAAGGATGCTAGGATAGGCCTACTCCCAAAGACAAATGAAGCATCTGTCTCAGGTGCGGATAACCTTTGCCTCACCTGATTTTGCTGAACTAGAAACTGCCATGTAAGAAGGGGCTCAGATGATGTTCTTACAGTCCAGGCAAGTTCATGAGGGGAAAGGCAGTTGTGGCTATATTTAGCAATGGCAGCCCACCAAGAGCTTGATAAATTAAATTTTGCGAACTGCCCGGGACTGCAGAAAACGGAGCTTGTCAAGCATGCAGAAGTCCACAATGTATGCTGGTTTGCTGTCTTCAGGTTGGCGAGTTACAAGTTGTGTTGGCCTGCGTTGAACAGGGATTAACATACTTATGACTCCATATCACTACATATTCAGATTTAGGCACTCTACTGTTTTCATTAGAACAGGAGCAGATACAGTGGTACCTCGGGTTAAGTACTTAATTCGTTCCGGAGGTCCGTTCTTAACCTGAAACTGTTCTTAACCTGAAGCACCACTTTAGCTAATGGGCCTCCCACTGCCTCCGTACCGCCGTAGCACTATTTCTGTTCTCATCCTGAAGCAAAGTTCTTAACCTGAGGTACTATTTCTGGGTTAGTGGAGTCTGTAACCTGAAGCATATGTAACTTGAAGCATATGTAACCTGAGGTACCACTGTACTGTGAAACAAACATCTTCTACATAGGTTATGTAGGGTTTGTTTTTCTTTTTTCTAATAGCAGTGAGATGTTGGGTTTGGATGTTTAATTTTAATATCAATGTACCTAGGTGCCGACATTATAAAGGATGACGGAATCTACTCGAGATATTTCACATCGTTCAAAGTAAATGGTCGACACAACCTAAAAGTGCGGGTCCAGGGGCAAGGCAAGACTGGTAGAAGGATCCGTAGGCAAAGTCAAGCTTTCTTTGCACCAGGGTTTGTAAATAATGGTAAGTAATTGTTACGAAATAGCAATACTGGTGGTATGCTAGCTCTGCGATTCTCAAAGTGTGAATGACACTGGGCATCTCCAGAAGGAAACAAACTTCTTCCTGCCATTTCCCTCCCCATCATTGTCTTTATGTAGATCTGGACACTTGAGTACATATCTCTGACACGTTCACACATATATGTAGGCACATCCTTCTTTCCTGCAATATCCTGCTTCTCAACTCAGTGGGTTAGAGAGAGAGAGAATAGATCTACAGCAGATTTGTTGTTGTTGTTATTTTACCTTCCATTTATGCCCCAAGGCAATGTAGAAAAGAAAATGCAAATGGTTACAAAACAGCACACAAAAAAACGGAAGATTCATTTAAAATGGATACCTACAGTAGAGAACTCTTCATCCAGCTGGGATAGCTTGTCAGCATAAAAAAATGTATTTTAGAAAGTGTGGGTGGGATGTCATATCGCAACAGGATGTTGTTCCATAGAACAAGGGCAGCTACCCCGAAAGCTCTGCTTTAAGAAAATAATTATGATTTTCTGTATATTCTGTCTTTGTTTTGGGTTTGCACAAAAGGAAATAAACGGGACTTTCAAAATAATGGGGAAGTTTGGAGGTTTGTAGTCTCACCATATAATCTATCATCCTTCCTTCTTTCCTTCCTCCCTTCCTTCCTAGGTGTAATAAATATGAATCCCCCAAAACCCGAAGTTCGTGATGATGACATCGAAGTTGACGTAGGAAATTTCAGTAGAGTGGCATCAGGTGGCTCTTTTGTAATGTCAGGAGTTCCGCCTGGTGGTAGTAAAAAAGATGTTTTCCCACCCTGTAGAATCACTGATCTTGAGATAAAACCACTTGGTGATTATCAGTTCCTTTTGTCCTGGACAGCTCCTGGGAATGACTATGATGAAGGAAAAGGTAAGTGCAAAATTCTGCTTTAATCAGTCAGTCAGTCAATCAATCAATCAATCAATCAATCATTAAGACTGTAGTGTGTGTGTGTGTGTGTGTGTGTGCGCGCGCGCATAAAAAGGTGTGTGGGGAGCCAACCACCACTTTTATTTGCAGCAGCCTTATCTCCCTGTAATATTATATTACAGTAACATTATGTTATTGCTCTGGGAAGAGGGATTTCATCCTATCTGGTCCACCGTTGCTGAGGGCAGAGGGCTACCTGCGGATAGGAAGTTTGCAATGCATTGAAAAGGATTTCTGTTGCTGTTATCCTTGATGCCCGACTGAAGACACACATCTTAATGCATGCCCTGTTGGCTGTTCTTTATTTTGCAGCTGAAAGGTACGAAATAAAAATGAGTGAAGATCCCTCGGCATTGATAGATGCAGCTTTTCAAACAGCCACTTCTGTGAATACTGCTGGTCTGAAAATGGAAGTCGCTGGGGTCAAGCAATCCTTCCAGTATAACGCAGAAAACTTAAAAAAATCGAATGGCACCTCCATCTACTTTGCCATTCGTGCCATTGATGGTAGCAACAATGTCGGAGAAGCATCTAATATAGCCAGAGCAGTCGTGCTTGTTCCCATATTGCCAACCACCCCAGATGATACTTTTTGTCTGTAGTTTGTGTTTTGCATAAACAAAAAACCAGAAGTCTTGATACTGGAATACAGCTAGGATTCTGTTTCTGTTTTGAATTTTAATTGGCTCATTGTTTGTATGCTTTTTTTGTAATTTCCATGTCTACAGCTAAGCAGCTTCCATAATAGAAATGGCTTTAAAAAATTGTACTCAAATATTTCATGGCAGAATTGTCACGATTAAAATGCATCGTTATCTTTAAATGTGAATTTAGTAAGTTGGCAACCCTAATAAGCAGGTGCACTAGGGCAAACTTTGTGTTTGGCAACCTGGTAAGTTAATGTTTGTTAGAGACACTTATGCTTGTGAGATATTAACATGTAACACTTTTAACAGCCTGTACTAAACCTCTTTAGCCTTTTATTCTTTCAAGTTAATAAAACTTTTTTTTAACGCAGTTGGCAGTTGGCTTGTGAAATCTGGTGAGCAGAAAGCATCAGCTTTGCTAAGAAATAGGTCTAGTGACAGCAGAGCAATGGAACAGTTACACAGTTATGTGCTAAGGTGGTTTTTGCTTACAGGAAGGCAGGAGAAAAGGACTGAGATATAACTGTCAAGCTAGCAATCTGGAGTTTTCCTGCTTTAATGTGCAGAAACTGTGGGTCTTTGAAACGTGGGGTGCTCCCATGCATGTGGAGAGAAAAATATTACAATTCAAAAGTCTGGATCATGGCAGAGAAGAGTGCTGTGTTCACAAGACAAGACAGATTCTATGGGAGAGAACTTTTGTTCTCCATAATAAAAGGTAAAGGTACCCCTGCCCGTACGGGCCAGTCGTGTCCAACTCTAGGGTTGTACGCCCATCTCACTTAAGAGGCCGGGGGCCAGCGCTATCCGGAGACACTTCCGGGTCACGTGGTCAGCGTGACAAAGCTGCATCTGGCGGGCCAGCACAGCGCACGGAAACGCCGTTTACCTTCCCGCCATTAAGCGGTCCCTATTTATCTACTTGCACCTGGGGGTGCTTTCGAACTGCTAGGTTGGCAGGCGCTGGGACCGAAAGACAGGAGCGCACCCCGCCGCGGGGATTCGAACCGCCGACCTTTCGATCGGCAAGTCCTAGGCACGGAGGCTTTTACCCACAGCGCCACCCGCGTCCCTCCATAATATGTGGCAATAATATGTTCTCCATAAAATGTGGCAATAATATGTTCTCCATAATATGTGGCAATAAAATCAGCGCACTCTCAATGGCAATTTGGAGAAGAACCAGTTCACAAAAATGGGTTGCAAATTCACATAATATAGCACAGCAGGGATTTTCAAGGGCGAGACATGACCACAGTGCTTCCATCTCTCACTTTATTTTTCCCTTTTTGTACAGAGCTCTCTGGCCAGGTTCCTCTGCTTTTGTGTGTGTTTCTGCTCTCCTTGGTGGGAGTGCACTAGGCTTAGGGTACTAGTAGGATTATGCCTTCACTTTCGATTCGCCCTTTCCAGTGTTTCTCTTCACAAGGGAGAGAAGACATCCTAACCTGTGTAACGTTTTGTTATGCAATAAAGCTTCGAACTTTCCTTTTTGCTCTGGTTATCTATTCATCTATCTTCCTTTGCAAAGGAAGAACCCAGTTTGTGGTTCAATTGTTTATCCTGGCATCTTTGCAGAAAATGACCCCGGGGTGATCCGTTTCTCACACACACACACACTAAGCCTATTGTTTAAAGTTCACTAACTAGTGAACTTTAAAGTCCCCAGAGTGAGTCATAACAGAACTCGACTAACTTATTCCATCAGTACAATGTCAATCATATTCCTGGTTGTTGTTGTTTTTAATTACCATATTGGCCTGACTATAAGCCTCACTTTTTTTCCAAATTCTGACCGTGAAAAGTTACAAGTGTGGCTTAAATTCACAGCCTTACAAAAATTGGCTTTTGCGATATTGCTGCTGAAACAGACATCTGGTAAAACGGAACCAAAAAATGTTTTATTGTCGATTTGCAAGCTTGAGACTGTTCGTTTGCCATTTATGGGTTTGAGTGTCTGCGGAATTGTAGCAAATGAATAGCGATTTGTTATTTTAGCGATTGTACGGTGACTTTTGCGGGCTTGCAAAATCAAAGGCTTAAATTGGCTCAGTTACAATTCTACCAATCGCAGCGATTTTCAGCATGTGACCCAATTTTAGGGGAGTGGCTTAGATTTGGGTATTGTCTCTCCCCCCCTTGAATTTTAAAGGTGCGGCTTATTTGCACGTGCGGCTTATATTTGGGCCAATACAGTAAATATTTGTATCAAAATAGATTACTATTCTTTGACTGCAAGTACTGGGATCTATTTGTAAATCAGCTAAAACTGATCAGAAGTAAGTGACTGGTGGACTTAATCATTGCCCCATACTTTCAACCAGATACTGGAAATTTGCTTTTAATGGTCATTCAGTAAAGGTAACTTGAATAGTCATATTTTACAGGTGAGGAATACAAAGGCTGAGATATAAGTGGTGAGCACAAGACCAGCCATGGCAGAGATTTTAATCTATGCTCTGCTCACCCTTATCTATGTGATCTTTGACTTAATGGCATTGCTTAAGTGAAAATCCAGTATGTGTGCATCATATACCGATTTTGCAAATTTTACCATGGTAATTCATGGACAACAACACATCATTTAGGCACTCCTTCAGGCACCACCTGTTTGCTTACTTCTGTTTTATTGTGTCACGTGTATTTCTGGTCCTCCAAACAAACTGATATCCTGAAGATGGAGTGCATATGTGTGTGAAGGTCAATGCCTCTTTTCAGTGTACAATAATATGGAGAGGTGTGGACCACGGAGATCATTATGAGAACAAGGAAGTGTGTTGCTCCTGACTTTATTGCTCTGGTATGTTTGAAGTGCTCATCATGCAATATTTTCTCGTAAGAACCGGCTGCAAAGTGTTAGGGTGTGTATATTCTGTGAAACTGAAACTTCTAAAATGTACAGTGGTGCCTCGCAAGACGAAATTAATTCGTTCCACGAGTTTTTTCGTCTAGCGAATTTTTCGTCTTGCGAAGCACGGTGTCGGAAAAGTTTTGGAAAAACTTCAAAAATCACCAAAAACCTCAAAAAAGGCTACCACACCACGTTCTATGAGTTGCTCCTCGAAGTCAAGTCGCAACTGTATTAACGGTGTTAAGAAAAAGGAAACAAACTTGCAAGACGTTTTCGTCTTGTGAAGCAAGCCCATAGGGAAATTCGTCTTGCGAAGCAGCTCAAAAACCGCAAAATCCTTTCGTCTAGCGAGTTTTTCGTCTTGCGAGGCATTCGTCTTGCGGGGCACCACTGTCTGTGACTTCATTTTGCACAATAATTTGGTGTGAGCCCAACTGAACATCTACATCAATCTTTAGATCTGTACAGCAGCCCAATGAAGTGAATATTTTATTAAACTTTGAAAGTATCTCCCTGGACTTTTTCATGGGGTCTGGGGATTTCTTTCAATTTTTGATAGCTTAATAGATGTCCTCATGAGGCTCAGCATGCAGCCCATCTAGGTCTATTCATGTAGCTACTGTATATCTTGCTATAAGGAAGGCTACACATAATAGAAATGTAGAATTGGAAGGGACCACGAGAGTCATCTAGTCCAACCCCTGCAATGCAAGAATCTTTCACCCAATGTCTCATGCTCTACCGACTGAACTAGCCAAGTAGGATGAATTCATTTTAAAGAAGACAAGGAGAAGGCAGTCTGGAAGATGTCACATTCATAATCCACACTTCTGTTTGTGCTGTGATTTCCAGGCACTGGTCCAAGTGTTTTGTTCATTTGTGCTGCTGCTTTCCTTGGGAAAACCTGCTGTTTACCACTAAATCGGAACAAACGCCCGTTTTGTGGAAAACTCAATTGATGTTTGTTCTGATTCAGTGGTAAACAATGGATTTTCCTGGGCCAAGCAGCAAGACAAAACCAAACCAAAAACCACTCCGATCCGTGCCTAGAAATCCTGGCACAAAATGGAAGCCTGGATAAGCCCTTGGTCCTTCATATAATTTTATATCATTTGATGTCCCTGATGTTGCCTGACATTTAAGTGCTTAAACCACACACACACACCTAATGTGTTTAGTCCCCCATTTTTACAGCTGCACATCTTGTGACCAGGTACATACTGAAGAAACACTGTATGAAGTTGGACTGTGAAACTCTGCTCACTCGGTACCTGAACGACTGGCGTGTCAGAGGCTGTTCTGAACTAATTACAGGTGATTAAAATGATGATAACGAGGCCTGTGAGTCCAGTTCATGTTCCTTGCCCTGGAAAGCACCGAAGCAGAGCATTCTGAGGGCAGGGAAGGGGCAAGTCTTTGCCAGTATTACATGTGAGATTATTGGGACCAGATCTAAATCTGGAGAAGGCACAACGATCACGAATAGTGATCACAAACAGATCTGCCTCCCCTTCTGCTCAAGCCACTCTGAACAGCAAAGCTGTCAGTGCAACCATGGGACCCTCCCTCTGTAAAGCCCTGCAGGCAGGGGATGGGAGTCAGAATTGTGTCCTAAGGATGCAATCCTAACCCCATATACGTGGGAATAAGACCCACTGGATGGAATAGGATTTATTTCTGAGTACGCTGAGGAGTGAGTTTCAATGCTGCAGTCCTGGCAGCACTTTCCTGTAAGTGATCAATGGCTTAGGCTGAAAGTGTTCCATCCTTACTTCTGCGCAAGTGGCTTATTTTGTTATTTAAATAGCTTTCCAGGTGCAAGACAAGCAAAGTGTGGAAAAATTTGAGCAACAGATCAATAGTTTCATTTGCAGGTAAACATGCTGGAAAAATCTCTCTCCCCCCCCCCATTTCTTCTTCCAGCTGTATGTTCGGAATAAGTGAAAGTTCCCTGAAAGTGAGGGAAAACTAGAAAATGCTGCATCCATGAATACCTCCAGCCTGACCCCTCAGCCGGCTGGTTCCAAGGAAATATTTGCAATTAAACCAAAAGCTTTGGCAAACCTCGCACTAATATATGTGGGTGTTTGCAGAGTTGAGAAATCTTTCCTGTACTCTGACCTCTCCAACACAGCTCAGGCATTGACTCTTTCTCGGAAGGGTACGCGCAAGAACAGTAGTTTGAACCTCATGTGGGCTGCTGTTGCTGATGGCTTCTTCCCTTATTCTAAGCACAATTATATGGACCTTAAAGAAAAAGAAGACAATAGGTCATTGGTAAAACCGTACCAGGGAACCCAGATTTACTATTTACAGTATTGGCCTTTTCATGTTTCTAACTGACAATTACTATACAGAGGTACCTTTGTTCTTGAATTTAATCTGTTCCGGGAGTCCATTTGACTCCCGAAATGGTTGGAAAACCAAGGCACGGCTTCCGATTGGCTGCAGGAGCTTCCTGTACTCAATCAGAAGCCGCAGAAGCCACGCCCGTTGTTCAGCTTCCGAAAAACATTCGCAAACCAGAACAATCACTTCCGGGTTTGTGGCGTTAGGGAGCCGATTTGTTCAGGAGCCAAGCTGTTTGACTACCAAGGTAACCAGGAAAGCCATCTTGGGATTATGGTGGATAGCTTGATGAATGTGTTCACCCAGTGTGTGGCAGCAGTGGGGGAAAGTTGGTTCTGTGCATAGGAGCCAATTCCTAGGGCCGAGATCCCTTCACACACACCCTTCAAATGGTGTGTGTGCACCACATCGTGTGATCAAGTATGCAGGGTGGGGATTACCTGCCCCCCAATGTTTTATTCAAGTTGGCACCCCTGTTTCTATGTCATCCCTAACAGCTCTTCAACAAATTGTCGCACCAGCTAAGTGTTTCAGATACACCACCACGACATGAAGTCTAAATTGGGGTGGGAAACCTCAGATCCAGGGGCCAAATGCGGCCCTCCGTCCCTGCCCATATGGCCCTCAGGGGGACTCTCCCTTGGCCACACCTTTTACCAGTCCTGTTTTGTACCTTGCTCAAGAGCTTTTGCCTGGGTGGAACATGTCATGCCTCTTTCTCGCTCGGATGATTAAGAGAGATGCTCACGTTTCTGTAGTAGACAACACAATGGTAAAATGAAAGTCAAAATCACCTTTGTTGTCTTGCCCCCAGGAAATTAGCGCCGCCACTCCCAATGCCCTTGGTCTCATAGGTGCCATTTCTGGGGGACGTAGCTGCTGAGGCATCCACAGTTCCGGCACGTCTCAGGTGGGTGCCATAAAAGGACAAGTCAGGTGTTCATGGTGAGTTTCGGCACCTCCTTTTCTATAAAAAAATAGCACTGTATGTTAGTATTGTGACCAAGAATATTACCTCAGAGAAGGAACTTAGGTTGTTTGCTTGTGATGACCTATGCCTACAGAATTGTAGGACCCAGCCTTCAGGGATAGTACAGAACAGTGTAGAACTACAACTGCCACCATCCCTGCGTATGGTGCCTGCTTACTGGAACTGATCCGAGCTGTAGTCCAGCAATAATTGGAAGGCCAAAGGTTCCCCATACCTGATATAGAGACAACAAGAAGGAACCCTACATACAGAGATCAGTGTCCAAATTGAAAATGATACTTTGCAGTTATCCTGTCTGGTGTCATCTTACATGACAAGAAGATAAAGGGTAAATAAACAACTGTATCATTGTGGGTTGAGAAATCTATTTCCTGGCATGCATTGAAAGCATACCTATGTGATTATCTGATAAACCAGTAACAGGAATTTATTTGCCTATGCTATAAGTGACCCAGCCCTCCTTGTCAAACTGACCTTTGCTGTCAAAGATTTTTCTAGAAGAGCAACCTCGCCCTGCCTTTCAGAAGGCATAGCGCTTCACCTTTCCAGTCGAAATACAGAAATATAAAGGCTTGTAGAAAACATTACATGCATATGTATGCAAAAGCTCATCGCAGGTGATGCCTAAGGATTTTATTTTTGCTCATCCTCATTTAACCTTTCGTTTCTTCCACAGAAAAGAAGTCGGTGTGGGAGATTTATCATGTGCAAAGCGTCACACATGGAGGACAGATCTCAGTCTGCTTGGATTACATAATCCCTTGTCCCTTGCTCACTAGCGCCCCCTGAAGTGTATACTTCCCCCCCAACCAAAGTCCACTGTGTCATCTAACAACCGGTTGTTGAATTCCAATATATCAAAGTCCTTAAAAATGCTGTTATATTAAAGGGACCTGTGGGTACAGGGCGGGATATAAATTCAATAAATACAGTCATACCTTGGAAGTCAAACTGAATCCGTTCTGAAAATCCATTCAACTTCCCAAATGTTCAGAAACCAAAGCATGGCTTCAGATTGCTGCAGAAAGCTCCTGCAGCCAATCAGAAGCCATGGAAGCCCCTTTGGATGTTTGGCTTCCAAATATAGTTCGCAAACCGGAACAGTCACTTCTGGGTTTGCGGCGTTGGGAAGCCAAAACGTTCAAGAACTAAGCTGTTCAAAAACCAAGGTACATCTGTAATAATAATAATAATAATAATAATAATGTTTTCATTTTTTAAAAAATGAACCAACATCTCCCCAGACTCCCAGACTGCCACCAACTAAACTTTCAAGGACGATAGAAGTACAAAATTATATTTGGTGGAATTCAATGCTATCCTATTATGTTTTGTCTGTGCAAGCATTGCCACAAAGAACGATCTCCCCTCATCCTTCTGTGTGCTGTTTGGTGGGGTTCATCCAACCCCCCTTGGCCAATTTTTGGCAGGGCAGACATCTATCTGGCCCTTGGGGGGGCTCTCCCTAGGCCACACCTTTTACCAGCCCTGTTATGTACCCTGCTCAAGAGCTTTTGCCTGGCTGCTACATGTTGTGCCTCTTTCTTGCTTGGATGGAGGATTAAGAGAGATGCCCAAGCTTGTGTAGTAGACAAAACAACAGTAAAATGAAAGTCAACTTCACTGGTATTGAAAAACAACAACACTTTTCCTTATGTCACTACAGATTGGATAGGTAACCAAATAAAATACAGCTGGTAGAGAATCTCAGCCCATCTCAGTGCCCAGCAACTGGAGGAGGAAGAGAGAGAAGAAGGTGAAGAAACTCAGCAAACCTGGAACTGGGTGTGGGGAGTACAGCTGAATGGGACCCAGCAATAGGCAGCCTGAGGAAGAACCATCCACCTTGTGTCTGCCCATAAGAAAGAAAATCTAGAGTGAGAGACTAGGGTGATGTCCGTTGTTTCCAGAAACTCTTCTTGTTGTGATACTTTTGTGGAAGAGCTGAGAGTTTGTTTGGACCCTGGGTGAGAAATTATTATTTTTCTATTTTTCTAGAAAAAGAGGTGCCGGAACTCACCACAAACACTTCCCTTGTTCCAGTAGTAGATAGGTAGCCGTGTTGGTCTGCCATAGTCAAAATAAAAAAATTCCTTCCAGTAGCACCTTAAAGACCAACTAAGTTAGTTCTTCCTGTAAGACCTATTACAGTCGTTAAGAGTCGTCAAGAGGCTCTCTCAGCTATCTGCCTATCTCCCATTCCCACCACCCTTCTGAGTAACACCCCTCCCCACCTTCTCACTATATAGAAGGATCTGGCAACTTCTGTTTCAGTGTATCTGAAGAAGTGTGCATGCACACGAAAGCTCATACCAAGAACTAACTTAGTTGGTCTTTAAGGTGCTACTGGAAGGAATTTTTTTATTTTGACTTCCCTTGTTGTCTTACAATCAAAATGGCATCCACCTGGCAGGTGCAGAAACTGGGTTCCAGGAAGCTCCAGCTGGGGAAAAACACACCCTGATTTTGACTTACAGTACTTTTCTGTGTATAAGACATGGGTTTTTTTACTCAAAAATGTTTAAAAATGGGGCTTGTTTTATACACGGGCAGTGCATTGTAGGGCCAGGTGATTGGTTGCAGCTGCGTCTTATAGGGGGCATCTTATACAGGGGGCAGGTTATACACAGAAAAATACGGTATATATATATTAGCAACTTTGTATTAATGTAACTTTTTTATACGTGACTCTGTATTTCTGTCAGTGCTTTTTCCCCCCTAGAAAAAGAGGTGCCGGAAATCACCATGAACACCTCCCCTGTTCTCTTATAATGGCGATGGTGCCCACCTGAGAGATGCTGGAACTCAGTTCTGGCAAGTTCCGGCTGAAAAAAAGCCCTGATTTTCGTAATATTTTCTTTTAAGTTGTCTATTTTTGCTTCAGTTTTTTGTACGTTGCTTAGAGATATTTTTAATATACAGTGGAACCTCGGTTTTCGAGCATCTCGGAAGCCAAACATTTCAGAAGCCAAACGCCAAAAGTGCCTCCGAAGTCGAATGGCTTCCGCTGCGTGTTATTATTTTTTTCTCAAAGGACTTTGCTGACCACCCATTGCTCCTTGGTTTTCGAACGTCTCAGAAGTCAAACGGTCTTCTGGAACAGATTACGTTTGAAAAGTGAGGTTCAACTGTATTAAGCTTCATAAAAATTAGTGCCAGGTCTGGGCCACTATGAGGCAAGATCAGGTGGCCGCCTCAGGTGGCAGGAGCCACAGGGCAGCAGATTCAGTCACTAAGGAATGTATCACTTGTGCCACCACGGTGGCAGCAATGGCTGGGGCACACTCCTTGGAAGCCAGATTTTCCACCTCCTTGACAGATTTTTATGTCCAGAGGTGCCTCGCTAATACGGAAATCTGAACGGTTGCTGTGACTAACTTCATATCAACACCTTCAGAAAAAGTTTGCAATCTATTAATGGTGAGCAGAACAAGGAAGTGCAGGGTTGGAGTAAATTACAACATTCCTTAAAGATTCACCAGTTTGTTACCTGAAGATGGCACTATCAGGAAATAGAAAAGTAGCAGAATTTCCTTGACCGAACAAAGTCCTGTCATAAACCAAGCAGTTATGCACTTGCATAAATAGCCCTCCCGTTCTATTAGTCCTTTCTGTGGGACAGGGCTAAGTGGCAGAAGCAAATATGGTGTTCAGTCGGTGGCTTCTTCTGTTGGTGTTACAATTCCTACATGGGGCGATGGGTACCATGGTAAAACTCAACAATGGTGGGTTTGAAGACATTGTCATTGCAATCAATCCTGCAGTAGCTGAAGACAACAAAATTGTCGACAACATAAAGGTAAGGTGGTTAGATGTTTCTGAATATATTGAATCACTGTCCCATCAGGGACCTGTGATATGCTGGGAAAATGCAGCGCTCATCTTGTAAGCATAGGTTCCAGGGTGCTACTGGACACCCCTGCACCCAAGCATATAGGTCGGACCCATAAGAAAAGGTCAAAGTGTGGGGTGCTCCTCTTCCCTGTTCTATTCAGCTATGTCTTTCTCCAGGATAATCCAATCTACCTTCTCCTGGTCTCCGCCACAGTCCATCATTTAATTTTCATTAGGCTGTTTTTCAGGTGTGTCCCAAACCTCAAGGGGTTTTTCTTTTCCTGAATATTTTTTTTTTCATTTTTGCAAAACTTGTGGTGACTCCAAGCCTTCTTATAAGTCCCTCTTGTGAATTCAGTAGGCAGAAGGGGGAGTCTGCCCTGGTGAAGCAACACTACTGTCACTCTGGCACCAGTGGGAGACCAACTGAACCAGTGGAAGTGGGCACAGAGATGCCGCCATTCAATCCAATTCTCCCAGCCTGGCATAAGAGGGGATTGGGTTACAGCCTTAGCGTGGATTCAACCCTTTGTATTTTTTTTCCTATATTGTATTGCTTTGTTTGTAAATGAAGATGGAGATATTTTAGGGTGAATTTGTCCTACTAAACAAATTATCATATGCAGTCTTTACTAGTGTGTATATATGCAGAGAGGGACACGGGTGGGGCTGTGGGTTAAACCACAGAGCCTAGGACTTGCTGATCAGAAGGTCGGCGGTTGGAATCCCCGCGGCGGGGTGAGCTCCCGTTGCTCGGTCCCTGCTCCTGCCAACCTAGCAGTTCAAAAGCACGTCAAAGTGCAAGTAGATAAATAGGTACCGCTCCGGCGGGAAGGTAAACAGCATTTCCGTGCGCTGCTCTGGTTCGCCAGAAGCGGCTTAGTCATGCTGGCCACATGACCCGGAAGCTGTACGCCGGCTCCCTTGGCCAATAAAGCGAGATGAGCGCTGCAACCCCAGTCGGTCACTACTGGACCTAATGGTCAGGGGTCCCTTTACCTTGATATATGCAGAGAGAATTATTATTTTTTTATACCTACATTTCTGTAGCTGTTTTCCCCCAATAGATGCATTTTTAGGGAACTACACTGAACAATTTGGCAAAGTGCAAATTCTGAAGGCTGGAGTGTTGGGGGTTCATGTATTGGTCTGGGAAATGCAAATTAGTTAGCTTCTCATTAAAATGCAAATAAAATAAATATCAACACACACACCCCATTCCTAGGGTAGGTGCTAGACAAGCTTTCTTGGGGAGACAATTCCCAAAATATATGAATATCCCACTTGGGAATTTTCTGTCAATCGTCTCTTAGGCTTAGTAATGCCTTTTTCACTAAACAGGGATGGTTGTACACTCTATGCAGCGCAAACTTGAATAAGCAATATGGTTACACATCCAGAAAGTTAAGAGATGCAACTTTTCTCACTGCTTTCCACCAAATTAAGAATGGTTTTGTTTATTGAATTTCTTTATGGCAAGTCGCTGTTCAAACCATTAGAGAATAGGAGCATATTGAAGGGCATCTATTCTACTTAAAGATTGGAGGTTAGGGAAGGCTGCCTATCCCCCAATCTTTTCAAATGAAATACCTCCAGGTTCAGGAGGGAGGGCAGAAAAGACCCAATGCACATTCTGCAAGTGTGAATGAGAATGCTAGCCACTGAACACTCATTATTTTCCTTGTAGGATATGATTAAAGAAGCATCCGCTTACCTCTTCAGTGCTACAGAACAAAGATTTTATTTCAAGTCTGTAAAAGTTGTAATTCCTTTGACATGGGCACCAAAACCTGAATATGACAGAGTGACTATAGAATCCTATGACAAGGTAAGTGAGGCGTATGCATAAAAATTTAAATGTACTTGAGGGATTTAAAAGAATATTGTGGCAAATAACAATAACAATAATAAACATTGGGGCAGAAATTGCAAAATAAGACTAATCTAATATTTGCTTGGGGTGGTGGGGAGAATTCTTCAAATATTCTGGGGCTTACATTTTGGTAGCTTTAATAGGGGCTGAGACAAATTCTTGGAAAATATTTCTAGCCATGACTGTTAGCCATAATACCTCAATGTAGCTTCCCATTGAAAAGGAATGAGTCTCTCAATACTAGCTGTTGCTTTTCTGTCTGTTAGCTTCTACGTAATTGCTGTTAGGGTCAGGATGCTGGACTTGTTGCTGTTATTTATTGCATTCATATTCCGCCTTTCCCCCCATGGGGCTTAAGGTGGCATATACAGTTTATCCCTCCTCATTTAACCTGCACAACTGTGAGGTAGATTAGGCTGAAAAGCGGTGAATGGCCCAAAGTCACTCAGTGAGCTTCATGACCGAGTGGGGGGTTCAAAACCTGGTCTCCTAGCCTGGCTATCTAAGCACTTCGCTTGGTGCACTATGCTTGATGTGATCCTGAGGGCTGTTATGTTGTAACATGTGACTGTACACATCTTTATTGAAAATTACACTGCAGTCCTATATATTGGGCCTAAGCTCAACTGAACACATCATGTCTTCTTTCTGAATCGACCTGCGTAGCATGGGGCTGCATATCCCATGAAACACGCAAGCGTTTATTCAAAAGAAATATGGAATCCCAACGGTTTTAGGAGATTTTTGTTTCAGGCAAAAAATTCCATTCAACCTTACGGTCCAGAATTGTGCCTTTCTATGCAGAGCAAAAATCTGAGGGTGGTTTGCTGAGGCATTAATATCATTAATATAGCATTAATATCAAAGGTATTTTGGTGATCTTTCAACCAAGTTCTATTTTACTTTAGGCTGATGTCATAGTGGCCAAGCCTTACCTGAAATATGGAGATGATCCCTACACCTTGCAGTATGGTGGATGTGGGGAACAAGGAAGATACATTCATTTCACTCCTAATTTCCTGACAAATGACAGTTTGCATGCTGTTTATGGATCAAGAGGTAAGGTAAAGGTAAAGGGACCCCTGACCATTAGGTCCAGTCATGGCCGACTCTGCGGTTGCGGCGCTCATTTCGCTCTACTGGCCGAGGGAGCCGGCATACAGCTTCTAGGTCATGTGGCCAGCATGACTAAGCTGCTTCTGGCAAACCAGAGCAGTGCACAGAAACACCGTTTACCTTCCCGCTGGAGCGGTACCTATTTATCTACTTGCACTTTGACGTGCTTTCGAACTGCTAGGTTGGCAGGAGCAGGAACCAAGCAACGGGAGCTCACCCCGTTGCAGGGATTCAAACCGCCGACCTTCTGATCGGCAAGTCCTAGGCTCTGTGGTTTAACCCACACCCGCGTCCCGCGGATCACGAGGTAGTACCTGTTAATTCATCTTAAATTATTTGTATTTATTACTACAGTCTTAAATAGTCAATGTTTCAAAAGACAATAAACAGAGCAAGAACTGAGAAACCATGAATGGTTTGGTTTTATTTGCTTAATATCTCCTAAGTTTATATAAGGAATTAGCAATATTTTTATGTTAGGTTCATCTGAACATTTTCAGACCATAAAAGCTTGCTTTCTGAAGCCAGCTGAAGTTGTTCCTGTTTCACTTCAGGAAGCTTACTGTATTTCCATATTGGCTCTTAAAAGCTTGTCATCAACAATTGGCATAAAATGTACATAGCAGAGGAATGCCCTTTTCTGTAATATCTTGAGGTTCACAGGGGAAGCCCAGTAGTATCCCATCAAGAAGTTGAGTAAATAATTTGGTGCTGAGTGAGGGATCCTTAGTATTTAGTACCCAGGACACCTGAATAGTGTCACAATTAGCTTTGTCAATGGTCTTCCACAGGCAGAGTGTTCGTCCATGAATGGGCTCACCTCAGATGGGGAGTGTTTGATGAATATAACAACGATGCACCTTTCTATACTACTGGGATAAAGCAAGCTGAAGCAACAAGGTACTGTCCAAAATGTATACCTCAAACTATATAACCAATCCTTTATGGCTGATGTTTGCCTTGGACTTGTTAGTTTGGTTGTGGTATGAATAATTGTCCAGAAGATTAACCTGTAATTTGATAGTATTGTAGGGAATACAGTTAGATTCCCGACTGGGGGTCAAAAATAAACAAGTTGATGAAATCATTAAAAATATATTTGTAAGTACAAGGTAGTAATCCCAGATGCAGAAGTCACTGCAGAGATCTCAATACATCTTTGCAATCTTCTCTTCTTCTTCTTTGGTGATCACTCGTAGCCGAGTAAGGCTGTCTTCCATAAACACAGTCTTAACAGTGAGTCCGTAAGTGACTATGGAGGCCAATTCTGGATCCACACGTCCTTCCACAGTGGGAACATTGCTTTCCAGGCAGGAGTTGATCACGGTGTAGATTTGCCAAGCGTGCCTTCCTCCTAGCATGTTTCGATACAGGCAAAGATACAGCATTGTAAAATCATCAAACCCATCCCTTTGTTATGTTAGTTTAACACAGTCATAAAGCATCCTTTCAGGGACACTAACCAATTATCAGTTTATTTTAAAGACAACAATCTTGCTGTTCTGGTTCTGACAGGATACAGAAGAGTTTGCTCCTAAGGGGAAAGTGGGGCAATGCTCTTCTCACCTGCCAGCCCCACAGTTAATACCCACCCTCTCTCTCTGCCTCCCCTGCATAATTATCAATCAGCTCATTCACTCAGAGTGCAACCCAAACTCCCCTCTCCTGCCTGTGGGGCCTCCACAGTGGGGACCCCACCATGGTCACACTGGCAGAAGGTGGGGAGCAGAATGATCAACGTCATACATAATGTCTAATATTCTTCCATAACCTTTTTAAATATTTTGTCCCGATTCCCATTTTTTATATATAAATGTCCAAGCGTTGAACGATTATTTGTTATATTTCTCCAAGAAACCCTTGCAATTTAAAAAAAATGAATACAATCTCTATGAGATCCATATATTGACTTTTTAACTAACTATATTTGCTTCTGTTATACTGATTAGATGCTCTGCTGGTGTCACTGGTCAATATATATTCCCAATTAGCCCAGGGAAAACGAGAAAATGCAAAGTTGAAAGCCGAACTCAGCTGTATGAAGCTGGATGCCAGTTCATTCCAGACAAAACGCAGACTGCTCAAGCATCTATAATGTATATGCAAAGTCTCTCTTCAGTAAGTATGTGTAATGTCAATTGGAAGCTATAAGTTTCCTTATTTAGTGTCTGTCTTGAAAAATGCAAGATGTTGTCCATACTCAACTTTGGCTAAATTAAATATTATTTCTTAAGATTATAGTTTAAATCCTGCCACTAATATAAAACAACTTCAAGATTCTGCTGGCTGTTTCACTAAGGTTGGGAGAAACTGTGTTTCAAAAAAATCATGGTATTGAACTAGTAGTAGGGTAGGAGAGCTGGGGGGGGGGGGATCACACCTGACAAGCATTTCACTCCTTTGGTTTCAGATAGAACATGGGTAGACAAGTCCAAAAAGCCCAGGTCACAAATTTTCATGACCCTCTAGCAGCTATGGTGGCTCATTTAGCATTAATTCTGGAAGTGTATATTCAATTCTGACCAAACTAAGCCTCCTGATATATATTTTGCTCTAGTATAGCAGCCAACTCCTAGGGGCCAAGGTCCCTTCGGGCTCTCCAATAAAATATTTGAGTGGGCTGCCCCCCTCCAAGTTGATGGGCATTGCCATTCAAATGGTTTGTGTGCCACATCTTGTGATAGATTATGCTGGACGGGGCTTACCTGTTCCTTCCACCCTCCAATATTTTATTCAGGTTGGCACCCTTGTCTAAGAGGCTTAGTTTGGTCAGAATTGAGTATTAGCAATTAGGCTGCCTGTGCAAGAAGGGGCCTGCTGCCTCTATCCCCAAAGGGAACCGCTTCTTCCCTGTTCTGGGATACTGGAAAACAAGGGATAGCACTTAGCTACACCCAATACAGGCCTCCTCATCGTAGCCCAGCTATTTCTCCCTCACCCTTCCCTCTGAAAAAGAGTGCAAATTAATGAGATACCCTTGTAGCTACAAGGGAAGCAGAGGAAGCCCCCTTATTGGTGCTCAGTTGCCTTGTAAAGAGATGGGATTCTGGGCAGAGACAGTTTTAGGGTGCTGCAACTGGTGCAACTGCACAGGGTGCCACGCTGCAGGGGGTGCCAAATGTTGTAGAATGGAGCATGAGAGGCAGGGAGGGCAAATTTTAGCATCACACAGAGGGCTGCTGAAATTTGAGAGCCCAAAGTCTGCCACTGACCTGGGTGCCACACACAAGCACTGACACTCTCCGCTGCAAACTTATTAACTCTGTTGGCCATGGGATCAGCGAGTGAACAGAAACAGGCTCTTTGGAGACGCTTGCCACTACATTTTTTTGTGAGATAAAAGGCAACAAATGCCTACAAAGAAAAACCCACATAGCACCCTGTAGCCATTTTTTTATGACAAAGAATGTCCACCTTCACAGCACCACTTCATAAGGAAATTGCTAAGAAGTGTGGGATTTTGACCAATTCTCCTTCTCTTTTATTTAGGTTACTCAGTTCTGTAATGAAAGCAACCATAATATGAAAGCAACAAATATGCAGAATAAACTGTGCAACTACAAGAGCACCTGGGAAGTAATTATGGACTCTCCCGACTTTGCCAGCTCATCTCCAATAACGGTTCCCCCACCTGATCCCACTATCTCCTTGCTGCAAGCACCAGACAGAGTTTTGTGTCTAGTGCTTGATGTTTCTGGAAGTATGACTTTGGTGAGTCTGTGTTTTCCATATCCATAAGAAATATTTCCTTTTTATTTGATTGATTGATTTTTATTTTAAAAATATTAACTTTTCTGTTATATAATTTAAAATACTCATTTTAACAAGCTTGAAGTATCAGTGATTTCCCTTCTTCTCTTTCTTCTCTTTTCATTCTGCATATCATAGATTCCTGCATATTTTATAAAAACTAAACCATTCAATATTCCATTAATACATCCATCAAACACTGAAAATGTTGTCTATGAGAATAAAAGAAAATCATTATAAATTAGTTCTGAGATGGTACTTAACACCAGTTAGTTTAAACCAAATAAACAAGGGATATTCAACGTTATGTTGGAGGGGATGCTAGGAAACAGGGAATTATGTACACATGTGGTGGGGGTGTAAATATGTAAAAAAAAAAAAAAGGCAAACGGTGTTTAGGGGGATAATAGAAATCACAGGGTTAAAGTCCAGAGGTAGCACTGCTATCAATATATGATGTGGTGGAAGGTTCACAGGCTATGGACTTGCTCACACATTTATTGACAGCCGCACAAATCATTATAGCTAGGAAATGGAAGGGGCAATTAGAATATAAAATTGAAGAATGGTACAAAGAGGTTTGGGATACAGTGGTACCTCGGGTTAAGAACTTAATTCGTTCTGGAGGTCCGTTCTTAACCTGAAACTGTTCTTAACCTGAGGTACCACTTTAACTAATAGGGCCTCTCGCTGCTGTCACACGATTTCTGTTCTCATCCTGAAGCAAAGTTCTTAACCCGAGGTACTATTTCTGGGTTAGCGGAGTCTGTAACCTGAAGTGTTTGTAACCTGAAGCATCTGTAACCCAAGATACCACTGTATAGCTATTAATGACAGGTTGACATGTGCCATTCTGGAACTGAGTTTATTATGCCTAGGAGATAACAGCATTTAGATATTTGTAAAACAGTCAGAAAAACATTACAGGATAATTATTGTCCAAAAGAACAATTCATGGTACAAGCCCCATTGAAATGAACGATACTCATGAGCACAAGGCCACTCGAGAAAGGTGTGGAGGGGAGAGATATCTTTGATCACCACGGCCAACTGGAGCGGCAGCGCCTTTCCCGCTGGGCATTCTTAGTCTGCTTGCCTCCTCTTACTCTGCCCGCCCACAGCTGTGGAAGAGGCTGTGTACAATCTGTTTTTTCTGCGCAGCATCTTCACGCAGCTGCATTTGTGCGTGGGCAGTGCAACATTACACAGGAGCGCAAGGCATGATGTTTCGCTGATGTGGAAGGCACAGGGGTTACATACGCTTCAGGTTACATACGCTTCAGGTTACAGACTCCGCTAACCCAGAAATAGTGCTTCAGGTTAAGAACTTTGCTTCAGGATAAGAACAAAAATCGTGCTACGGCGGCACGGCGGCAGCAGGAGGCCCCTTAGCTAAAGTGGTGCTTCAGGTTAAGAACAGTTTCAGGTTAAGAACGGACCTCTGGAACGAATTAAGTACTTAACCCGAGGTACCATTGTACTTCAATCGCCGTGCTCCTCCTGTGTAACGTTGCGCTGCCCACACACAAATGAAGCCACGCAAAGTCTCCGCACGGCAAAAACGGACTGCCTAAAGGTGGAAAGTGCTAAAAGTAATTGGAAAAAAAAGCTTCACCACTCCCCCCCCAAAAAAAAACCTCTGTTATTGCCAGCGAGGGAACAGCTGATCAGCAGCATGTTAGACACCTGTGGCTGTTAGCCTCTGGGAAATCCGCCCCTCCGTACCAAATTTCAACAGGTCAGGGCAATTTCCCCCCATTTTCTTAATTTGGAGTCCCAAAAAATAGGGGGCATCCTATACATGGGGGCATCCAATACACGGAAAAACATGGTACATTCCTGTCCTATCTTTCCTAAATACTTCGTTTAAATTATATTGTATCCATGTTGTTAATTTTCCTGATAATTCCTTGAATTATTTTGATAGTCTCCTCCCTCATTTTAATAAATAAGTTGTCCACCCTTCTATCATATTCCTTTTCTTTACCGCAATAGCTTCCAACAGTGAGAACCAAAGTGTTTTTACCTCTACTAGAATTTTGTATTTTGGTATTTCTTTATCATTTTTCCTAATTATAACTATCAATTTTTTATTTGCTTCCGGCAAAGCACTGACAACTCTATGGATGTTGTATTTTAATTCATATGCAGAGCGATCGCATCAACCGACTGAAGCAAGCAGCAGAAATATTCCTCCTACAGATTATTGAAGCGGGATCCTGGGTTGGAATTGTCACATTCAACAATGTAGCACAAATTAAGTCCGATTTGCAACTGATCAGCAATGACAGTGTGCGCCAAACACTTACAGCCTTACTTCCTACCACAGCTGGTGGAGGAACTATCATATGTGGTGGAGTGCGAACAGCATTTCAGGTAAAGAAGTTTGTCCAGATTCTTATGGTGGTGCAGTGGGAAGGATTTGGGGCCAGCAAAGCCATCCAGAATCAGCATGTGAGCAAGAAATGCATCAAATATGCATCAAATATGCTACCTCTGAATACTAGGTTGGGGGAAGCACAATTTTCAGATTTGCCTCAGGAAGCAAAATGTATTTGGCCACTCCAGAGTGCAAACATGTGTTTCCAAGGAATGCTATTGCAGTCATAGTTGAAGAGCACCTAGGGAGAGGGTGGAAGAACCCATTTTGATTTTGCCCATATTTGCTATCTTTTAAAATTAGTGAAGTAGCAAATGCTACTTCAACTGGAAAAAATATCACACCCATCTCACCAAAGCCTACTTCTGTCACAGGTAGAAAATTAGTCCACACTTTTGCCACTCATCTACAATGCAACACAACACACTTGAAGAGGTTTTGCAGCAAGTTTCTCTTACACTTTAAGCACAAAGTGTCCCATTGCTTCTACATTACTAGTTGCTGCTAAAATTTTAAATCCTCTTTTTCATACAGGTGTTTTTAAAAAAGTATCCAAATACCAAAGGCTGTGAAATCGTGCTCTTGACAGATGGAGAAGATGGTGGTATAAGCTCCTGCTTTACTGACATTCGAAATAGTGGGTCCATAATTCACACAATTGCTTTGGGACCAAACGCTGCAAAAGAACTAGAAACGTTGGCAGATATGACAGGTAAATGATTAAGCAGAATGCCTTACATTAACTCTTTGGTGTTACTTGGTGCCAGTTGGTGTCTCCAAAAAGGTGTTTATCACAAGGTCAATCCAGCAGCAAAAAAACCCTTTAATTTACACACAATTTACTCAGGGAGCCAAGTAATAAGTAATATGTGTGTTAGTTGAGATGACTTTAAAGGACATTGAATTAGGAGACTGATGTTGGTATAGGTTATTAATTTGCAGAAATGAATTTATTTAAGATGACTTTATTTAGATAATGTGATGTGCAGGGCAATGAATGAGAACTGCACTGATTTGGAGCAGAATCTGTTTGAAAATTAACTGAGGGAGAATTAATTGAAAACAAACTGATTTGGATTGATCTGGGGTTGGGTGCAAAGTAACTTAAGAACCTGAATGAGATTATTTGGATTGGTTGACTTGCTTTTGTGACACCTGAAGTCTAAATTTGCTTCTATACATATAAATCAGCATTTGCAAATTTATGTAAATTTGTAGCTTTGGGCCTCTGCCCCCAATGATTTAAACACCTACCAGTGCTCCTGGCCTCCCTTTTAGGTATGTGTGTTTAGCTGATACTCATCATAATCCATACCTAAGATTGCAAATTTTATAGTTCATTGTAATCATTCAACAGCTAGCCAGTTGTGAATATCAGATTTAGAGGAACTGAGAAAAAAGTGGTTTCTGATTCTTTTTAATACATACCACAGTATAAAAGAAACTAATTATGTTCTCACAAAAGTCATTGATCCTGTTCCATCTGTAGATATGTGCCGCAATGGGCTGTTGGGTGTGTACAGTTCCCAGGGACACTGACATGGGGTGCAGGTACGATACATGCCCAAGTCAGAAGGGTGCCTGAACTCCTGGCTTTCTTTCTTTTTTTTTTAAAGTCAATTGGAAATCTATAAAGTTAGAAAGCAAAACATGGAGGCAAATATTAGGCCAATACAGGGAAGCTTCTGTTGCTAAGGATGCTTAATCACTGTTGCTAAGCAATCAGCATAAGGAACACTGACCACTCCTGCCACCTGGGACTGTGGAGAGGTAGGGAAGCATACTGGGCCCTGGAAGTCCTGTCAGCATCCTTATCAGTTCCTAACATTAAAAAGCTGCAGCTACCATTCAGAACAGTGTTTATGCAACCATACTGGATATGCTACTACAAGACACAGCACAGTAATGTAATATATTTTATTCCATCTGATAGATAACTCTAATTATGATTTCAATTGTATTTCAGGAGGTTTGAAATTTTCTGCCACAGACAGTTTGGATTCCAATGGCCTCATAGATGCTTTCAGTGGAATTTCTTCAGGAAGTGGAAATATCAGTCAACAATCGATTCAGGTCTGGATTACAAAGATTTGGGTGCAAGCAGTAGCCTATCGTAATGATTTATTATCTTAAAATTACTAGGCACTGTACAAAAATTGAAAACAACAGAGTGTGACATCAACTCTACAGCCTGTGATTTGCTCTTATTGTACAGAGCGAGACCCAGGTAGAATTTGCAGAGAAAGGCTAATTGCAGAGGCAGATTTTGGCAGAAATGAAACATTTCAAAATGTACAGGTCCGGTACAAAGACCAACCATTCTCCCACCTTTGTGAAATAGGGCACAGCTGAGTCTCCTATCCCCCTTTCCATGGGCTACACCTAGAGGGCGAGTAGGGAGGCCACTGACCCTGCTTCCCCAGGGGGTGAAGGTAGGAAATCCCTAATTCAAACCCATATGCAAGTTGGGGCAAATTTGGCCATACCCCCAACCAGTAGGAGCCCACAAATTAGTAGTACCCTAGCCAGGCCATATTCAAGCCTGAGTATGGAGTGCAAACTCCCCTGGAGCTGCTTCTACAACTGTTTTGCTTGCCAGGTCCATGCATGGAGACAAAGCTGGTGGTATCTCCTGTCCAGGTGAATTCTTGTTTACTTCTCTTCCTCTGTGGCAGGTGTGGTGATCCTTTGGTCCTCCAGATGCTACTGAAATACAACTCCCATCATGCCTTGAGCCATGCTTGCTGGGGTTGATCGGAAGTGCAGTTCATCAACATCTGGGAGCAAACTTTCCCTACCCCTGGTCTATGGAATTAGATTTGTGTCTTCCAGTTTCAACCTCTTGTTTCTGATCACTGATTGGATTTGTCCTAGTTTGTTGTTTTTTTACTCATTACTGTTTTCAGGTATCCTGCTAATAACATAGCTTTGTGTTGAATTCAAAGACACCATCAAAATGTTATTATTGAAATTTATATACCACCCTTCATCCGAAGAGCACAGGGCAGTTGTTGCTTTTGCACTGGATTTTTGTATCTGTCTATCAATTCAAAACTTCCAAGGCAGCAAACAACCAATAAAAATCCATAAACAATTGCAATAAATATATTTGGTGGAGAAAAAACAATTACGGTAACTGCATGGAGTAGCTTAAGCATGCCATAGCTTATGTATGGAAAGTGTTGCTGAGCTGGAGTTGCAATGGTTCCTACCTGTTTAGCTGTAGCTGCTTATCTACGTTTCCTCCATGTTTTTAACAATGAAACACTGCAGGATATCAGTTTTATCCCTGTTGCACAAACCATGATCTGCATAGGACATGGGAAATCTCCTTGTGGCTGTACCAGCATTTTTATTAATGCCTCTTTATTATGTACTTTTTGTTCAGCACGTCTATCCACTACGAATTCACCTTCTAGGCAATGTACTGACCCTGACTTCTTTACTATTTTTGAAATAAAACATCTGCTTACCTGGGAGTCCAGGTGGGCAGCTATTGCTGCATGGTGGGTGCAGGGGGCTGCCATCTTCTGGTGCGGCTGGGGGATGGGATAGCTGGTACTGCCCACCTCTGGCTGCACTGGACCCTTAGGTAAGGGGGGGGCAGTGCTCGCTCAGCCAATCAGAGGCTGAGGCTTGGGGGCTGCAAGCAGCCCACCCTATTTAAAATTAACTGTATGTATTCAGTTTATAAAACTTGCCAGGTATATCAGCTTACCTAATACACATCAGCTTGAAGGTAAAGCACAAAAGTGCCAGTTTCAAAGACTGGCTGGCATATTAAGTTCATACTATTTTCCTGCTATGGTATAATGCTTAAATGTAACGGCGGGACGCGGCTGGCACTGTGGTCTAAACCACCGTGCCTCTTGGGCAAGCCGATCGGAAGGTCAGCAGTTCAAATCCATGTAACAGGGAAAGCTCCGTTGTGCCAAAAGCAATTTAGTCATGCTGGCCACATGACTGGGAAAGCTGTCTGTGGACAAATGCCAACTCCCTGAAGGAGTGTCTTCACCCCCATCGGTCCATCCGGACACTGAGGTCCAGCACGGAGGGCCTTGGTTCCGAGAAGCTAAGTTACAGGGAACCAGGCAGAGGGCCTTTTCAGTAGTGGCGTGTGCCCTGTGGAATGCCCTCCCATCAGATGTCAAAGAAATAAACAACTATCTGACGTTTAGAAGACATCTGAAGGCAACCCTGTTTAGGGAAGTTTTTATTGACTGATGTTTTAATGTATTTTTAATCTATTGTTGGAAGCCGCCCAGAGTGGCTGGGGAAACCCAGCCAGATGAGCAGGGTAGAAATAATAAATTACTATTAATTATTTTTATTATTATTCCTTGGCCTGAAAAGCAAGATGAGTGCCGCACCCCATAGTTGCCTTTGAATGGACTTAATCATCCAGGGCTCCTTTACCATTTTACCTTTAACCATAATGCTTAACGTTTTGTTTGTTTGTTTTAATACCAACAGCTTGAAAGTAAAAGTCATAGCGTCGGTTCCGGAAGGTGGTTTGATGGTATTGTAACAATTGATAAAACAGTGGGAAATGACACTTTCTTCGTCGTTACATGGAGCACAAGCATATATCCACCAGGAATAATTCTGATAGATCCCAAACGAAAGAAGTACAGCGCCAACAACTTTGTCATTGATAATACAAATGTCCGAACAGCTCGACTCAGTATTAGTGGAACTGCAGAGGTAAAATCCCAGCTCTGTGCATCTAACCCTGCAATTACTAGTGTGCCTTCTCCACATAGAAAATATGGAAATGTCTGTCTTGTAGAGCTTTATGGAACTACAGCTGTGCTATTAAAGGGTTGTGCCATTACAGGTAAAGTAGCATGATAGATTATGCAAGTGTGGAAGAACCATCTTCTATGTAGCATTTAGTAATGGTCTTAAAGACCTTCAATATTCCAAATCAGCATTTTCCCCACCCACAAAATATTACACTGGGCAACAATTTTTTACTTTTTGAATGTTGTCTAGATTTCTACAACTGATTTAGGGTATATTTGCACTGCTGAATCAGGAAATGGCATCCGTTTCTCTCCATCAGGTCAGGTTTTCTGTAAACTGAATGGTGGGCATTGATAAAGGTAAGTACGTGTAAATTGCATGTTGCTTCGCCATTTTTCAAACTTCAGGGCTTGAACTTCTGTTTCTTGGAACTCCTGGAATGCTCAGCAGCACGGAGGTCTCTCTTCAGAGTCCAACAGTAGTCAGCCATCATGACTGCGTCCCAGCGACCCTGATACCTGGTCTCCATCTCTTTCATGTCCTGATGGAATCTCTCCCCCTGCTCGTCACTCATTGAACCCAGGTTCTCAGGAAACCGGTCCATATGTGAAAATAGGTAGTGAATCTTGACGCTCATGTTGCAGCCCAGGTTTCTGAAAGCAGTCAGCATGTTGTTGACAAGTTCTGCGCAGTTTCTGGCCTTCTTGTTGCCAAGAAAGTTCTTCACTACCAGAACAAATGCCTTCCACGCTTCCAGTTCCACTTCGTTCATTGAGTTTCCGAACTCTGGATCTCTGATGACTGACGGATCTGAGGACCGTCAAAGATGCCAGCTTTCAACTTCTCCATGGTCAATCCTGGAAAAGCCTGGCACAAGTAAATGAAGCAGTCACCATCCTTGTCCAGAGCCTTGATGAACTGCTTGATTAAGCCAAGCTTGATGTGCAGCGGTGGGAAGAGTATTCTGTCTCTGTCCACCAGAGGGTCGTTGATGACGTTCCTTTCTTTGCAAGGCACCAATTCCTCCCACACAGGCCAGTCCTTCTTCGTGTAATGCTGAGCATGGTCCCTACTATCCCACATGCACAGAAAACATGGGTACTTGGTGAAGGCAGACTGTTGTCCCAACAAAAAGTTCACCATTTTCAGGTCAACACAAATAAACCACTTATGCTGATCATAACCAATTTTATCCAGCACATACTTCACCACTTCATAGTTCTCCTTCAGTGTACTCGAGTGAGCCAGGGGTATAGAGGCAAACTGGTTGCCGTTGTGTAGCAGAACACATTTCAGTGATCGCTTGCTGCTGTCAATGAACAGTCTCCAATCTTTGGGTTCGTACTGTGGTACTCCAAGCTTGAGCAGAAGCTGCGCAATATCTGCACAGTACACCAAGTCCTTCTCTTCCGAGAAAAAACGGAGGTACACTTGATGCCTGTTGCGCAAGAAGCTGATGCGAGCACTGTCAGAGAGGAGGTTTTTTTCCTTCAATCTGGATGCCAACAGTTTGTCAGTCCTTTTACAAGCTGAGGTCACGAACTAGATCATTCAACTCCTTTTGGGAAAATGGATGTGGAGCATCATCTTCAAGAACCACTTCTTCTTCATGTCCTTCAACACTGGAGGCATCTTCGTCACTAATGTCAGGAAGTTATCCGAAGATAGGCACTGGAATTTCATCACAATGAGCTACAGGACGACGTGCTGATTGAAGATCAGGATACTTCGTGGGGCGGCTGCCCCATTAACTTAGTTTTGATCCCCCAACTTTATGCTTTGCTGGACCAATTTATGGAAGATTTCGAGGTTTTATGACTTCAAACTGATCCCTTTTCGACATAATCACCCAGAACTATCAGACCTGAATACTTCTTGTCATTAAAATAATCATTTCCAATCAAAACAATTATTTGACAAGGCATTTTACCCCCACCAACTTCTTCTAAAATGCTCCACACAAGCGTACATGTGAACAAAAACGTAAAATAAGACATGTGGCCATACAGTAGCTCAAAAACTTGACCTGATTGAGCAAAACCAATGTGATTTTTGGATTCAGCGCATCAGATTCATCCTAAATCAGCTGAAAAAACGCAGACAACAAATTTGTTGTTGACCAGTGTTATTATGAGGGTTGTGTGTGCAAAGTCCAAAGCTCTAAAATGGTTCATGAAGTGTGTTAAGGCCCTTCACAGCTGCCACTCGAATCTGTGCCAGCTTTGCTGAAGCTGAATCTCACTGGGAAGTTGCACAAGCTTCCTTCTTGGCTCCCTGATCCTAATGCTCATTTGGGAACTGAGGACACTTCCCTGCTCCTGCCCACATGAGATACCTAGAAAATCATCTGCCAATGTTTTGGTAGCTAAGGTGTATTTTTTCTAAACAAAACGTCAAGGCCCTCTTCCCTCTTCTACCCCTCAAGGGTTTATTTTTAGAGTGCTAAATTCAAACACACAGCAGATGGAGTATACTCACACACATGCATACCAAGGTCCTCATGTAGAGATCCTGTAACAAACAGGAAAAGGGTGAGGCTTGCTGACATATGTTGCCTCTTTGGATTTCAGCTGTTTAAGTCTTCTCTGCATTGCAATCCATTCCCAGTTGGTTTCTTCCAATTGGCCTTCTTGGAATTGGTCTTCTCAGGTCCACTTGGTCTTTTCCACCATTGGCTTCTCTATCCCATACTGCCTTCTCTGCCTTGGTATTGAGCAGAAACTCTTTTTATAGTCACATGTTTCGGGGAACAAAAACCCTTTCCCATAAAATCCATATTGCCAATAGGCGTCTGCCAAAATCCTGGTTTGAATTGTCTCAATATTGTTCTCTCCACACACATTTTCATTTCCTAGTTCACCCTGTGCACAGGATGACATTGTTGCCAATACTCATTTTCCTTGGTACATTTTTCATAAAAGAGATACCTTCTTTATGAAAACATAACAACCAAAGGAAAAGCAAATGTATTTCTCCAAATTACTTAGATAATGGATATGGAATATTCTTCTGTATTTCAACACTTGATCTGCAGGTGGGAGACTGGGAATATTCATTTCAGAATACACATTCAAAAGAGCAAATCATATCAATAATGGTAACCAGTCGACCAGCATCTGTATCTGTGCCTCCAGTTCTTGTGAAGCCCTATATGAATCAAGATACCAATAAATATCCTAATGCAATGGTCATATATGCAGAAATCAGTCAAGGGTTCTTACCTGTTATTGGTGCAAATGTCAGAGCCATAGTTGAAGATGAGAAAGGAAAAACTGAAGAGCTTGAGCTTTATGACTATGGTTCAGGTAAGTAATTATTGCAGCATGCATTTTGTTATTTTTTTCCACTGACAACCAGTCTTGTCTAATTTGACATAGTGGCCTCCAAGGCCTCTTAGAAAGGTATTTTCAAAACCAGCCATGTGTGCTCCCTCAGATGCATTGAGCCAATATCCCCAATTGGAGCCTACTGCAAAGAAGGCCTGCTCTCTCATACCCAGCCCTCAGAGACAGCACACAGAGAAAGGCTTCAGGTGATGATTCCAGGGTGTGGACAGGTTCATATGGGGAAAGGTGGGACTCTTAGTGGCACCCACCACAAGCTTGATAAATCTCCTGATTTTGCTGACTGTGACTGCAGAAAATGAAGTATGCAGCAAGTTCTAATACATGTTATTGTATTATGTTTGGTTTGGTAGGTGATGAGTTGTGCTGGCTTGTGTTGTACAGATATTATTAACCAGTCCCTTATGATTCCATACTATCACATTAAGTCAGGCATTTTCTATTTCATGAAAACAGGAGCAGTTACTATGAAATAAACATCTCTTGCATGTGTTATGTAGGGTTTATAATGACCACAAGTGAGAGGTTTGCTTTGGATGTTAAGTATTAATATTTATGTTCTCAGGTGCTGATATACTCAAGTATGATGGAATCTACTCAAGGTATTTCACATCATTCACACAGAATGGTAGATACAACTTAAAAGTGCGTGTCCAAGGGAAAGACAAGAATGTCAGATTGGTCCGTAGACAGAGTCAAGCACTCTATATACCAGGTTTTGTGGAAAATGGTAAGGATTCATTATGAAAAAGCATTTACTAGTAATATGTAGCTCTAGAGTTCTCAAAGTATGGGTATCTCGAGAGAAATGAAAACCTTTCCCTGCCATTCCCCTCCCCACTGTCAACCTTATGCAGATTTTAGATTTAATACAGATATTGAGTACACATCTCTGACACCAGCACAACAGTGGTGAGCTCTCGTTGCCCTGTCCCAGCTTCTGCCAACCTAGCAGTTTGAAAGCATACCAGTGCAAGTAGATAAATAGGTACCGCTGTGGTGGGAAGGTAAACGGAGTTTCCGTGCACTCTGGTTTTCGTCACGGTGTTCCATTGCACCAGAGGCAGTTTAGTCATGCTGGCCATATGACCCGGAAAGCTGTCTGTGGACAAACACTGGCTCCCTCAGCCTGAAGCGAGATGAGCACCACACCCCATAGTCACCTTTGACGGGACCTAACAGTCCAGGGGTCCATTACCTTTTACAACTCTGACACAATCTATTCTTCTTGTTGATTGAATGCAGAGCCGGCTCAACAATGAGGCAGGGTGAAGCACCTGCCACAGGTAGTAGAAACACTAGAGGCAGTGCCCCACCCATGCCACTGCTTCTGTCACCATTGGAATGTCCCACTGCCAGCAAGAGGGAAGTATTCTGGCAAGTGGCATTGTTGCTCATCTTCCCTGCCCCTGCAGTGGCCGCGTTAGTAGAACATCCTGATTCTCAGAGTTTGGCAAGAAGGGGGCGTTCTTGCACACAGTGTTGCCACTCATCTTCCCCACCCTGGGGCAGAGAAGATGAACTTGCAGAATGCCCCTCAGGTGGTGAAGCAAGCTGGGCCACTCCTCGCTGAATATGTTGGGAATCAATGGAAAAATTGCCTAAGTTTTTAGGCTTTAAAATATTATTCTGGCATCCTTCTTCTGGAAAATACCTACAATGCATCTACACTCACACAAAAAAACCCCACACATACCCCAACTGCCACAGAAGAGTTTAAGACATGCAAAAAATTGAAAAGAAGTAGGAAAACTAAGTAGAAGAATATTGTCAAAATTTTAGAAATAAAAAGCAGTTTTGCAAAGCTGGCAGTTAAGAGTTGGTGGAACATAAAACTGATGTGGAGAAAGACTGGCAAGTTAATAAGAGTACAGATTTGAGGGAACTACAGCAGAATTGCTCAGTAGACCGAATTACAGAGCATCAAGTTGGGATAGTGAAAATGTTTTAGAAGAAACACAAGTACTATAGTTTTCTGCATACTGAATTTTAGTGATTTATTGACAGCCATGAAGAGATACCTGTTAAGCTTGTCAAGAACTGAAATTGTGACTGGTAGTATAGAGCTGGGTATCCTCTGCATAGAAATACTGTAAACCAAATGAGGGGACAAGAGAAGCTAAGGCTGGCTATATAGCGAAAAATAGGTATCTACTGCAGATTAATAACAAAAATCAAAGACTTTCAGAATACTGAGAACGTTTGCAGAGATTCTAGTTACATCTTATGACACAATTTTTCTTTCTTTCTTTGGAAGGTGAAATAAAAATGAACTCACCAAGACCTGAAGCTACTGAGGATGAAATCCAAGCAAACCTAGGAAGTTTCAGCAGAGTTGCATCTGGTGGTTCTTTTGTGGTATCAGGAGTTCCTAATACAAAACCCCCAGATGTCTTTCCACCCTGTCAAATCACTGACCTTGAGGTGGAGCTAGCTGCCGATGATGATGAATTCCTTTTGTCGTGGACAGCTCCTGGGAATGACTATGATGTAGGACAAGGTAAGTGTGGAATCCTGTTTTAATCAACCAGTATGACTCCCTTGCTTAGATCTATTTAATTATGGCAAAGGAGGGGTTTATACCAGAATTATTCTCCCTTTAATATGCTAGAATAGCATGACACCGTTGCTCTGGGAAGACTGCAGTTCTAGCATCCTTAACAAACTACTGTTCCCAAGATTCTTTGGGCCAAGTCAAGTGTTTGACTGTATGGTTTGAACACAGACATTGCTTTGTTTTAGTTCAGGATTCCTAGTTATAGAATATGCTTTATTTGTTTGGAGGTGTAGCTGTTTTTCCTGTGTTGTGGGGGAAGGCGGGTAGAGCCACATTAGTTTTTCTTTTGTGGAATGAGTTGTTTGCGATGCCTGTAACAGTGTTTAGATTTCTAAATGTCCCCCTGGACCAAAAATGGTTCTGGACACCTCTGATAAATACCATGCTTTTAAATTAGCATGGAATGACAGCTGATCTTAACAACTTTGACATGGTGGCCATGTGAACCAGCGTGTGCCCTGGAATATTTTCCAGTCTTCTGCAACACACAACGATGCAATGGCTGGTATGCAATATGCTTAGGGTTCCTGGAGGATAGGAAGTTATGCACTGATAGGCTTGTCACTGTTTCCTTGATCCATGTTTGAAGATGTACATCTAACGCATGTCTGTTGTGGGTCCTTTATTTTGCAGCTGAACGATATGAAATTAAAATGAGTGAAAATCCCTTGGAATTAAGAAATGCAAGTTTTGATAGTGCCACTTCTGTGAACACTACTGGACTGACAGTGGAAGTCGCTGGGGTCAAACAATCTTTTCAGTACAAGTCAGAAAACTTCACAAAAGAGAATGGCACCTCCATCTACTTTGCCATTCGTGCCATTGATGGCAGCAACAACAAAGGAAAACCATCTAATGCAGCAAGAGCAGTTGTGGTTTTTTCCACATTGCCAGCTACTCCCACTTCTTCAACTGGCACTTCCACACTGCTAAGTACTGCCATTAGTAAGATCAGTGTGATAAATGACACAACCAAAATTGTGATCATTGTATGTGCTTCTGTGATCATAATTTGTGTTATTGTAAGTATAACCATCTGCATTGTACATAAGCGAAGAAACAGAAGTCCCCAGACTGGAATGTAATACAACTACAATGTTGGAGAAGCATCTAATATAGCAAGGGCAGTTATGATTGTTTCTCCATTACTTGGAGCTACTCCTAGTCCAAACAACATTTATACCACTCCTTCTAATGTGAAATTCTATTCCTAACACTTGTGATAATAGTATGTACTTCTGCAGTTATTATTTGTGCATTTGCAAATCTAACAGTATGCTTTATTTAAGTGAAGATACCGAAGCCCTAGAACTTCTGAGACTGGAATGTAATAATTATATATTAACTTTTAGGAGTCAGATATCCTAAATTATACAATGGAGAAAGAGAGTATATTCCTCTTTCTCCATTGTGTAATTATATAATTAGTTACATGATTTTAAATGGAACTCCTTCTGTATCTGATTATGGTCTATTTCATGGTTTCCAAAAATTCTAAATGGTAATGTATACATTACAGCTTGAATAATAGATTGATATTATCTATTGTAAACAATGAAAGCTAAATTATATTATTATTGTATGTCCATACCCTGTAACATTTCATAGATGAAAATAAACACTTCTGTGTTCAACAAGACTTACTCCCAGGTTAGTGATTGCAGCTTAAAATAGATTAGAATCTATTTTACCTATTTTACCTATACCTATTCACCTATAAACATGTACTATAGAAGTTGTATTGCCTTCTTACTTTTTGACAGCAGCACAAACTGGTAAGGGGAGAATGGTAAAAAATTATTAAAGAAGCAGATTCCATGGAGAAGACTGGAACAATTTTATTTATGTTTTCTGATTAAAGGAAAGGAAAGTGGTCCACCGTCCCCATGATTAGGATACTGTGCTATGGACTCCTCCTCTCCCATGTCATGTCCTAAGCAGCCATCTCACATACACAAGTCCTGTGTAGCAGGAAGACATGAAAAATCATCTCTTAACTTCAACTGGGTAGGTTGATTTGAAGAGGTGGTAATGGGGGGGGGGGGGCTCATGCTACACGGCTTACATGAAGAACTCCACCAGGGCCGGATTTTATTGGTGGGCTGCCCTCTCTCCCTGTTAAGTTTCAAAAAAGAAATCAACCACCTGGTTACCAAAACTGCCAATTAAGGATCTTAGAATTGTAGCGCTCTCCTCTAAAGTTTCAGTATCACCTTATCTAAGATCACACACCTACAATTGATGCAGTGCTCAGATCTGGAAAAAATGATACCTATTCTATAGTACAATCCTATTCATATTTACTCAGATATAATTTTGTTTGTGTTCAACGGTTGTTATTCTCTCCCCAGTCTGACCATGTTCATTTTCATATAAAGGCACTGAACTGAACCAAATATCCTTAACCAGAATGTAGTGGAATCCTAGAAAATTATATTTGGACACTGTGACATCTAAATAATCATAACCCAACGATGGTCTGAAGAAGTGAAACTCTTCTGCATCTGGTCAGTGTTTAAATGAAAGACTGCCTATGTACATAACATGGAGGCTTACCAATGAAAAACAAGATTGTCATTAATGATATTTCTATGATACCCTATGATCAGAGGTCTCTGGGCATCTTACAATAAAATGTTAAAATAAAACTCATCTATAAAAATCCAACAAAATCAAGCAACAGAGAATAAATCAAATTTGTTCAACTTTCCTCATCTAGGTGAGTGCAGTGCCTTTCATTCCATCAGAGACAGATTTTTGCAATGGAACTCATTTCGCTACACTGGGTGCCAACACAAGGGGGCACTGCAGGACTTTCCAAGTATAACTCCTCTCCCTTCTCCTTGGGAATCCTCTGGGCAGCCACTGGTCTCTGAGCTGCCCCCTTGCTCCAAAGAGAGGTACCTCCTCACACTGCCCCAAAGGGGCCTGGGAAGCACACCCTGGTCAGCCCCAGAGGCACCATTCGCCTGGGGAACTTGTAGCCAAGGCTGCTGCAACAAACAGCTGTGCAAGTCTTTGGGAGGCAGAGACACAAGAGGGCATCAGAGGAGGGAGGGAAGGAAAGAGGGACAGAGGCCAAAGTTGCCCGCATTCAAGGCACCCTAGGGTGCCACGGCACACTGGTTGAAAACCACTGACATAGTAAATTGAGCAGAAGGCAAGGTGGGGGGCACCAAATTTCCTTAATGGATCTGTTGACATCATGTCTCATACTTAGATCACCAAACTAGAAAACCTGGATGTTCACTACTATCTTTGGGGAAAAGTTTTGACCACTGTGATACTGCAATCCAGATAATCTCTTTATTTCAGGTGAAACTGACACACAGTGCTGGAACATTGTGTAAATGCAACTTGCCCCACCCCAACAAAAGTGTTAAGTAAATAGGTTTTATTATACTGACATCTAGTGGACTCCCAAAGCACACAGACATACTGTGTAGTGTGATCCTATGTATGCTTTATACATTGCAATGAAACTAGCTTCCTCTGGATTTGGACCAATGTGCGTGTAATTTGGAATATTCAGTATTAAATACTTATCATGTCACATACATTATCTTAGCAGCTCTTACAGTAAGGCTTACTTTTTTGTAAATTCATTTAGAATTGAAGGCTAAGATCAGCTTCTAAAGCCATGCTTTATTTAATGGACCAAGATGGGTAAATGGCTGTATAATGTGCAGCGAAATCTTCCAGCAATTATCCATCTATTTTATTGCATTTATATACTGTATTTCTGGGGTGCCATCTCACCCTCAGTATTGTGGGTGCCCGCTGCTGCCACGCAGATGTGTGATGTTACACGCACATACCTGCACATAGTGTGTGTGATGTCACATGCACTATGTGCAGGCATTGAAAAGAACTAAAGAAAACTGTCAAACATTTAAAGCACCAAGTGTCAGAGCCTGAAAGGACAAAAAAGGGATAATTACCGTATTTTTCGCACTATAGGACGCACTTTTTCCCCTCCAAAAATGAAGGGGAAATGTGTGTGCGTCCTATGGTGCGAATGCAGGCTTTTGCTGAAGCCTGGAGAGCGAGAGGGGTCGGTGCGCACCGACCCCTCTCGCTCTCCAGGCTTCAGGAAGCTATCCCAAGTCTTGCAAGCCCGGCGGGATGTCCCGCGGGCTCGCAAGGGTTGCGAGCCTTGCACCCAAAAGCTGGGGATAGGGGGATGGCGCAGAGCCGCCATCCCGCTATTCCCCGACCTGAGGCTGGCGGGGGGAGAAGCAAGCCTGCTTCTCCCCCCCACCATCCCCACAAGCTCCAGATCAGGTCGGGGAATAGCGGGATGGCAGCGCTCCGCCATCCCGCTATTCCACGACCTGATCTGGAGGCTGGGGGTGGGAGAAGCAAGCCTGCTTCTCCCCCCCACCATCCCCACAAGCTCCAGATCAGGTCGGGGAATAGCGGGATGGCAGCGCTCCGCCATCCCGCTATTCCACGACCTGATCTGAAGGCTGGGGGTGGGAGAAGCAAGCCTGCTTCTCCCCCCCACCATCCCCACAACCTCCAGATCAGGTCGGGGAATAGCGGGATGGCAGCGCTCCGCCATCCCGCTATTCCACGACCTGATCTGGAGGCTGGGGGTGGGAGAAGCAAGCCTGCTTCTCCCCCCCACCATCCCCACAACCTCCAGATCAGGTCGGGGAATAGCGGGATGGCAGGCTTCAGGAGAGCCCCACCGCCAGCCCCACAAGCTCGGGGGACAGCGGGAGAGGCGCAGCGCGCCCTTCCCGCTGTCCCCCGACTTGGTTGGAAGGCTGGGGGGGAGCCTGCTCCTCCCCGTCGCCAGCCCCGCAAACTCGGGAGACAGCGGGAGAGGCGCAGCGCGCCATTCCCGCTGTCCCCCGACTTGGTTAGAAGGCTGGTGGGGGGAGAAGCCTGCTCCTCCCCGTCACCAGCCCCGCAAACTCGGGAGACAGCGGCAGGGGCGCAGCGCGCCCTTCCCGCTGTCCCCCGACTTGGTTAGAAGGCTGGCCCAGCCCCGCAAACTCGGGGGACAGCGGGAGAGGCGCAGCGCGCCATCCCGCTGTCTCCCGACATGGTTTGGAGGCTGGCGGAGGGCTTCCTCCTCCCCCAGCCCCGCAAGCTCCCAGAGCGATGCCAAAGCTGCGCGCAGCTTCGGCATGGCTCTGGGTCCCGTTCTGGGGGAGGGGGAATCTCGGGCTTCCCCGCCCCAGCCCTGCGCCTGGCGGGGGGGGGTAATTTTTTTTGGCCTTTATTCCCCCCCCCCCCAAATCTAGGTGCGTCCTATGGACCGGTGCGTCCAATAGTGCGAAAAATACGGTAAATATTAACTCATACCTTCTCAAAGCACACACCTTAATGTGTCTCTAATTCAACTCAATCACACACAGAGTTCGAAACTCCAATTGTTCTGGTCGCGTTTCACGAGCCGTTTCTGAGCTCTGGGCCCCGTACTGCACCTAAGATTTCAGATTAAAATGGCCACTGTTACTCAGAAATAAATTCCATCCAAGTTCAATGGGGCTTCCTCCCAAGTAAAATATGCATGGATGCAGACCTGAAAAACTTTCTTTTTGCTTTTCAACCCAACATGTTTTGTTTGGGTTTTAGTTGCCTTGTTTGATGTACTTTTAATGTATAGTGTGCTTTTAATCTGAAATATACTAGTCAGTGAGTTATGATGGTTTAAGTAGTGCATGTTAAAGTGTTCTCTACCTCAGACTCTCACAGGGATGCTTAAAATCTAAACAAATTGGGATCACTGAAGGACCCTTAAGTCTTAGGTTTGCAAACTGGACACTGCCACCAGATGTATAGGTCTTTATTATGTGTTAACTGTGGTGCCAAAAATGGTGTTTTTTTATGAAGGAAAGGGGGTGTAGGGATAATCTAGGGCTTCTCTGCAGAGTGGAAGGAAAGGGGGACCTTTTCTGTCTCCCTACTTCCAGCTACTCTGTGAGTAGCGGGGTGGGCAGGGGAAGGACTAGACACTGTGGAAAATGAACATAATATTTTAGCTGCAGTTCGTTCATTTTCAGCTTTGTAGTCTTTTTTTAATGCTTTTTATTAAGTTTTCATTTCAAATACAGCAACACCAACAAAATACACAAATATTTCAAATCTTATTCAGCTTTGTATTCTTGCTATTAAAAAAGCGCGCCTAGACATTCCGTTCTGGCGCCTGTTTTAAGGTGCCATTTCATATTTCAGTTTCTAACACTGAGAGGAAAATAAGTTCCTTGTCGTTTCCCCTTCAGACTCAACTCACCCGAAACGTGGTACGAGAGAAGTGAAAGCTCCCGTGCCAGCGACGAAAAAAGCCGTTTCCTCCCTTAGGGAGCAACCACCGCTTCTTTGCCTTCTCCTCGCGAAGCCTCCTTTTTAAGGGGCGGACTTGGGGGCGGCGCTTAACCCCCGTCTCGCGCCTCCTTTCCCCTCGATCCCGCCCACCCCGCGCTCCTCCCGCCCAATCAGATGCCGGATCCGCAGCAGTGCCCGGCCGGGCCCGGCAGCGCCCTTACGCCGCCGCCGCTGCCTTGGCCGGCAGCTTCTGAGGCGGGCGCGCCGTGACGGACCGTCGCCGGGGGCACCGTCACCCCCCGCACGAAGATGAACATAATGGACTTCAATGTAAAGAAGCTGGCGGCCGACGCCGGCACGTTCCTCAGCCGCGCCGTGCAGGTAACGGAGAGGCGAAGGGCGACTGGAGCTGGCCTGGCTTCGCCTCAGCGGGGAGGAGGACAGGAGGGCGGCGGCTCCTCCGACCTGGCCCCCCTCCTCCTCCTCCCCGGGAGCCGTTGAAACCGTTGGTTGCGCGCGCCGCCCTTATTTGTTTATTCAAAGGCAGAGCTGGAGGGGGGCCACACACACCCCTCCGCTAAGTGGGGCCTGGCCGGGCCTTGTCACGGCTTGGCAGCCTGGTGGCGCCTCGTCCTCTCGCTCTATCTCTCCACACCCCCGCGCACGTCTAAACCGCCGCCCATCCGCTGTCGCCTTTCTGCGGGGCTGGAAGCCGAGAGTCGCCCTCCCTCCCTCCTTGGCCGGCCTTTGAGAGGCCTCAGGCCGCCTGTCTTATCGGCGCCCGCGGCGGTGGGTGGGACGGGCCTGACCGCCTGTTACCGGCCTCAGGGGCTTGCGCAAGCCCCCCCCCCTCTCCTGGGTGTGGGTCTCTCTCTTCCCCACCGCCGCCGCCCACTCCCTTCCCCCTGGCCGGCTGTGCTAAGCCAACGGGGAAACGGGGCCTGCTCGAAATTTTGGGCATGGCCAGTGTTGCCTGTAGGCGAAGACTCGCAGCGGCCTAGTTTTTAGTGTTGGCGTTTTATTACGTTTCTATATGTGTTGGAAGCCGCCGAGAGTGGCTGGGGAAACCCAGACAGATAGATGGGCGGGGGTATTATTATTATTATTAGTTGATGGGTGGCGTTCTATTAATATTATTTTTATTTATTAGGGAGGGGTGTTATAATAATAATATAATGCTATAATATAACTAAACATAATAATGTTTTTTGTACACAACTCCCATCCTCCCTAGCTAGCAGGAACAGTGGTCAGGGATGATGGGAATTGTAGTGCAAAAGACCCAGCTGGAGACCCAAGTTTGGGGAAACCCTGCTCTAGGCCCTCTCATGTGCTATCCATGGAAGCAGACGTATGGGGAGCGGAGGAGGACTGTGTCTTGTGGCCTTATTCTCCACACCTTTACCCACATTTCTGAATGGTGTGGCGGGGGATTGGGACTTTTAAAATGGGGTGTTGCTTCCAGCTTAGCCTTGAATCGGGCTTCCTGTCTTACGAAATCATTTCTACAGAACATCAGTGCGGTAGACCTCCCGCTACGTATTAAGAATTCACAACTTAATTCCAGGGTAGTGTTTCATATCTGACAGGATTTAATTAGAAATTACACAGTAACTACTTCCAGAAAGTGGAAATACATTAATCTCCCCCTCTCTCTGTGCTGCAAAGAGTGCCATTTCGTTGATCTGTTAAGTTCATTGAGCTAGTCTTGCCAAAACCTTTCCACACCTCCTGTCTTCTCTTGCCCTTGGAAGCTCCTATCAAACATGCAAGCTGACTAGAAGTGCCATGTTCTAAGGAAGCATATAGTTACCCGATGCTGAGGACAAACTGTGCATGTGGAAGTGGTGCTGTTGTCCTTGTGAGCTTCAGAGGCACATTTCAGTTGGGCTAGATGAAGACAGGTGTTTGCCCAAGACCAACCACAGATTAATCGGAAGACAAAGTGCTGGGTGTGTGTTGCAAACAATAAAACTCTGCAAATGAATGTTCCCTTTGCTTACCCACTAAACATTAATTTCCTTTGCATCAAAGATGTATCAGTTTTTCATTTGCCTCTTTCCAGCTCTCTTCACTCCTCTTTTTTCCAAATTAAAGGGTGAATAAAGGTATGAAGGACAGCTACTGTTCACCAGTACCTGGCAACCAGCTATCCTGTGCCTACCACATTTTCTCTACTAGGCTGCAGTGTAGGCAGGAGTGAACCTTGTAGACCTCCTTTGCATCCTTGTGCCAGCTCTGTTGTAGAGTCTCTTAAGCTAGAAAGGCCCCATGCTGAATGGCCACCTACTTTTGAACCTTCAAAAGCAAGTTGTGATATGGCGGAAGATCTTGTGACTAAAAAAGTGGGGCTGAGGTATAGAACGTGCAAATACTAGTTTTCAAATCTTTGCTTTCTAGGGTTCTTCTAAAAAGTTAACACTTTAATTAGGAATTACTATTTAAGCAGCGATTGTTTCATAATTAGTGATTTTGTGCTGTTCCTCTTTTCCATGTGAAGTTTCTGCATCTGTAGCCTTCACAAGTACTGAAGAGATGACAAGACAAACTATCTTCTTATTTAGAGATCTTATGATGCCTGTCTTGTGATGTTTAATGTGATTAACGTTTCTGTGAAAACGTTGTTTTTAATGTTTTTTCTCAGATTGGCTTGATTTCAAATAAATATATTGGTCTGAGTTAATCTGTTTCACTGGGTTTTTAACAACTCAGACCCATAAGTGGGTTAGAGAAATGGGTTGTCATAGTAATATTTTTAACCACAGTTATCCACTTTCCTGTTAGCTTCCTGTCTCTTGTAAATTACTCCATAATTTTTGGGAGGAGTCAGTTGCATAATAGCTCCTAAGAACATTGGTCATGCATTTTTGACAGTGGCTACACATGCTCAGTTTCTTTTGTCAGTGCTATTTATAAGATAATCTTCCATCTTTCTTCAAGGAGCTCAAGCTTTCTCTCAAGACAAAACTACCTTAGGGCTGTTAGGATGATAAATGGGAGAAAGTAGCCCTAAGTTAATTTTGTCTTGAGAGAAAGTGAGTGACCCAAACTCACCTAGAGAACTTCATGACTGAGTGGTGATTTGAACCTAGGTTTCCCAAATCCTAGCTCAATGCTCCTGCTACAATTGCACCATAATGTCATGAAAGTTCATCTGCCACTAGATAAAAGCAAATCAGGGTAGTTAACATCATCAATAACAAACAATATAACTGTTGTTGAAGACAGCATTAAATAGTCAACAGCTCTGTGAATTGTGCTGAGAATCGTGGAATCCTATGGAGTTCATATATTTGTGGTTCCAGTAACCCAAATTAATGCCTAGTGTCTGTTGAGTTCCTGAAGTTTAAGAGCAAACTTCACATACAACACACTGCATAGTATATTCTTGGAGTAAGCAGAACATGGATAACTATGACTAAGCTCCTTCTATGCAAGAGGGGTCTCTGTGCAGGTGTCTCAGCTGGTGGAAGATGTTCTATGCTGTTCTGATCCAGCTTTGTTTCCAAAGGTCTATGAGCAATCCCAAACGGTAAAACTTGTTCTTTAGGGGGAGAGCAATCCTATTCACAGCAACTTGAATGCTACCTCTCTGGAGAGATGAGCTACCTTACATCTGTCTTGTCAGGATCCTCATCCAGTCCATTACTGATGCTAAGTAATAATTCAATATTTCCACTGAAGCTGGGACCAATGCAGTATGCAGCACAGCTAACCAGCATCTCTTCTAGTATTAGCTAGTCAATAATAGATTTAGAAGAAAGTTGGAAGGTTTTTGTGTGGCCCTTCATCAATATACTCCTTTTAAAATAAAAACAGATGAAGTTATTTAATATGGTATCAAATATGCCATATGGTAGATGATACAATGCAGCCTTGTAGATAAAAGCAGGCATCATAGCACTATTCCAGGTTTCCTCTGCCTGGGATATGGAAGTGCAGAAATCTGGAGGAAGTTTTGACATGGAAGGGGTGTGGCCTGGGGCAGTTGCTGCTTGCCCCAGTAAGTGACCAAAGTGTAAATTCTATTGACACTTCTGCATTTGTATTTGGAACCCTTTTAATTCTGTATTCTTTTAATAAGGCCACATTTGTACACTTGACCTCTATGTAAAGTTTTGTGTTTAAGATTTGACTGAAAATATTATTCTTTGTCTTATTTCAAGTGTTGCGTTCCTCCTTTTTGAAGTACTAGTTAGACATCAAGCCAGTTGGTAGCTTCATTTTCATAGCAGTTTGAAGGAATAAAATAGGGAAATTTCTCTTTCTTGGATTATATTTCTGTTATGACTTTTTTGTGTATTGATACTAACAAAAGTTGTATTTCTGGACTGTAACATGTAAGGTGATTTATCTGTTTGTTTAACCAATGTAGTTTACAGAAGAAAAACTTGGGCAAGCAGAGAAGACTGAATTGGATGCTCACTTAGAAAATCTTCTGTGCAAAGCAGAATGTACTAAGCAATGGACAGAAAAGGTTATGAAGCAGACAGAAGTGTTATTACAACCCAATCCAAGTAAGAAAAGCATGTTTTTATTTTGCTCTTGATGTTTGCCAGGTAACACTTTGTGCATGCTACATAGGACAGCCTTGTATTTAGCCAACTCATTTGGTTTCTGCGCTAGCTGTGGAAGAAGACAAGACCCTTCTACTGTAGGTAGCAAAAACATGCAGTGGGCTGGAGTAATGTCTCTCAGCCAGTTTGCTTGGCAGAAAACATCTTTTTCAACTTGCTAAGGTGTTACTGCAAGCCTCTTAATAGACACGTGTGTGTGTGTGTGTGTGTGTGTGTGTGTGTGTGTGTGTAGTAAGTTGGTTACTTTTGGGGCCTATTTACAAGACTGACAGCACAATCTGCTGAGTGGAGCACAGGTAGACCTTTTCTGTTGTTGACTATGAAGAGGCTTGTATTTGTAAACCTTATCTTTTGTGCTGAGCTATGAAGCCTGGCTTCATGGAAAGCCTATTGGTTCAGAGTCTTGCTGCTGCTTCAGTAACTGCAAAATGATCGGTAGCTTTATGACTTAAGAAAGTAAGTGTTTTGTTCTCAAAGACAGCTCTGTAGGATAATCTACCTCAGAACAAGTGGCTCTGTTCAGCTCTGACTTCCCATTTCAATCTGAAAACAAAATACAATTTATTGCAAACTGAAAAGTAAAATAATGATGATGATGGGGTACCTATTTGAACATCACTCCAGCTTTTACTTCACCCTAGCTAGTGTTGGGACATATATGTGTGCAGAGGGAGAAATTTGAACCTTGATAAAGCGGTAACTCGTTTAGTGCAATAAAACCAATTTCCAGTCTGGAGCTAATTCTCCACATATTCTTTACAAAGATTTAAACAGTATATTGAATGAATGTTGCTGGTTATACTTTAAATATAAATCCCTAGCTTTTTAAGAAAAAATGGGTATAAAGTTGAATATTAATTATTTTTTTTAAAATAGAAACAATATTCCATTAAGATACAATAACATCTGAAAGGAAAATATCCTAGAATCAAATACCATCAATTGTTGTTGGCATCCATCTGTTTCAAAAGACAATGGAGTGTGCCTCTGGGGTGAAGTCAAACCACTGGAGTATCACAGCACCCACTGTGGCTGCAGAGACCGATAACTTGTCATACTATCTTATCCTGACTTCAATATTCTCATTGGCATTTGTTTTGTTTTCAAGCTTTGCTTTTGAACTTTGGTCTTTTGAGGCTCATCCTAATATGCTCAGTAAATGATTACATGCTGGAAACTGTGTGGAATGCTTAATAAACAACAACCCAGCATCTGGTATCTTTTTTCCAGCCTTAATAACAAAAAATGCCTACTACCTTCTCTGTAGTTCATGTTTAAGGTTGAGAAATTACTTTCTAGGCCTACAGCTTTGAAAGAATGGGTTAGAAACTTAATTATATAAGGTTGATAGGCTAGTCATAGGCTAGGTGACCTTATTGTATATTGTATATTGAATATTTTCCTGGAGTCTGTGTGTGCGTTGAAGTTTCAGTCTTCTAATACTAGAAGACGGTTCATGGAAGAGGAAGAGGGGTGAGAGGGTGTTCACTTGTTGCTCACTAAATTTTTTGTTTGTATTATTATTTATTAAATTTATAGTCTGACTATTGAGGGCATGTGTTCGTTAGTGGAGTAGATCCACATTAAAAAAATTCAGCAATCTTACAGTTTATTACTGCTGGTCTATGTTTTGTATTCCCTCGGGCTGTTGGGGAATATCTTTTCAGGAAATGTATAGGGGTGAGGGGTTTTTTTTAAAGCAGCTACTTTGTTAATTAACATAATTCTGAAATGCTGATTGAACAGAAATTGATATTTGGTCTTCAGTGTATTTGGCTATCTCTCAGAACTATATAAAGCTGCTGATTTTCTTAAAAAGGAGCTTCACACTTCAGACAGCCCATCTGTTTGGAAATGTGAGGCTGTAATATGTCTCTTGAGTATTTGTATACTTAAATAGATTTTCACATTTGCAAGTCATAAAAAGGAGGTTGGGTATTTTTTCTTCTTCAAAAAAGCTGTCATCAAGCATCAGCACTTAACAGCATTATGAGAGATTTCAAATAAATGCTTTTTACATTGGCCAGTAACTTACAATTGGTTGTGTTATCTTTTGCTAGATGCTAGAATGGAAGAGTTTGTCTATGAAAAACTAGACCGCAAAGCTCCAAGTCGTATGAATAACCCAGAAATACTGGGCCAGCACATGATTGATGCTGGGAATGAGTTTGGTCCTGGAACAGCATATGGTAAGTAACAACTATTTCATATCTCTTGAGCATCCTGGACTAAGAATTGTTGGTGTGGTAGCAACTTGTGCTGATTGCACTGAGGAGTATACAGGATTGCAGTGGCATTTAATTGGGAATATGTACAAGATGGCAGTCTTGTATTAGAAACTAGGGGTGAGTGGTGCTTCTGTAAGGATGGTTTGTAAGCTTATTCTGAAGCTGTATGTGGACCAGGTTTGAGAACTTGAAACTGACTTGAAAAGCAAAATGCAATATCAAAAGTAAAACTTAGAGCATGCTATAAAACAATGCAAATATAAAACACCCTTAGTGACATCGTGAAAAGTCACTATGTCAACATTTCGTGCTTTACGTTTCTGTAATTGTAGGTGAGTGGCTATGTTAACTCATACTGGAACGACTTTTCTGTTGCAGGAAATGCTCTCATTAAATGTGGAGAAACACAAAGACGAATTGGAGCAGCAGACAGAGAACTAATTCAGACATCTGCAATAAACTTCCTCACACCTCTGCGAAATTTTATAGAAGGCGATTATAAAACAATTACTGTAAGTTGTGAATGCGGTTCCTTTAAAGAAGTAGTTCCAAATACATAAAGAAGTATCAATTTGATTTTGTGTCATTAAGCATTATTCTTGAGGGATTCCTACTACAAAAAAGTGACCTAGAGGACTTTAACCATTATATAACAGAGAGAGATCAGGAAGGGCCAAGTGGCTTATGTTCTCTATTTTCTCTAAAGTGAATGTTTTCCATGTACTCACATGCAATTTTCTTCAACTTTTGCAGAGGGAACGCAAATTATTACAAAATAAAAGACTAGACTTGGATGCTGCCAAAACAAGACTGAAAAAGGCTAAATTAGCAGAAGCTCGAGCTGCAGTAAGTAAAATTTATCTCCAAAAAGGTTTAGAATATTGTTGACTTGTTACGTGGTGTTCATGGTTCAACATGTGTCCCTTAAATCTTGTATTAACCAAGTGTCAATAAATATAGATATATAAGCAGGGTTAACCAGAAATTCTTTCTGTCTCTCTTTCTCTGGCTGTGAACAGACTAGGAGCAGATCTCTGTTTGGTCTGCAGTGAGATTTTGTAAAGGGAAGCCTTGCCACTCTGTGTCCCCAATCTTTCCCACTCCATACACCATTCAACATTGGGTTGAAATCTAAATGGTTTCACAAAGGGTATTTCGATACCTAGGAACTTGGATTGCTTTAGGAAAGATCTCATAAATTACAGTTCCCCGGCACATCTTCAAGTAAGATTAGGGAAGGATACTAACTCTCTATTGACTGCAACTCCAAGGTGCTTATCAGTGGAGAAGACACCTGACTACAACAATGGTATACCAAACTTACATTTCAACTGATCACGGATACTACAGCTATGCTACATATAATATACTTAAATAGATATGTATACATTAGCTTTGGAAAGGAAGTCTCAAAGTTGTGTGCCTGTGTTCATAATTTGTAGCTCATTGGCCACCTGAATGAAGAAAAATCCTGAGTTTGTAAAAGTATCTACCTGGTCACCTTGAAGCTCATTTTATTGACATAGGAAGCCAGATAAGGGACAATAGGAAAGCAGCGATAGGTATTGAACCCAGAAAGTAGGACTAGTATTCTACAAGTTTCCATTGACTACTTTAGAAGGCTATTCTCCGGGTATTTAATATAGTATGTTAGGTTAGACCTCGTGTTTTCAATTTTTTTCAGACATTAATGTGATTAGTAATATAATGGAGGCCACATCTTCTATTCTCGTTCTCTGGCCTAATTGATTTGGTGAGCAATAGTGAGTATATGAAGCATCTTAAGGCTTTTAAACCTATTTCAAATAGTACTTGCTTCCACATATGGAAATGATACTGGAAAAGAATACATGAAGCATAATGGTTTTGCTGTTTATTGTTTGCTTTTTTGTGTCTTACGTCTCTGACATTGCAGTAGCACTTAATGATCAACAATTTACCTTCTTTCATAAAATAACATAATTTTGTTTTTATGCACTTTAAGCAACTAAACCTGTCTCCACCTGAAGAAAATAACATTATGGTAAATGTTTCATACATGCTCAACTTGGTGCATGTAAAATGGCTACAGGTTTGTTGGCCTCTTGTCTTCATAACATTTCTTCAAGTGTTTTCTCTTGCTTTCTGTTGATATGTACTGCCCATCCAGATTCCTTGAATGAGAGATTACAGCAGATCAACATATTTACATCAAGTTAACAGGTTTATATAATACCTTATTGACTTCAACACTTCTTCTGTGTACAGTCTTTGGGAAATAAAATAATATGTCAAACTAAATGTTGACTAAAACAGCAGACTAAATTATTTTATTACTTGGGTATACTGTTCTTTCAATGATATATGAGGCTTTAGCAAATTTTCCAGTTACGTGGTGCTTATTTCTAAACATAAGATCCAAAAGAGATCTTATTCCCATCTGCAGCTTAGCTTGTTATGTGGGTTATCTAGTACATTTCTTTCTGCAGAGTATGCTTTTTGTCTTAATGTGTCTGAAGCATGTCACTCTTAAAATCAGAGGGATATTTGCCTAGATATATATATTTCTAAGCCTAATGAAAACGCTAAGTAAAATACTTTTGTATGGGCTCAAGTTGTACTTGACTCTATTATTGCCTTAAATGATTCACAAGGAAATATGTTCCTTGTTTACTATTTGAATGCCAACTTCCTTCCTCAGAATCTCCCTCTTCATTAACTGCAACTTTTCCTGTAATATCTGAAAAAAGAGAAGTTGCTCATTGTACTGAAATTTCATCAACGAACAGATAATCCAGCGTAAATGAAATATGGAGTAAGAACTTCTGAGTTGTATTTGGAACTTTCCTCCAATTCAGCTTCAAGAAACATTGGGAACTGTAATTTAAGGATGTTGGAAATTGCAGCTCTGTGAGCGGTAAGCTACAGTTCCCAGGATTCTTTGGGGTTAGCAGTGTTTTAAATGTATCATGAGTGCTCAGCCAAAGGCTGTCTACAGTGAAGACTATATTAGTGGAAAAATGGGATAGAAGTGTTCTATAACCATTCAAATGACCTAAAGGTCTAAATTATTGATTTGATCTGATAAAGACAGGCTTGGATGGCAAGAGAAATCACTGGTGTTTCCTCTATCATTGTATTAGCTTGTTGTTGTGATAGACTTTGCTTGTGTAGGGCACCTTTTCATAAAGATCATCCATGCATTCGTTCATAATTCAGGCAAATTGTACCTTAGACTGTGGTCTTCGTTTGCTTTGGAAGTAATATGTTTTAGCTGGTTTCTTTTAAAACTATTCTACTTATTTCACACAATGGGTTGGATCTTGAGATCTTGTGGGCAGAGTTCTGCTCACAGAATGAGGTGGGGAGAGGTAGTGTTCTTAGCCTAGATCTACCCTACCCATGTGCTCTAGAGGAACAATAGGAGGAGGAGCTGCAGGGAAAAGGGAGAATCAGGGTTGTGTGAGTTCCTTTCCATGAACAGGAACCTCCTTTCTGCAGACAGAATTACCCATTCCATCCATAGAAGGGGTACTCTGCATCTTAGTACTTAAGGGTACTGTAGTAAGAAACCTTGTATCTAGCAGGCAGCTGCTTTCAGCTGAAGACTATGTGGAGGGTAGAATATGCTTCATACCCCATTCTGGTTATAGCTAGCTTCTTCTGAGAATAGCTAGGAATAAAGATGTTACAAAAAGTCTTCAGCTCACCAGCCAGTTTCTTCTCTAATGCACTATTCTTGTCGTTAAATATAATGGAATTAGATAATAAATTTGGAAAATAGGTATGCACGCCTAAAATACAGTACAGTCGTGCCTCGCAAGACGAAATTAATCCGTTCTGCGAGTCTCTTCGTCTAGCGGTTTTTTCGTCTTGCGAAGCAACCCTATTAGCGGATTAGCGCTATTAGCGGCTTAGCAGCTATTAAAGGCTTAGCGGCTTAGCGGCTAAGAGGCTATTAGCAGCTTAGCGGCTTAGAAAAAGGGGGGAAGCAAAAAAAATCGCAACACTTGCAAGACGTTTTCGTCTTGCGAAGCAAGCCCATAGGGAAATTCGTCTTGCGAAGCAGCTCAAAAACAGAAAACCCTTTCGTCTAGCGGGTTTTTTCGTCTTGCGAGGCATTCGTCTTGCAGGGCACCATTGTATTACATTGGTAATACCTGCGTGAGCCATAATAAAATTCACTAGTTAGAACCTTAACTAGTATACAAGCAAAGATGCAGCTCTGTTTGTTATCAAGCACATTACAAACACTGTAGGTAAAGCGAATAAGGAAATCAATACAGGAAAGATGTGAAAGAACACTGAGTGCAAGTTCACCAGACAAATTCTTCATACTGTTGTTTCTCCAATTCTTTATGCATACAAGGTTTGGGCAGAGGAAGTAACAAAAGTAAGTAATCTAACTGAAGCTGTTGATTATGAAATACCATAATGTTGAGATCTGATTCAGCATGGATCTTGTCCCTGATATCAAAGGGTTAGTATTGATTATATGCAATTTGAAGTGGCAATGGCAAAATGATCCACATAACATGTGGGAAATAAATCTACCAGAAAAGAGGGGTGAGTGTTTATGAAGATGTTAAAACATGTTTTCCCCCCCCCCCTTCTGAATATGATAAGAACTTTAATAACACAGGTTAATTCTCTGAACCTCAGTCCAGGCTACTACCCATCTGACATGCCTGAAACTAGTAGCTCAACACAATTTCTCATCAGAGCAATCAATGTTCCCATTCTGTTTATAGAAACATATGAAACTGTAAAATATTAAACATCCCACCATGTTTGCAACCAAATCCTATGAATCTTCTTCATAACTTGTTTTCTTACTTAACTTGCATTGCGCTATTTTTTGTTGTTGTTTAGAAAGGTGCATTTTAGGGCCAAGTCTCAAATGTCGCTGCTTAAGACTACTTAATGTTCACATGAATACTTATTATTTAACTCAATAGCTGCATTACTACTCAGTATTTACTATTTACCTTATGTTTTCCCATTCTCTAAAGAGCTTTGAAACTATAATTACTCAGAATATTGCCTAGATTTTTATTCTGCAGTCAGAATAAACAACATACATGGAAGAAACAAGTAGCCTTCATTTCAGCTATTAACATACAATTAAAATTATGTACGGGCCTTTTCTTATCATGCATTGCTGTATTTCCCTGTATAATGAAATGAAAATGCAACTATTACAGTCAAGTTAAAAGTAGGCTTAGTAAAAAGTACTCTGTACAAAAATGGAAAACCAACACAAATAATGCAAGGAAATCTAGACGTCTGGCAGAATATGCCATAGGATCATGAACAATGGATGTTAGATGTTGTGGGTTTATTCCATACAAATACAGTGGTACCTCAGGTTAAGTACTTAATTCGTTCCGCAGGTCCGTACTTAACCTGAAACTGTTCTTAACCTGAAGCACCACTTTAGCTAATGGGGCCGTGCCACCGGAGCACAATTTCTGTTCTCATCCTGAAGCAAAGTTCTTAACCTGAAGCACTATTTCTGGGTTAGCGGAGTCTGTAACCTGAAGCATATGTAACCTGAAGCGTATGTAACCCAAGGTACCACTGTACTGCAGGACAAGACTGATTGAACAATATTTCTCCTGCTTAAAGGAGGCTCTCCAGGATAATCTTTGAAGCTGGAACAGTTGGCTAGCCCTTCATGTTAGTAAGCAGTGTTTTGCCTTGAGCAGAGATGGCGAGCTCTGGCAGATGCATTGTGCTAATTCTTTTCAGCATGATAAGTGGCTTGCTTGAGGGTTTTTAAAACCACTTTCTCAGTGTCAGTTTACAAGCTTCCTAACAGGTTTTGACATCAAGTGAGAAATGCAATGTTGTAGGTGTTTTGGAATGGCAGTTCAATACCGTGAAATAGTAGAATATACTGACTATCCCCACCACTTACTGAAATATAAATTGAATAATGGGACTAAGTGTGACAATGGATTACTTGTAGGCAAAGCACTGTGGTGCAATCCACATTAATTTCAAGCAAATCTAAGTGCACAGTTAAAGCTCTTACATTGATTTTTAGTGGCATTTGCTCTTATTTTCTCCACCCTAGCAGCATAATTAATTTTATGTATCAAATTCTAAGTGAAATATATCTTACAGTCTGAACAGGAAGTCAGAATAGCCCAGAGTGAGTTTGACCGTCAAGCAGAAATTACTAGACTTCTGTTGGAAGGCATCAGCAGTACACATGTAAGTACTAAGTAGAAGAAAATACACATCTCATAATAGTTTGTAGAAGACTACGTAATCTTATACAACTAGAAATAATTTCTAAAAGTTGGTGTGATACATGTATAAGAACTATTGAGGATGAGAAAATCAAGTGATTGTACAAGCACTATGACAATATTTCAATTACCTCTATCCAAAGAGCACTGGAGACTCATAGAGTTTTTTTAGTTATGGAGGTTGAGGTAAAAGCTTCTCTCTCCTGACTAAAGGCATCTGGCAAAATAAACAATAACCAATGAAAAATCATGCCCTGAAGTTAGAATCATAGGGTTGAAACTCCCCATGTCCAATCTCAGTGCAGGGTCTGCTATGCAGGTTGCATCTATGACAAACGCCTATCCAAGTTCTGTCTAAATATCACTGACAAAGGAGACACCACAATTTTCTGTTCTATCATTGAACACTACTACTAATGTTCAGCCAAAACCTGCTTCCCTGCTATTTTCACCATTGCTAATAGTTCTGCTGTCTAGAGTAGCAGACAATAAGTTTGCAGGATGTCCCATCAGATATTTTGAAGAACACTATCCTATCAGTTTTTAAGGTCAGTCTCTCCCGTTTTTATATTTAAAAAGGTTCACAGATAGGATAGTTCAAGTCCTGTATGTCAGTCTTTGGCTATCTTCCTAAGCACTTTATTTGAGAAAGTTACTGAAGTTGGACACTTTTGTTGGGGCATATTGGAAGCAACCTTTAATATAAACACAATTATCTGGAATCACCATGAATTCATGTCAAACTTGCAATCTGACTAGAACTCTCTAATTGTTGCAAGCTAGTTAATGCAACACAGTATACACAGTTCTGTACTGATATTTGAACTCCACTGCATTCCAGGCACATCACCTTCGCTGTTTGAATGATTTTGTAGAAGCTCAGATGACGTATTATGCACAGTGTTACCAGTATATGTTGGACCTTCAGAAACAGCTTGGAAGGTAAGGAAATTATAGTCTTCATAGCTACTTTCCTAAATTGCATGTGCAGCGTTGCTAGAAGTACCTCTAATTGAAGGGTAGCTTGGAGGACAGCTAAGTTGATGCTGCTTCACTTCATTGTTCTGACAGGCCAATTTAACTCCAGAAGCTGCTACAAAGATCAGATAAGGAAGAGAAATCAGTGGAAGTAATAGTCTCTTTAATAACCCTCCTTCAGTGACTTTTTAGACATCTGAGGAAATGGTCTGACATATCACAGTAACAGGTCAGCAGGTATAACATATGGATGGCAGAAGAGAGAGCTATGAATAAGTGCTGTGGGCTTGAATTGTTCACAGGCTTGCACTGAAGTACAGCTAGGCTTGTCCTGGTGTTTTTGGATGTACGTCAAGGTATCTGCAGCAAGCTCAGCAAAAGAGGTAAAATGCTTTACAGCAAATAAAAAATGCTGCCTACTTTCTAGGCAGAGGGAGTTCAGAACATTTCTTGCAATTCACAACAACTGTCCTGCTGGATAATTGCTTCCATGTTAGCAAACAGTTGTCACATTCACTAAAAGCCAGTCGCTAATGGGCAGCTGCATCTTGGCCTACTAAAAGAAGGCCTTGACCTGGTTCGAAAATATTTCTGGGAGCTTGCCAGAGAAAACAGCAGCTTACAAAGTGCACAAAGCTACTATATAGATAGAGAGGGGTGTGTGTAAAAAAATAGAGAGAAAATATTACTGCAGAAAGTCATAGGTTTAAAGCAGCAGATGAATATGTAAACTGTAAACTTGTAGTCACTTTCATTTTCAGAATAACTGCATGAAGTCACTCAGTGTTTAGATATATCAGTTTGCCTGATCAAAGTATCTTAATCCTCTTTTCCCTTAGTAGCCTAAAGCTTGGTCTTCTTTTGGAATGTGTTTCTCTGTAGCTAATGATTTCTTTGCCAGAAAAGCCTTTTAGAATTAACTGTAGTTATTCCAGCAACAATTTCCTGTTCTTGAAAGTGGACAGTCTTCTGCAGTTTGAATGTGTTGTCTTAAGGAATATGGTAATTAAGAAAAGATTTTTAGTGCTTAGCAGTGTTGGATGTTCATGTGTTTGTGTGTCGTGATAAGCCTTTATGGCTTATAGGAGCCCTCTTTTGTTAAGACATAAACAATTCCAATTTTTCAAAGCTAACTTTGTAGACTTTTTTTATAATTCAAAAGAATCAGTTGTGGGCATGTTGCATGTGTGCCTTCAAATCCTTACTGCCATTTAGAAAATTTGAGTTGAAGAAGGTTGGTGACAAGGCAAGATTCAGAGGGACTTCACTTTGTATCCAGTCATATCATTGTAAATAGAAAAGCTGTTCATTATTGATTCCTCTGGTTTGGTATAATTTCACATCATGGCTAGCCTGCTGAGGTACTTGATCTAACTGCTTGTAGTCCTGGGACTGTGAAAGCATTTCTGCATAGAAATTCCCCCCCTTGCACATGCCAATACTCTATAATCTCCCAGCTCCCTGTTGTCTGTTCCACTAGTGTGGAATATTTCTCTTCCACAACCTGTAAAAATTATTGTTTCAATACAATTTGTTTTACAGCTGGAATAAAATGGGTTCTTGTTGGTTTTTCCCTCTCTTGTTGGACATTACCTTTGCCCAACTTCTTGCTCTGCTGAGCTCTACAAAGCCCCTGTTGGTTTTGTGCCCCAGGACTTCTTAAAAGAACCTACACAGTATCTGTTTCTCTAAAGTGCAAATAGATCCAGGAATGCCCTTTGAATGCTGTTTCTTGTAACACAGTGGAGCCATATTAGGATTTTCCACCATGTATTCTTCATTGTTAAAGTTGATAGGGCAGGTTCTTGAGAATAGATTTCTGGAAAGATTCTGATCAGGTCCAGTAACTTGTAATAAAGGTAGGATACAGGGGCACCCTTTCTTTCTGAATCGAGAAACAAATTAGGGATGATTACGTCTAAAGACCTATCTATTCTTAAAGAAATCAACTCTGAGTGCTCACTGGAAGGACAGATCGTGAAGCTGAGGCTCCAGTACTTTGGCCACCTCATGAGAAGAGAAGACCCCCTGGAAAAGACCCTGATGTTGGGAAAGATGGAGGGCACAAGAAGAAGAGGACAACAGAGGACGAGATGGTTGAACAGTGTTCTCAAAGCTACCAGCATGAGTCTGACCAAACTGCGGGAGGCAGTGGAAGACAGGAGTGCCTGGTGTGCTCTGGTCCATGGGGTCACAAAGAGTCGGACACAACTAAACGACTAAACAACAACAACGTCTAAAGAAGCATATAGGTGTACATCTCTCTTGCAATGTCCTTCCCACCCCCACCCCCGCCTCCAGGCATTATTTATACGCTTCCTTTGTGAGTTGTGGATCATGTTTGCAACTGTGCTTTGCTCACCTTGTCATAAGAGGTTTCTGTTGGAAGATAAGGAGAAGCCAGAGGTGGCATTTAACTAAAAGGAAAGTATATGAATTGCTAATAGTAAGTGATAGATCTGGGTCATGAAATGCTCATGGTAACATTAGTATGTACCTTTCAGTACTATATTAATTTTGTGTTTCACAGCTTTCCATCTACGTTCCTTGCCAACAATCACCAGTCTTCGGCAAGCTGTGCTCCAAGTAGTTCCGTTACTACTACAGCTGCCTCCTCTGCCTCTGTTACAGCCTCATTGTCCTCAATAAGCAATGCAGCAGCTACATCCAGCTTGGGTGACGTGAAGTCCGCAAGCGGCAACAGAAAAGCCAGAGTTCTTTATGATTATGATGCTGCGAATAGCAGTGAATTATCACTTCTTGCAGATGAGGTACACCTTTTCTATTCTTGCTTATAAATAGAAGTAAACAAATTTAATGTTTTGCTAACAAAATGCAAAAGCCAATTCTCTGGTGTTACATCATCCAAGGCAATAAACATACATAAGTATCCATTTGACCATTGCAGCGTACCAGGAATTAGTAATGAGGAAAGAGTAGCTTCTTAGGGAAGGTTTCTGATGTTACCAAGCAATAGACGAGGCATAGGCAAACTCGGCCCTCCAGCTGTTTTGGGACTACAACTCCCATCATCCCTAGCTAACAGGACCAGTGGTCAGGGATGATGGGAATTGTAGTCTCAAAACATCTGGAGGGCCGAGTTTGCCTATGCTTGCAATAGACTGTCTGTAATATCTATTGTATGACTATAGGATTACTTGGATGTTCCAGTCCCTGATTATCTTGCATGTAGCTATGCATCAGCAATAGATTAACATGTTAAATACTCATTTTTTTGGGTAAAGCTATTTTACGTGCACACCTCTTTTGGAGATACTGCTGGGATTGAAAAATCTTTCAGCCTCCTGACCTGCCTCTACTATATATTTTGGAAAGTTGTTTCCCTATGCATTTGGACCCCTCTTAGGATATCATAACTAAGTTTTGCATGATGGTTCCTGAGATCAAGGAGCAGGTTTTCATCTATGTTTGGCTACAGATGGCAGACTGAAACTTCCAAAACTACACTGATTTTTTTTTCTTGGGGGGGGGGGGTTGCCTCTTAGCATTCTTGAATAAATTTTTGACATAAAGTGCTCTTTCTACTTGTCACTATACAATGCTCCAGGACACTAAGTACACACTACTTCACCCATTATTTTATTTTACTACTTAATATTTATATACAACCCAATAACAAAAGTTCTCCGGGAAATTCAGTAAACAAATAAAACCATGACGTGCAAAAATGCAACCTAAAACTAGCAGCAGCAGCAATAACATTAGTACAACAGATCCATCCCATAATACTTGTGTTCCACATTTGTAAGAAACAGTGTGGCATCTAAACTTTGGAACTCCCTGCCTATTAACAGCAGGCAGGTGCCTTTACTGCATTGTCTTCAGTGCGTGGGTATGTCATTCATATACCCAGATATGTGAATGTTGATGTGTGTTTTAATTTGTTTCAATTTATTGCTGGGTTTTTTCATGTTAAGATAATAGTTTTTAACTGGTTTTTTTTAAAAAATTCCCTTTGTAAACCTCTTGGAGGTTTTTAACAATCAAGCAATGCATCAATTTTATTAAATAAATAAAAGTACTAACACATATTTAGAGTGAACACGAGGCAGCAGCCCAGGTTTCTAGGCTAGTGCCTACTTGCAAAGTAGGAGAAGAAACAGATTATCTAATTTCTTTATTTGTGACACAAGCATAAGAAATAAACACTGCTTTTTGTTTTTGTTTTAGGTAATAACGGTGTACAGTATGCCTGGCATGGATTCAGACTGGTTGATGGGCGAGCGAGGAAATCAGAAGGGCAAAGTGCCTATTACTTACTTAGAACTGTTAAACTGAATAACTGGCTTGTATAAAGACTGCCAGTTATGGTGAGACCATATTTATATGCAATTAACTTTATATAAAACAGGTTTAAGTGTCTTCCATGTTAACATCTTAAAGGATGTGAATACCAGCCATTAGAAATGGGCTTTTATGCCAATAGTCTTGCATGGTAGATACTCTTTTCAGATCTAAGTTGTGTAAAAGCTTTTACTTTATGTGCCAAGACTGTTTCTACAGAATTTTGTTTCTACTGGAATTTTCACTAATAACAAACTTCGGCTTTTGAGTAATCTAAACTGAAAATGGGAGGTATTGTTTTCTACAGAACTTTTCATAATGGCAAGCTTCTTCACCAACAATAAAATTGTTAAACAGTAACTTCTTTTGCTAAACAAATATTTGATGTTTAATGTCTTAAAGGGCTATGATTATAGTTATGCAGCTGAAGAGGACACTTTTACTGAAAACATTAAATAGAATTCTGAAAGGAAATGCACAGCATAAAAAGAACCCTACTAAGAGGGATCAGATTAAGGCCTGTTAAGTTGAGTTTTCTGTACCCACTGTAGCCAACCAGATGTCTATGGGCAGCACAAAAGCTGTTTGTGATTAACCAGCAACTGGAATTCAGAGACAATTTGCCTCCCAATTTTGGAGGTAGCACAAAAATTTGCTCCATTTTAAAATACACTATAAAAACCGATAACTCCAAATTTGTCCAGGTGGCATTATTCCAAATAATAGCTAATAGAACTATGCTGATCCCCATCAGAACACAAATGGTGTAAATACCACAATTCCTATACAGGTTTTGTTGTTACCATCACAGATGAAAATATCTAGACCACAAATTGTGCATTCACTAATATAGCCTTTCATTATTTATTTATTTTGAAAAACTTTGATTTGGAAATAGTTCTTGATTTTATTTATTCACAAAATGTATTGTGTTCAGCATACAACTGTCAATGAGTGGTTTGGAGAGGATCAGTGAATATTAAGTTTTATTAAATACCATGATTTGGAAAAGAAGACTTCCAATATTTGAAGAACATCGGCTAATACAGTTGGTAATCAAAATATGTGATGCCATCAGCTGTATCCAGTGCTGCTCCTACTCAGAGTAGGCCCATGGAAATTGGTGAACATAACTGACTTAGGTGCATTAATTTCAATGGGTCTACTTTGAGAAGAGTTGAATGGAAACCTCATATGATTAGAGGTGAGAGTTCCGTGTTATCTGGGACTGCAAGATACATGCTTCTTAGCTAAGCCTTCTGAAAAGCAATCCACTGACTGATGAGTGTGTGAGATAGTCCTGAGCTTAGTATATAGCGAGGGAAACTAATTGCTTGGCTTACTGATTGATGAATTACTTCCATGTATGAATTTGCCAGCGGTGATGGAAGGAACTAAATACTGTTCCCAGAGTGGAGAGACCTGCCTGTATATTGCAGTAATGGGGGCAGAGGGAGAGGAGCAGCCATTGCACATTTCAGCAGTAGTTCAAAGCGTAAAAGACTTTTCCTCAAAAAAGTAAGAACCTGCGAAAAGGTTCTGAATATTCAAGTAAGTTCTGTACATTGAGGGAAATCAGAAATTGAATTTGCACATGCCTACTGTACACTACTGGGCATTTTGACAGGAGGCATGCAGGAGTAAGAAAATGAAGAACAACGGAGGTCAGAAAGCTGGCTGAGTTATCCTTTCAGTTGTTTAGGGAGAGTATTCTGTAGCTGCGTTTCTCCATGACCAGCAGAAGCAGAATAAACTAAAACATGAAACTGTGCCTGACCTGCAACCTGTATAGATTATTCAGAATCCAGCTCTTCTTAATGCAGAATTTTGATAATATTTTTAATACCTAGTACAGCTCTGTACATAATCTGTCCTTGGAATACCATTTTTTGTGCCATTTTGGTAAAAACACACAAACTTTCCTATGTGAGGTGAAAAAACACAGCCTATGACTAGTGTGTTGGAAGAGAGTTTGGACAGCAAGAAGGGAATCCCAATTTGTAGCACCTGTACTGGGGCTGCGCACACACTCCCTCACCCACTAGCCGTGGAGCGGCTAAAAAGGTTTTGAGTATATGCAATTTTTGTGTGTCCATGGAACCCTTAGAGTCGGAGATACGTGCAAATGTATATGTGAACCTGGTCTTTGGGGGGGTGTTTGATTTTCGTTGTTGTGTATACTGTGTATATACGGACAATGACAATAAATTTATCTAATCTAATCTAATCTAATCAAACCCCTATGTAAGGTGCAGGATTACTGTATACTGAAAGCTCAGCAGCTAATGACAGTGTTCCCGGCTGTTCTTTGTTTATATTTGCTTTTTGGAATAAATATGGCCAATTTATTAGGGACAATATAGGGTACAATTGCAAGTGCAGTGAAATCTTTTTGCAGGGTCTATGACATGATTGCATTTGCAGCTTTTGCTGTCAGTGAGAGAACACTGTTTGGGGCTGCGTTGCCCTTGCTTTCCTCTAGCTATTTGTCAGATTGTTTGGCAACCTTCACAGCACACTTCAAGGCAGCAGAAAACTTTTAATGAATTCTCACCAACTGCTTGTGGAAAAGTTAAAAATACTTTTCTTGATTGTCTACTTGTGAACCAGGTGTGCTGTACTGGGAAGGGCGAGCTGGTAAGCCCTGAATGATTACCTGCGTATATCAAACTGGATATTGGTGTTCTCCTTGGCTACTTAAAATAAATTGTCTGAATTGTGAACTGAGGCTCTCAATGACACATGTATCTTGAATATGTGGTACCACACCCAGCTGAGCTATGAAACCAGTATTGGAGCTTTTGGAACAAGTATATAAAAGGAAGACTCTGTGTATGCCTCATCTGCAGGACATATTCTTCCTTGTATCTAACCAAGTGGCTGGACTACTGGGACCAAGATCACACACTTGTAGGTATTTAATATCTTTACACTTAATATGTCTAAAATAATCTATCTGTTCAACATATTAAGTCATGGAAAGAGGTAAATGTTCCTATTTTGAAAGGTTGAATGTACTCTTCTGCATTCAGGAAGAGATACTAAAATAGCTTCATACATAATTTGCCATTCAGAAGAATTCAAAATGAAGAAAGACCTATACTTACAAGAAATTGAAAAAGAAGAAGAATGGGAAAGGGGTGTACCTATAGAGGGGACCTCAAATATATTGTTTCTCATATGAGGTCTTACCAAAAGAATTCTAGGACCTGCTACCTGTTCTACCTTTTCCAGGTCTGTTGCATGGGAAAATTGTGAGCTGTATCCACACAGTACATCGCTGGGATCGAAAGCGTTCTCTTGGCATGCAATGGCATGAACACCACACTCCCCATTTTCATACATGGCAGTAGCTTTGCACTATATGGAATATTGGTTGAAAAGTTCCCCAATCTTTCAGTGGGGAGGCGTGTTGTGGAATACTCTGTGCCCAAGTTTATATGGAAATGCCTCTGCAGTTCTTTGGTCGCATACCCATACCTGACCTTCAATAATTTAGCTTTCCTGTACTTAATGAATCCAGAAGTATTTTTAGAAGGATTTAAAAAGGAACTTTTGAAATGACTGCTCATGGTCTAACTACTTTGCACGCCATAGGGTGCAATAAAAGTCTTGCCACTCTTGCTTAGCATCTTAGGCTGTGTTAATAGCTTCTGCTTTTGTTCAAACTTGATTGCGACTAAAGGAAACAATTATAGGCGGCCCATTGTTCCTAGAGAACTTTGTCAAGGCTGTGTCCTGCTTTCTGCATGGCATACCACACAAGAATGGGAGGGTGGCATGATTGCATATTGCCAAGGGAAGAGAGAGCGTCAGATTGCACCACTGCTAGCACATTTCAATCAGTGAAACCAAACTGTTAAGAGTGATGTCAACAGTTAACCTGTTATTTTGCTAGTCAGTACTACACTGAAGGTGTTTCTTTGACTTCAGTTGTAAACAGTAACTAAACCCAGCAAATGGCAGGATTGTGCACTATGCACAAGGTTTTATGTTCATGGAGAACAGGGAGCTTACAGCTGGCCTGTACATGTACCTTCTTCCTCCACTGTTTTGCAGTCATTGCTATTTTGCACCTGGGATATTTTGGGCCAAACCAAAAAACAATGTGTGGTGATCTCATGCACAAGTTTCCCCCCATTTTCCCCATGGAATTCCTTCACCCACACCCACCCCCACAACAAACAATTTTGGAAGAAATCACACTGCTGCCACATACACTGACTAGCTTTCATCTGGGCTCACCAGATTCATGGTGCAGGTATGTCACAGCCCTCACCCTCTCTGATCACTCATTTCTGATCATTGCCTCTTTCTGCTGTTTAATGATGTGGAGGTGATGGCAGCTGGTCGGAGGCGGAAAAACCTGCCCTGAACAATGGAGCCAGTTGGATGGATGCTACCCTCGACTTTTCGGCATGGTGTGGTAGACGTCCGGTAAACAGAATTGCAGAATTACTTTGTGGATATTAAATCTTTTATAAATAGTTTGCTGACAAGACTCACTGTTGGGAAACGCATCGGTACCCAGATCATGCAGCCAGTTAATAAAGCAAATTCTAAGGAGCCCCTCCACCCTCCCCAACGGATCAGAATTGCCTTATATATATTTTTTTAGAAATGTGAAATGGGTGTCTGACATGAGCAATTAAGAGAATCTCGTTAGAATTGCAAAAATGGAATTAAAGCTTTCAAATGTCTTTACACACTTGTGGGCAGAAGCGCAACAACCGGAATTGGAATAATTAGCTGGGAAATTGCTGCTTCTAAAGGAGAATCTGCATGTAAACTATGTTTCTGGAAATAAGGGTGGTTTTTTCTCCCTTTTCAGTGCAGGTTCTCTGAATGCAACTACTCAAGGGACTAATTCAGAAATCAAGCTCTAGTCTGGCAAGCATGCAGGGTGGGGTAGATCCCTGGAGAGAGAATTTGGACCGTGGGGAAAGCAATACCCATTAGCTTATATAACTCGTCACTTTCTGTAGTTCAGGGTTGAGGAAGCTGTGATCCTCCAGATGTTGCTAGACTAGAGCTCCCATCATCCTTGACCATTGGCCATGCTGTCTGGAGCTGATGAGAGTTGGAAGCCAACAACATCTGGAAGGCCAAGGTTCCCCATCACTGTTCCTTCCTCTCCTTAGTAAATTGTTAATTCTGCTCCAAGCGCTATTGGGGAAGCAACAAACCTGCCTCAGTTCCCATCTGCCAGATGATAGTACAGTGCACTGGTGTGGGTAGAGATGCACCTCTATAATTTTAGATTCTTCACTCTTTCATTGCCCAACACACGCCACTCAAGCCCCCTGCTCGCCATTGATCTATGAAGTCTGGTTCTTGCATATTTAAAGAAAAGCCACCTCCCATATGTGTCTCCATTTCTTAGAGCTGCAAAAGGAGGCTTTATGTCCTAGGGCAGGCTTTCTCAACCTTGGATCCCTGGATGTTGTTGGACTACAACGCCCATCATTCCTAGCCAGCATGGCCAGTGGGGGATGCTGGGGACCCAAGGTTGAGAAAGGCTGTCCTAGGATTTACATCCTATCCTTCGCTCAGATGCAGCTATTGAGCACCTACACTGTGTTATCGACATCACTTACATTATGTGGAAGGAGCCCAGAAAGAAAATGAATCCTGAGAACACTTCACTGAAGAAGCTGACAAAAGCAGTGTATAGTCTGAGGAGAGGGTTCCCCCCCCCCCCTTCAGGCCTTGTACGTAGCAGGGAGACATTCAACCACACATACGGAAGAAAAAGTCCCTCCAAACTATACGGCCATCAGCATGTGCTACCTCAGCAAACATCATGCCACTCTACCTGGTTGCTAACCAACACACCCACCCATCTCCTCCTCGGCTGGTTGACTGACATACTGATAATAGAACAAAACTTTATGTTGCAAACTGAATGATCTTTGCTGTTGCACTTCCAAAACGCAGTAGAATGCACCCCACAAAGAATGTACTCCTCATTCTGCTTGCCTGTGAAAATGTAGCTATTTTGAAAGCTACTGAACTGCCTGATTTAAACTTTTTCTCAGCCATTTAGTTAGCCTTGCTGTTCTCTAGCTATTGTAGGATTCACCAACAGCTTGGATCCTAAAATAAGTGAAGGAAGTTGACAGAGCATTTCATTTTACTTATGTCCCCTGAAGCTACATGAGGGGCCCCTCCTAAATAATGGGGAACCCTCTTAAACTGGGCAGGTTTAGGATGATTCCCTTCTCTCAGAGCAGCCCCACACACTCCATCCTATATTATTCAAGAGGCTCCCTTTATCCTCTGTACAGTTTAGTGTCTTGTCCTGGATCTTAGGGTCTTCCTAAAAAAGGTCAACAACTTTTGGGGTGCCCTGGTTTTTTTTACTTTTTGAAATCTGGCTAAATATTTCTTTCATCTATGAATGCCATTTAAGCTGCAAACACAGCCTGTGGTTCATCATACCACTTAGCTATTCAATGGGGACCCCAGTATTTCTTTGCTTTGTCTTACGCCAGATGACGGATGATGTTCAGCTGGTTAGACTCACTGGAGAGGTGGGTCTCAGGATTCCTGACCCCAAGCACATCTCTAATAGATGGGCTGCCTTAGCAACCATGTTTGCTAGAAGACCTGCAGAGAGCCTTGCCCTCTGTCTGCTGCCACTACATCAACCTCCCACAACCTCCTTCCTTTTGGGAAGGAACTATATTTCCATAATAGAGCACCAACTTTGCAATGGAGATGGTCCCAGCTTTGATTTCCAGAGAGTGGTAGGGGATGCTTTATCCCATGTTGGGATGGCCTTTCAGCTGATTCCCTGGTGGCCCGCTGGAATGTGGAATTAACCAGGGCTATTGACTGTTTGGCTCCGAAGCGCCCTCTCCGATTGCATGGAGCCCGGACAGCCCCGTGGTTTTCCACGGATCTGAAGGCAATGAAACAATCGTTGAGACGGCTAGAGCGCCGGTGGCGGATAACTCATTCCGAACCTGACCGGACACAGGTTAGAGCTCAACGTCGAGGCTACCAAGTGGTGATAGCGACGGCGAAGAAGAATTTCTTCACCGCCTCTATTGCATCTGCAGAAAACAGCAGCAGGAGACTTTTTCAGGTGGTTCACAATTTAGCAGAACCACCTGCAACATCGGGGCCCAGTACGGGCCACATGTTCTCCTGCAATGATTTTGCAAAGTTTTTTGCAGATAAAATCGCTCAGATTCGGGAAGAAGTAGACTCCACCGTGGGAGCAGGGCCGGGGTGGGAGAGTGCTAGAGTTCTGTCTAGTCAAATTGAGTGGGATCAATTCCAATCTGTTACCTCCGAGGATGTGGACAGGCTGCTTGGACGAGTGAAACCAACCACCTGTCTCCTGGATCCTTGCCCATCCTGGCTTATAAAAGCTAGCCGGGAAGGACTGGGCGATGGGCTTCGTGGGGTGGTGAATGCTTCCCTCCGTGAGGGAGCCTTCCCAGACCCGCTGAAAGAGGCGGTTATTAAACCGCTTCTTAAAAAAACATCTTTAGATGCGGCCACGATGGCCAACTATCGCCCAGTCTCAAATCTTCCATTCCTGGGCAAGGTGATTGAGCGAGCGGTTGCCGAACAACTCCAGGCACGCCTGGAAGAAGCAGACCATTTGGATCCCTTCCAGTCGGGATTCAGGCCTCATCATGGGACTGAAACTGCCTTGGTCGCACTGGTTGATGATCTCCGGCGGGCTAGGGACAAAGGTGAGAGCTGTTTCCTAGTTCTGCTGGATCTCTCAGCGGCGTTCGATACCATCGACCATAGCATCCTTCTGGACCGCCTTGAGGGGCTGGGAGCTGGGGGCACTGTTATACAGTGGTTCCGCTCCTTCCTCCTGGGCCGTGTTCAGAAAGTGGTGGTGGGGGATGGGTGTTCAGACCCCTGGGCTCTCACTTGTGGGGTGCCTCAGGGTTCTGTCCTCTCCCCCATGCTTTTCAACATCTACATGCGGCCGCTGGGAGAGATCATCAGGAGGTTTGGGCTGGGTGTTCATCAGTATGCGGATGATACCCAGCTCTACCTCTCTTTTAAATCAGAACCAGTGAAGGCGGTGAAGGTCCTGTGTGAGTGTCTGGAGGCGGTTGGAGGATGGATGGCGGCTAACAGATTGAGGTTGAATCCTGACAAGACAGAAGTCCTGTTTTTGGGGGACAGGAGGCGGGCAGGTGTGGAGGATTCCCTGGTCCTGAATGGGGTAACTGTGCCCCTGAAGGACCAGGTGCGCAGCCTGGGAGTCATTTTGGACTCACAGCTGTCCATGGAGGCACAGGTCAAATCTGTGTCCAGGGCAGCTGTTTACCAGCTCCATCTGGTATGTAGGCTGAGACCCTATCTGCCTGCGGACTGTCTCGACAGAGTGGTGCATGCTCTGGTTATCTCCCGCTTGGACTACTGCAATGCACTCTACGTGGGGCTACCTTTGAAGGTGACTCGGAAACTACAACTAATCCAGAATGCGGCAGCTAGACTGGTGACTGGGAGCGGCCGCCGAGACCATATAACACCGGTCTTGAAAGACCTGCATTGGCTCCCAGTACGTTTCCGAGCACAATTCAAAGTGTTGGTGCTGACCTTTAAAGCCCTAAATGGCCTCGGTCCAGTATACCTGAAGGAGCGTCTCCACCCCCATCATTCTGCCCGGACGCTGAGGTCCAGCGCCGAGGGCCTTCTGGCGGTTCCCTCATTGCGAGAAGCAAAGCTACAGGGAACCAGGCAGAGGGCCTTCTCGGTAGTGGCGCCCGCCCTGTGGAACGCCCTTCCAGCAGATGTCAAGGAAATAAACAACTACCTGACATTCAGGAGACATCTTAAGGCAGCCCTGTTCAGGGAAGTTTTTAACGTGTGATATTTTATTGTATTTTTGGTTTTGATGGAAGCCGCCCAGAGTGGCTGGGGAGGCCCAGCCAGATGGGCGGGGTATAAATAATAAATTATTATTATTATTATTATTATTATTATTATTATTATTATTATTATTATTATTATTATTGATCCCTGCCACCTCCAGTTAAAAAGGATCACTAAGCAGATGAGACTCTGGAGGGACACTGCTCAGCTATATGGACAGATAGTCTGACCCGGATTGGGGCATTTTTTTTTCTGTGTTCCCCTCCAGGCACCAGATCAACAACTGTCTTATCCTTGTGCAGTAGTAAGGAAAAATTCTCCAGTGTGTTTGTGGGCACATGCTTTCTGTACATTTCTAGGGAAGAAGAATCTTTGACCAATAACTACTATTTTAAACTGATTAGTAAGGCAATGCACAATGCACATGCTTGGAACTGTCTGGGAATAAGATCACTTTCCACTCAGTGCTCTTGCTTCAAGAGTCTGTAAGTGGGTTTAGTCATTTTTCCTTCTTTCTCTCTGCAAAAAACAAAACAAAACGGAAAACAGCTTTCAAACTGGTGCCAGGCACCCGGCCTGTGCATGGCAAATGTTTTCCTAGACTACTTGCTCTTCAACAGATGTATCTTTCAGCCTTGCTTTTGTGTGCAGCCCTGGGGAAATGCTCAGGAGGTGCAATGACACACTGAACTCCGCGCTCCCATGAGAACCTTGCAACATACAAATCTTCCTCTGCAAACATAACCCATCTGCCATAATTTTGCGGGTCTCTGATCATTGAGATGAGCGATGTCGGTATTCTCCTCCAAATGGCATCATTTGGCCAGCAGATGGCACTATTTATTCCCATAAGAAAACAGGAGTCGCTTGGGTGCATTGCATTCCTAAAGGTCACGAGCGAAGAAAAAAGGTCCAAACATGTATGTTCTATGCATGAGGGATGTTCTACATGAACCACAATGCTCACAACTTTTTTTTTTTTTTACTGTATGCTTGCAGTGTGTTCAACTGTTCCTAATATTGCTGTGTTGGATTGTGGCTAAGGGTGTGTGCTGCACTGGCTGCAAGCTACAGGGGACTCATAGGCGCACTGAGACATTGATGGACTGGCTGTGTCATTTTGCAACATATGAGTTGCAAGCACTACTTGGTGGCGCTGTGGTCTAAACCACTGAGCCTCTTGGACTTGCTGATCGGAAGGTTGGAGGTTCGAATCCCTGCGATGGGGTGAGCTCCTGTTGCTCTGTCTTAGCTCCTGCCAACCTAGCAGTTTGAAAGCACGTCAGTGCAAGTAGATAAATAGATACCACTGCGGCGGGAAGGTAAACAGCGTTTCTGTGTGCTCTAGTTTCCGTCATGGTGTTCTGTTGTGCCAGAAGCGGTTTAGTTATGCTGGCCACATGACCCGGAAAGCTGTCTGTGGACAAACGCCGGCTCCCTCGGCCTGAAAGCAAGATGAGCGTCACACCCCATAGTCACCTTTGACTGGACTTAACCATCCAGGGGTCCTTTACCTTTTTTTACCTTTTGCAACTTGATTGACTCTATCACGAATCAATCAATCAATCATAGATTGAAACTAGTTTGATCAGTGAATCATGGGTTTTTTTTTAAACTAAGCATTTTTGCATTATGCCTTGCCAAGTTCAGAGCTTCTTTGCGCCTTTGTGCAGATACTTCCACACCAACTGTTAGCAAGACACAGGGCTCACTTGGTCACAGTCTTCCCTATGATGATGAGATGCGCTTCATTTCTATTTAAATTAGAGTAATTACTTCTACATTCTGTGATTTGCATCTACACATGTAAATTAGTGCATGCCCATTTTATGTGGACCTTTTGTCCTAATTTTTTTTGGGGTGTGTGTGCATTTATTCTTAATGGCAATGCATAAGTGGCCAAACTGCTTTCCCCCAAATGGTGCTCAAGGTGGCTCTGTGCTGCCTATGCGGATGCTGTCTTACATATACTTGCAAATGAGAAAATGAGAGAGGTGACCCTGGAAAAGGCAAGCAACAATGCAGCTTGCAATGTGGACTTCAGGAACTGGCTATCTACAGCACGAGTCAAAAGAAGTGCAATGCTGCGCAGAGGTGACCTTAAAAGTGACTTGAGTATTTGGGGAATGTAAAAAGGATACGATAGCAATGAAGAAATGGTGGGAAGAGGAGGTTTGGGCAGCGGCAGACTTAGAGAAGGTCAGGCCAAGGACTGAGTGTAACAAGAGAGGTAATAAAAATCCAGCATATGAAGGATCAAATTCTAAAGAGTTCTGGCCCTCCACTAAGGAGACTTGGCAAACAACTCGTAAGAAGTCTCTTTATTTGTTCCTTCTCAAGGCAACCTCCCCGCTAAAGCAACTTCACAACCCAACCAGAATCTGATCCTGCAGACTTAGCCATGTAAGGCGGTGATATTCAAGAGATGACTATTGTGCTGAGCCACACTTTTGATACCCTTCCCACAGGATCCAAAAATATTGGGCTGACTCCCTAATTCTTCTGCGGAGCAGTACTGAAGAAGATGCTCTCATTTTAGAAGCAGAATAAAAAGGTAAAGGGACCCCTGACCATTAGGTCCAGTCGTGACCGACTCTGGGGTTGCGGCGCTCATCTCGCTTTATTGGCTGAGGGAGTCGGCGTACAGCTTCGGGGTCATGTGGCCAGCATGTCTAGGCTGCTTCTGACGAACCAGAGCAGCGCATGGAAACGCCGTTTACCTTCCCACCGGAGCCGTACCTATTTATCTACTTGCATTTTGACGTGCTTTTGAACTGCTAGGAGCAGGGACCAAGCAATGGGAGCTCACCCCGTGGCGGGGATTCGAACCACCAACCTTCCGATCGGTAAGCCCTAGGCTCTGTGGTTTAACCCACAGTGCCACCCGTGTCCCTAGAAGCAGAATAGCTTGGTTTAATGCAGAAGGCCCCAGGTTTCATCCATAGCATCTCCAGGTAGGGCTGGAAGAGAACGCTGCCTGAAACCCAGGGAAGCCACTGCCACTCAGTAGAGACCAGTGCTTCCCATGGAATATTGGAGTTTTGAGAGCTGGACCATCAAGGTGTTCTGTCACTGGAATCAAGTAACAGTGCTCTTTTCCCAATTCACACAAAAAACATCGAATTTCTAGAATATTTTGTTTCACTTATCTAGGGTTGCCATATTTCAAACAGTGAAAATCTGAACAGAAAAGTTGAGCTTTTCTTCTTCTTCTTTTTTGCTCACAGTTGTTGAGCAAAACAAAGAAACAAAACAATTATACACTCCAAAAAAATACTAAGTTTGGGGGCTCTTTTTGTCATTTTAATGGATTTTTAAAAATAAAAAATTCCCCTTCCCCATGCCATACATTTGGGTTTTCCCTGGATGTTTTGCCGATTCAGCAAATATCCGGACGCCTTTCTGCTGTCCAAATCCCTGCCTGGTCGTGTCGGCAAAATCCGGACATATGGCAAGCCCTAAGATTTAGAACCGAGTCCAAGCCATTTTGACACTTGACAACTGGTTCGCCTCTAGCCATATTGTTGTCGTACAGCATCCATCATGTACACACACATTGTGGCTGACATAGGAGTTGTGAGGGCCCTAGCTTGGTTTCGAGTGAAACGGGTAGCTTAACATTCCGGAGTTAATGGAAACATTTACTGTGGCTCCGATGGCAGGATCGATCCTTTGTCCGAGAAACGCGCAGCAACTGGAGAACAGCTTTGCTCCTTGGCACCGGCTCGCCTGTTCAAATGCCGCTAGCAGCTGCTGGTTTTCTCTACAGGAAATCCCACCACTTTGCACTGAAAGGAGGATTAAGAAACAAAAGTCCTGCCTTGATTTACAGTTTCTTTGAGATTTTGGCACACCGTGTCCAAAGCTATAGCTTTACGCTTGTTATGTCTACTGGGGGGCTGAGGGCCTGCCATGGTTCAGGCTGATGGATTGCGGAAAGGCGTTCATCGCAGAAGGACTTGACGGCAGCAACACACCATCAGAAGCATCTCCAGAGCAATCTGGAGTTGACATTCCTGCTACGAAGGAAGCGATAATTCCTCCTGGCCCATAGCGCTTGCCGAAGTGAAGTCGCTCACAAAATACAGAGACAGCCCTGCAAAATATTGCCCGTTCCTCTGATGAAGGATTGTGCTAACTAAAGGAGGGGAAGACGTGTTATGGGTGCCTCAGAGTTGGCATTTGTTGGAATCCTGAAGTTTGCTTGCTGCAGCTTATTCCAGATGTCTTATTTAGCAATTAAGTAGGGTTGGAGGACCTGTGGCTTTCCAAGATTATACTAAATTCCAATTCCCATACCCCTCATGGACCATGGCTGGCTGGGGCTGATGGGAGTTGGAGCCCAAAAACATCTGAAGGGCCACAGGTTCCCCAGTTGTGAAAAGCCTGCTAGATCTTTGCCTGTGGACCTGCTGCTCCATCACAACAATGTGGCCAACCTCAACAGCAAACGCCCTTTCAAATTTACCTCAGAACGCGGGAGCCCAGCTAAAATCAAGATGGCTGATGAGCAGCATTTTCCTGTCCCCACTAGTAAAACAGTCCTGTTAGTGGCTCCAGTCAGCCTTCTAATGCAATTTCTGAGGGATGCAATCTTAAAGCCTAAAATCTTTTATTTATTTTTAATAATAATTTTTGTTGAATTTTCAAATTTTACACTTCAGATTAAACATCTTTTATTATCCATACATTCAGTGACTTCCATCCCTCCCCTTCCAAGGTTCATTTGACTTACCTACCATTCCTGCATATTTTAATATATCAATCTCATTTAATTTTCCTATCTTACACCAGTTCATAATATGTTGTACTGTTGAATTACTTTAATACTGCCAGCGTTTTTAACTCTGCACAATTTTCAATATACTTGACGAAAAACATCCCATTCCTTTAAAAATACAGTCATACCTTGGTTTTTGAACAGCTTAGTTCCCCAAAGTTTTGGCTTCCGATTGTCACAAACCTGGAAGTGACTGTTCCAGTTTGTAAACTATTTTTGGAAGCTGAACGTCTGACGGGGCTTCCACAGCTTCTGATTGGCTGCAGGAGCTTCCTGCAGCCAATCAGGAGCCGTGATTTGGAATGGATTCTGTTTGACTTCCAAGGTATGACTGTATCTGTTCTCCTTGTCCTCTTACTCTACTTGTAAGACCTGCTGATGCTGCATATTCTTAACCGCGTTGCCATGTGTCCTCTTTTTCCAGGACACGTCCTCTTTTTCAGGAGTAAATTTTCTGTCCGGGTGGATTTTTCAAATTTGCTAAAATGTCTCTGGCTATACTTTCTGGATGAGACACAGACATAACTGGTGGCTGAAGTCTTGCTTTCCTCTTCGCTTCTCCTGCCCCCCCCCCCAGCAATACAGTGGTACCACAGGTTACAGATGCTTCAGGTTATAGACTCTGCTAACCCAGAAATAGTACCTCAGGTTAAGAACTTTGCTTCAGGATGAGAACAGAAATTGCGCGGTGGCGGCAGCGGCAGCGGGAGGTCCCATTAGCTAAAGTGGTACCTCAGGTTAAGAACAGTTTCATGTTAAGAATGGACCTCCAGAACGAATTAAGTTCTTAACCCAAGGTACCACTGTATATCACAGTTTCTATACCCTACATATAGTAAAGTTAAAGGTAAAAGGACCCCTGACCATTAGGTCCAGTCGTGGCCGACTCTGGGGTTGCGGCACTCATCTCGCTTTATTGGCCAAGGGAACTGGCGTTTGTCCACAGATAGCTTCCGGGACATGTGGCAGGCATGACTAAGCCGCTTCTGGCGAACCAGACCAGCACACGGAAACGGCGCTTACCTTCCCACTGGAGTGGTACCTATTTATCTACTTGCACTTTGACATGCTTTCAAACTGCTAGGTTGGCAGGAGCAGGGACCGAGCAATGGGAGCTCACCCCGTCGCGGGGACTCGAACCGCCGACCTTCTGATCGGCAAGTCCTAGGCTCTGTAGTTTAACCCACAGCGCTACCCGCGTCCCCCTACATATAGTGGGGGTATAGCTAGTATTTAAATACATACAGTATTTATACATATAGTAGGGGTATTTAAAATCACCGCGTCCTCTTTTCTGCTCTTTAAAATATGGCAACCCTATATTCCATCATCTTAAGTTGCCAATCTTCCATGCTAGGGACCTCTCCCACTTTCCATTTTTGGGCTAACAAAATCCGAGCCGCCGTTGTTGCGTACACAAATACGTTTTTCTGACTGCTGGGAACCTCTGTCTGAGCAATTCCTAGCAGAGATGAAAAGCCTAAAATCTTTTAAGGGTTTTTCGGTAACAACAAAGAGGGCTCCCTGGCATTTATGACAGACGCAGCTGCGCAGCCGAGATCCTCGCACACCATTAAGGTAATTCCCCTCATGAAAAACGGTAAAGCATTAGCAGCGTGTTGAGAGTATCGGGTGGACCAACCTGTGAGCACACAAACAGAGGCCATGGGTTTTGGGCCATAAAACCTGACGCTCTGTGACTAATGCAGTTCGTGTAATGAGAGCATTAGCGAGACTTTGTGCGTTAAGTTCGAAAGCGTCTGTCAGGGAGGCAGCGCAAGTGCAGATACTCACATGTGGGGCTTGGACACCTGGTTAGTAATGGCGGACGTACATTTCTCTGTGTGTGGCTTTCTTTAATGCTCTCAAGGATTTTTAACTTTGGAGGCAAATCCCCATACCTAGTACCTCAAAGGCGACTTCCCTGTTCTGCTAGGAGCAGAAACGAAACGGCAAATCTTTGGCGCTTCATTGCTGAAAGAATTGAGCAAATTTCCTGAATGAAAACAATTACTGACACCATAATAATTGGAGACATGAGCCTAAGTAGCTTTTTGCATTGTGCTCTGGGCTATAAACAACAGTTCAAAGTAATATAGAGCCATGTGGTACCTTACAGACAAAACAGAGGCGTATTTACATAGCCATGACACAGTCTATTAAGAGTTGCGTCCAGTTTGTGCCCATCCATTGGGTCATTCCAATCAAGTGATTCAATTTTTTTACCTCATGTCATCCAATTTTCTTAATATTTTGTACACATGTTGAATAATCAAAGTTTAAATCTAAAATGTTAATTTTTAAAATCTCATCCTGTTTGTGAGTTATGAGGGTTTGATTTTTTTTTTTCAAATTACAATTTTGGCTTTGCCGGACTACACATAAACCTTAAGAGCTCAGCTCAGAATTGAGATACGCCAAAACTAAAACCACCAATCTCTTCAGAACTTAATGGGCTTTATTATATGTCACATGATGGAGTTACTTTAAATTTAAGATACAAAATGGAAAATTTTAAAAAGTGGTTAAAAATAATATGATTTAAAAATCCCCCAAAATGTATTTACTTAATATTTCTAAGAGCTACCTGCAAAATTTAATCATGGGATCTCAGTGGGATCACGTTTAAAAAATGTTTTGTACATACATGTCTGCCTTATTGGGTTGTATTTAGGATAAATGGGTCTTTTTGAAGTAAAATATAACAGAATAAACAAGACTTCAGACTGTAATATCAATTATTTCAGGCATTTCCTTAGAAAGTTTTTTAATTAAAAGGTATATGAAAAGACCCATTTTAAAGTATTTTTTTTAAAAGGTGATCCTATTCAGATCCCAAGATGAAATTTTTCAGGTCCCAAAGGCTCATTTTTTTGGCCGCAGTGAAACATGGGGTTTCTGCCACCAAACATTGCAGGGGGGCTTTTGCTGGTGTTTGGCACCGCTTGGATGTGATTCGGACGGGTTTTAGTGAAACCATTACCAGCTAAATTCTGCAGCTAAATAGCCACAATTTTCACACACTGCTTAGAACTAACAAATGTGTTGGGCAGGACACATTGATCCAAAGGGAAATGTGTGGTTTAAATTTTTTTTTATATAAATATTTTATTAAGTTTTCACAATAAAAAAGCATTCAAGAAAATATGCAGACAAAGAAAATACAAAATCACAAAAAACAATACAATACAAAAATACAAACATTGAACACATCAAAAGAAAAAAGAGATAAAAACATATAATAACAAAAAACAAAAATTCCCTCTTTCTTAATTTCTCATCTTCAATTAACTTATTTTCCCGACTTCCTCACGTCTCCCGTTCTTGTATCCCTTTTTAGAAATTAATTCAGCAAATTCATATCCTATTAATTTATCTGTTATTAATCCAATCTTACATTTTACTTTGTTGCTAAAGCCCCTGCGATTCATTTCAATGTCCTCAACATTCAAAAATTTTACAGTATTTCTGCAAATAAATTTTAAATTTCTTCCAATCTTCCTCCACCGACTCCTCTCCCTGGTCTCGGATTCTGCCAGTCATTTCCGCCATCTCCATATAGTCTATTAGTTGCATCTGCCAGTCTTCCAAGGTGGGTAGATCTTGTGTCTTCCAGTGCTTTGCGATGAGAATTCTTGCTGCTGCTGTAGCATACATAAAAAAGGTTCTATCCTTCTTTAACACCGATTGGTCCACTATGCCCAGGAGGAAGGCCTCTGGTTTCTTCGGGAAAGTATATTTAAACACCTTTTTCAGTTCATTATATATCATTTCCCAGAAGGCCTTGATCCTTGGGCACGTCCACCAAAGGTGAAAGAATGTACCTTCAATCTCTTTGCATTTCCAACATTTGTTATCGGGCAAATGATATATTTTTGCAAGCTTGACTGGGGTCATGTACCACCTATACATCATTTTCATAATATTCTCTCTTAAGGCATTATGGGAAATGTGTGGTTTAAATTGCATGTGATGGTAATAATATTGTGCCACTCAGGCTTTGAACAAAACAGTGTATGGTTTTCACAAATTAATGCTGTAGTTTGTTGTTGCTTGTTTTACTTTACTATCAGTTCCTTTTCCTAACGCTTAAATATTTCACATTTTTCTTTTGTTGGCTTCCTTTGAAATGTGTGCATTGCAGTCGGCAGGCCTAGTAATTGAAGATACGCATGAGCAAATGATGCAATTGGAATTGAAAGGTAGAAGTTTATTTTTATAATAAAACAAAAAAAACCTATACATGTATTTAACTCTTTGTTATTTAGAAAAGTATATATTCGGGGATTGACAGAAAAATACTGGCTGTCTTCACATATTTCCATGCAAATGCGGTACATTATTAAGTGCCAATGGGGGTTATCAGCAGTATTAAACACTCATTCAGACATTGGCCATTTCCAGGAAAGTTTAGTTTTGCAAAGTTTTCATTAAAGGGAGGGGGAAAGGACCGGGATAACCTTTTTGCAGCATCTCTATTGCTTCGGTAATGTGATGCAGACTGCTAAACCTCCAATTAACACTGTGAGAGTTAATTGGATATGCAAGAAGTCTAGACCAGAACAATAATTCATGGATAATAAAAATGCTGAATTTATTAATTTCTCCTTGGCCCATACATATCTTACTGGAAGAATTGCTTTAGTAGACATTGAAAGGTTATCCTTTAAAGTCCAGGCATGGCCAAACTTGGCCCTCCAGCTGTTTTGGGACTACAACTCCCAACATGCCTAGCTAGCAGGACCAGTGGTCAGGGATGATGGGAACTGTAGTCCCAAAAAAGCTGGAGGGCCAAGTTTGGTCATGCCTGCTTTAGACTGTTCTCAACCCGTGGAGGGCAAGCATGGACACATACCATATTTACTTGAATCTACTGCCCAGCTTTTTTGGCCAAATCACATTGCGAAAATCAAGGTGCGAATTGGAATCGATGACACATTTGCCAGCAAATACTTGTTTGGGTTTCAAGGTTCTGAAAATTGAGGTGCATGTTATAGATTCGATGGTGCATTAGACTTGGAGTAAATACGGTACATTGTCCCTGACCGGCATGTATGTACTGCAGAAAAGGGTTTCTAAGCCAAACACTGTGGAACGTTCTCAAGTGTCTTCCCATGACAGGCAATTTGTTCCCCTTAAATCCCACTCCCATGGGTCTTGCTGTTCTGAACTATTATAATAGCCTTAGATTGTGTGAGCCTTGAGGACAGAACCTTTGGAAAATAGGATAAAAACTCTTCTAAGCCCATGGGATAAAGCAGAACAGAGCATGCTCCTGAACACCATTCACTGATGAACAACTATTGCCGTCATGCTCCGATTGTGGACTTCCTATAGGCATCCTCTCTTGCTCCTGGGCAAGACCCTCAGCTTCCTATAACTCTATAGTCCAAGGGTGGAATCCAACTAATGTGTTTCATAAATGCAAAGATTGCACACTAGAACTTCCCTCTCCTCTCTTGGGTTTGTGCTCCGTCCCCTCCCCAAAATCTTCTCTGGAAGGTTGAAGGAACACCTAGGACAGATTTAGGGATGTGTGTGTGTTGAGGTTGTGTGTCCATTGTTCAAGTGGAAATATTTTGTGCTGACCATCCCATTCTCCTGGTTTAAACACCCCTCCAATGTATTTATGGTACAAAAGGAGGATCCCCACTCAGTGCGGACTCACTCCTGCTCTCTCCCTGCACCTATTTAGGCACGCAGCAGTTCTGCACAGAGATCTAGCCACTCTTGGCTGCCAAATGTATGGTGTATGTTTCTTGCATTCACACCTTTTAAGTATTTTTGTTTTTTAAAAACAACAACACAGCCACCTTACGCTCTTAAAGAAAATGTATGAAAGAGCTGCTGGCACATTTTAGCCATTCAAGCAACTGAAAGCACTTCAAACCAACGCTTGAGAAGCAAATTTGCAACGGAGTCTCTTTTGGGTACTGTGGAGTCTGTGTTTGTTGCCTGTTTTTTTCAGGAACAACCAGTGTTCGAAACTCCCATTGTTCTGGGCGCATTTTGCAGCAGGGAATTTCATTAGCGGGAGCCGTTTCTGAGCTCTGGGCACAGTACTGCGCCTAAGATTTCTGATTAAAACTGCAGAGTGGAAGGAAAGGAGGACCTTTTTCTGCCTCCTCACTTCCAGCCCCTCTCTGAAGACTGGAGAAGAGACCCTCTTAAGAATATTAGGGGGGTGGGCAGGGGAAGAACTGGACTATGTGAAAAGTGAACGTAATATTTTAGTCACTGTTCATTCATTTTCAGCCTTGTATTTTTGTTATAAAAAAAGCGCGCCTGGACATTCTGTTGTTGTGCCCACAACCTCAGTTTAAGGTGCCATTTAGCTCCTCACTTTCATATCTCCATTTCTAACACTGGGTACAATATATAAGAGACTTGAAACAGTAGAACTTAAAAACACTTGCAGCCCAGCAACCCCGACTGCTCGGTGCCATCATCAGAGCAAGATGTTGAATCTGTACAATCACTGGCTAAAAACGGATTCTATACTTAAGCTATCATTCCGTTTTGACAGATATCCCAGTTCTGCAAGATAAAAATCATTGGATAAACTGGCCGATAGCAAAACAGTTACCTTTAAGTGCATTCAGGCAAAATGTTTTGAAGAATGAGACATTCAATACAGATTTTGTGATACAGATTTTATTGCCCTCTCCAACTTTTTCCCCTCCAGGGAACTCATGTCTGTTGAATGAAGGTTAAACTGTGCCAAGAAAGTGCACCTGACCTCAGACCTACACATGCCTTCTGTTTAGAGGTTTTAGATGTAGTCATCATTAAAGTGCATTCCCCTAGCATTCTTCAGTCACTGCAGATCACGAGTTCCACTCTCAGAACAAGACTACAAATGATTTTTTTCTTCTTCTTCCAGAGCAGGCATTCATTACGAGTATTGCAAATAACGGTTCTATAAAAAGGACAGCTGGGAAATACAAAATGCAAAGATGCTAACCAATGTCTCTTTGGGAGGCAGAGAACATATTATTTGGCTCCAACTTCCCATGGCTGTACAAAGAGTGGCAGTGTATTAAAAAAATAAAAAAGCAGAGTAATCATCTCAATTATTGGGAGCTGACAAATAAGGCTTTGCCAGTAAAAATAAATGGCCCAATTATTACAAATTTCAGTATTTGCATTACATTTGTCTCAAAGCATTTCATTAATGATATCCATCCACTAAGATGAGCTGAAATGTACCAGGACAGGCCATTTGTTCAGCCTGCCAATTTGTCAAATGTGCTGTGCTTGAAGCTTTCAGCTCCTAATTAAAAGATGTTGAGCACCACACAGTATGGGATGGCTCTGAAATTAATGCAGAAGCTGGAATGATTTCCGGGGTTTATCACACTTTGTCTGAGAAGATTACCATGATGAAAAATGATGTGAGAAATAAAAACTTTAAAAAAACCCAAAACATAATATTCAAGATTTTTTTTTGTTTTAGAGGCGCTCTAGCTTTTCATTTAAGAATTCTTCTACGCTGTCTGTATTCCATTTGAGAATACTCAGTTCTTCGGCAATGTTCCCACCGTCATCCAAGAGCTTCAGTACGGGGTCCGAACCACGTACGTACTGCAGAGGAAAGAAATCCAAAGTTACTGTCTGCCTGGATTCAACACATCTGGCAAGCTCAACCTTCACTTTCTTGCTTCCAAAAGTAACTCAGAATTAATGCTATTGTTCAAGTATAAGTTCCAGGTTGAATTAAATGCTGTGGTCGGATATACATTCTGAATGTATAGCTATGTAGGGTGATTTTCTGAAACAATGACTACTATATGCAAGACTTTGATTCCAGACAGAATGAATTGCCACCAGCATAGCTATTATTTTAAAAGACAAAATGCACACAGGACTGATGTACAAACTCAGTATTGTTGTGCTCCCCATACTAAGCTAAATCAGTTATTTGCAGATCACAGAATTGTAGCGTTGGAAGGGACTGCGAGGATCATTCTAGTCCAACCCCCTGCAATGCAGGAATCTTTTCGCCCGACATGGGACTTGAACTCACAACCCTGAGATTAAGTGTCTGCCAACTGAGCTGTCCCCTTCCACTGAAAATTTCCACCCATCAGATGGACAATTCACATCTTTATCCAATACTAAGGTAACATTTGATAGGTTTAAAGTAATATTAAAAAAACAGAAACTAGTACAAACCTTGATCTGCAGTCCCCTGAACAGTTTGGGCTTGTCACTCCTGACGAAAGCTAGAATGTGGAGGCAAAGAGAAAGCATTATTCTAAACAGAAGGAGCCTTTCTTCTCATGCCTTATAAACAAGATTCAAAGTCGAGATGAAACACAGAAATATGTTTAATTGTAGTCTAAAATCTACCATATTGCAGAAAGGAATTGTAGTGCCTGTTATGCCCTCTGCTCTTGCCTGACAGGAACAAGTCGTGGCAATACAGAGGGCTGGCTGAAGACATTTTGCTGCTTGAGGCAAAGGACACAATGGCACAACTTTGGCACAGCTCCCAGCCCCTTCGCAGCCGCTGCCCAAGGCAGCTGCCTTCTTGTATCCTATGGTAGGGGCCAGACTTGCAATACACACTTGTGTCACATATAGACAGCATCTGCAGGAACAAGAACCAGACACTTACTGAACAACTCTTTTCCTGGGTTTATTTTGTGGCACCCCAGATGTGCTGGTAGACTTTTAATATACACAGATCACCGAAGCTAAACTGCAGCGAGTGGTCTAAGCTCTAGTGAATACTTGTTCTACCAGGGAGCAAATGTTGTTAAATGTGCACATGACATTTTGCCTCCCATTCTGTGTCCCCTTGCCCCCACCAGTTATTTCACTCACCTGAAGAAGGGACATGTCAGATGCAATTAGGCAGAAACAACCAGCATTTCAAATAAATAAAAACTGTTTTTAATCTTGTGCTTTGAACTGTTGTGACCCACCCCGGGGAGAAAGATTGGAAACAGTAGTACATGGTTACATATGCTTCAGGTTACGGATTCCGCTAACCTAGAAATATTACCTCAGGTTAAGAACTTTGCTTCAGGATGAGAACAGAAATCATGCTCCGGTGGTGCGGCAGCAACAAGAGGCCCCATTAGCTAAAGTGGTGCTTCAGGTTAAGAACAGTTTCAGGTTAAGTACAGACCTCTGGAACTGTACTACAATCTGGACTAATGGTTAGGCTTTCATATTTTTTTTATTAAAAAAAAGGGTGTGATGGAAAAACAGAGTCCCACATTCCTGTTTAATTTGCCCTCCCCTATCTCCTGTCCCTGCATGTATGCAGTGTTAGAAATGGAGATATGAAATCTAGGAGCTAAATGGCACCTTAAGCTGAGGTTGTGGACGCAACAACGGAATGTCTGGGCACACTTTTTTATAACGAGAATACAAAGCTGAAAATGAATGAACTGCAGCTAAAATCTTATGTTCATTTTTCACATAGTCTAGTCCTTCCACTGCCCACCCCCTTAATATTCTTAAGAGGGCCTCTTCTCCAGTCTTCAGAGAGGGCCTGGAAGTGAGGAGGCAGAAAAAGGTCCTCCTTTCCTTCCACTCTGCAGTTTTAATCAGAAATCTTAGGCGCAGTACTGTGCCCATAGCTCAGAAACGGCTTGTGCTAATGAAATTCCCTGTTGCAAAATGCACCCAGAACAATGGGAGTTTCGAACACTGCATGTTTGCTCTTTCTTCCTATATGTCTGTTGTATGACAATAGATCATAGTGGCCAACTTTCCCCCTTTTTAAGGGAAATTCCCTTATTCAGAACAGGACTCCTCACAAGAAAAGGGAAAAGTTGACAGCTATGCAGTAGCTGCAAAGCTCTGCACTATGGCAGCTGCCAGATGAACACATCCCTCAGCTGCTCGCCTGAGGTCCACTGTTAAGTTGTCCAGGTGAGCTGCAAGTTGCTTGGTCAAATGATGGCCTAAAAGCATTTAGTGTTTCTAGCAGTTGTGCACACCTCTTTGTTGACACATTTCTGTTTCAGTGGTGCAATGATGTTAGACAGAACAGATCACACTATGCGGAGAACAAAATGAAGCAGGAGGGTAGCGGGGGGAAATCTAACACCAGCTTTGCTATGTTTGATGTCAACTTAAACTATCAGACATATTGTAGCACTGGCAGCTTTCTAAATCTAGTGAAAAATGAATTGAGACATCTTCTGGTTAAAAAAAACACCCTGCAGACAACCTGCTACAGTTTCAGTTTCTGATGAGATATTCTCAACATGGGAAGCTTTCTGAGGATGAGTGAGCTTCAAAAGCTTAGAGAAAAAACTGATGCAAGATGAAAACCTATCCACTAAAGTTCTATTTGTTAGCCCCGAGAGTGTGTGCATATGAAATAAGAGCAAGGAAACCACCCCAGAAAAGAATCAGCATTAAAATAAGAAATTCCATAAATAACAACATAATTATTATCCACCTTTCACCATCAGTTAAAACCAGTGCATTTTTCTGGGGGGTACGCATACCGCTAAACACTTTGTGAATCTGAGTTTGGCTTCACTGAGGGGCAGTATTTCAATATGCGTAGGAAAATGAGAACACCCCTAAACATATTTTTAAAGGAAAAAAAAGCACTGGTTAAAACCAACTGCAATGTGCAAAGAGGGGCAGCTACAGCCTGACAAGCAGCATTTCCACTGTGTAATCTCACAGTCTTGGCAACCTGGCTATGGAAAGATAGGGCAAACACAGCTGCCTGGTCCCCCTACAAGCTACAAATGTGGCTTAAATTATACAAACAGGAAGAGTTGAGATGCAAGAAGATTTTGGTTTAGGTGTGCAGAATGCAGGAATGGTCTGCATCCCCACAGAAAGAAAAGCGGGGGGTTAGCTCCACACAAAAAATGCCGAAGAACCCATTAGGGTGAAGACAGGTCTTACGAGCCACATCATACAAAGAAAGGGCTGAATGAGGCTTAGTTCAAGGAGCAAAGGGGCCTTGCCTGCATTTTGTGCAGACCTACTAGAGCCATCTGGGGGAAGGCCGTAGGTCAGCAGTACATGTTCTTTGCAGACAGAAGGTCCCAGGTTCAGTCCATGGGTCCATCCTTTGGGTTCAAAGGATGAGGCATGCCCAAGACTGTATAGTGGGGTGGGGAACCACCAACAGGGTGGCCCCAGACATTTTGGCACCTTTGGTGAGCCACAAACCGGCACCCACGTACCCACCAGGAAGGAAGGTCTATATCAGGAACAAGGGTGGGAGGAAACACCAGACCTCCTCTTCACCAAGAGGCTGCTTTTAGAAGGGGCATTTTTTGGGGGGAGAGGGGTACGACTGATAAGGCAGTGCCACCACAGCTGGCTCTGCCTCTCCCCCCCCCCCCGCTGCAATTAGGCTCTTTTCAAGCCTAGCTGCTATGGGGCAAGGCTGACCCTCCTGGAGGGTGCAGTGAGGAACTCCTCTCTCTCTGGCTGCAACCTCCAGGAGCATCACCCTGGCTTTGAAAATAAAGAGAGGAAGTGCAGTTATAACTGTAACTTTAAGAAGCTGCACAAAAGATTGCTCCTGTGCATTATGCCTTTTAGAGTGTGAGCTTAGTCACGATCTTACTACTGGTTTCTTTAAGCAGCAAAGAGAATAAAAATGCTTTAAATCAGTGTTCCCCAAACTTTTTGGACTACAACTCCCATCATCTCTAGCCAGCAGGACCAATGGTCAGGGGTGATGGGAACTGTACTCCAAAAAAACCCATGGAAACCCAAGTTTGGGAAACACTGCTTTAAATAAATACTTGATAAATAAAAAAGGAAAGCCACTACCTATCAATCACAGATGATGGGTCAGTTGGCAGAATAGAACTTAAAGCTGCTCAATTAAGATTCTCTTTTCAAGCATGGCTATGCACATGTGGGTATTTTAAAGCATTATGAATAATGCACACACAGAAAAAACTCGTGACAAAGGGGAAAATCTGCTGGCCTTGGATTGCCACCCTTAATCCTTCCCCTGCTTCTGTTTCAATCCTCCAAGTATGATGAGCAAGATCTCACCCACTTCTTCCATCAGGGAAAAAAGACGTCTGCCAGTCAGAAGAGTCATAAAATGACTGGCTTTATTCAGTTCAAAAAGGTTAATGAAGTCCCAAATGTAGGAAGTGAATGTGACATTTTGCATTCACATGACTTGTCTGTTAAAAATGTACTCAAGTGCTCAAAAACAAGGCTAATGAAAACAACAGAGAAAAGTACCTTCACACAACTACTTTTAAAAAATTAGCAGCTCAATTTTTACTTCACCTAGGAAAAAAAAATCTGACATGTGTTTTCCACTGCTCTTTCCTACTACTTGGAGTTCATATGTTTCACATAAAAGTAAGTTGCCATATCTATGTATATACACAATAGGACAGGGTTTTGCTTCAGGATCCATGCAAAAAAATCAGGTGCAATGAGGTCTTCCTTTAGGTGATCATTCTTAAATAACTAAAAGGACAAATTACAAATTCACTTACCCTGAACTTGAGGGAACCTCCCCAATTTTCATCCACACACTTCAAGAATTGCCCCTGCATAGAGCTGCAAAAGAACAGAAAAAATATATTTAGGGAAGAAAATACTAAATCAATTGAACAAATGACACAACTAATGTATATATAAGAGGGTTGTAATGTGTCACTTGAGAAACCCCTTTATTCCTATTGGGTTGCAAAATTATCGCTCTGCTATTCAAAACTCAAAGTCTAATGAAAGAATGATGACCTGCCTAATCTATTCTGAATACAGCATCTATTGGCTTTAGTGAAATTAGGAAGAAGTAAGTAAATTTAGAAGAATTGCCAATTTTCCAACCTGAGAAGGTGGCTTCTGTGGCATCACTGTTCAGAATAATAATTCACTAAAAATGAATTCATCTAGGACTCAGCGTTGATAGCCTAAATGCTCCTAGAGCAAATGCGTTGCTAAGTCAGTTATTGTTTGAAGGGCATGACCACAATACCACCAGAATACCACCTATGTGTTAACTTCCCATTTCACAGACCACAAATACATTCTGCAGGCCAAGCAAAGTCACCTATACGATTGGATGAAGCAGAAGATGTGCAACTTCATGGAGCAAAAAGAGCTACATCTTCATAAATGTGATGATGCGCATCCAGTGAAAGTCAGCTGCACTGACTTACTGTTGAAACCAATATTCCCCCCCCCCCCCGGCAAGTGACAGAGCAATCCAAACCTGCGACAGGCAGGGGTGGCGCTGCTCACAGCAGAAGGTGTGGGCAGGCAAAAGTCTGCTGTGAGCCATGCCAGCCTGGAGCAGGCTTAGCAATAAGGCCTGCTGTAATCCAGTGAATCCCAGTGTGGCTCAGGCCCTCACCACCACAGGGCTTCCCCGTGTTGTGATTCCTGCATTGTAAGGGGTTGGAATAGAGGACCCTTGGGGTCCCTGTCTCTACAATTCTCTACAACTCTACAATTCCATGAAGCGCAGCAATTCTATCGTTTATCCACACTTTTGAGAGGTGGAATGGGGACCTCCGGGCCAGCAGAGCAACTTAACTTATTCTAGATTGGGGTTGATATATAATAATAATAATAATAATAATAATAATAATAATTATTATTATTATTATTATTATTATTATTTATTATTTATACCCCACCCATTTGGCTGGGCTTCCCCAACCACTCTAGGCTGCTGCCAACAAAATATTAAATATTAAAATACAAAATATTAAATATTAAAATCCATCAAACATTAAAAGCTTCCCTAAACAGGGCTGCCTTCAAATGTCTTCTAAAGCTCTGGTAGTTGTTCTCTTTGACATCTGGTGGGAGGGGGTTCCACAGGGTGGGTGCCACCACCGAGAAGGCCCTCTGCCTGGTTCCCTGTAACTTGGCTTCTTGCAGTGAGGGAACCACCAGAAGGCCCTTGGCGTTGGACCTCAGTGTTCGGGTAGAACAATGGGGGGGGGGAGACGCTCCTTCATGTATACAGGACCGAGGCTGTTTAGGGCTTTAAAGGTCAGCACCAACACTTTGAATTGTGCTCGGAAACGTACTGGGAGCCAATGTAGGTCTTTCAAGACCAGTGTTATGTGGTCTTGGCGGCCGCTCCCAGTCACCAGTCTAGCTGCCGCGTTCTGGATTAGTTGTAGTTTCCGCGTGACCTTCAAAGGTAGCCCCACAAAGAGGGCATTGCAGTAGTCCAAGTGAGAGATAACCAGAGCATGCACCACTCTGGCAAGACAGTCCGCAGGCAGATAGGGTCTCAGCCTGCGTACCAGATGGAGCTGGTAGACAGCTGCCCTGGACACAGAATTGACCTGCGCCTCCATGGACAGCTGTGAGTCCAAAATGACTCCCAGGCTGCGCACCTGGTCCTTCAGGGGCACAGTTACCCCATTCAGGACCAGAGAGTCCTCCATACCTGCCCGCCTCCTGTCCCCCCAAAACAGTACTTATGTCTTGTCAGGATTCAACCTCAATCTGTTAGCCACCATCCATCCTCCAACCGCCTCCAGACACTCACACAGGACCTTCGCTGGTTCTTATTAGAAAGAGAGGTAGAGCTGGGTATCATCCGCATATTGATGAACACCCAGCCCAAACCCCCTGATGATCTCTCCCAGTGGCTGCATATAGATGTTGAAAAGCATAGGGGAGAGGACAGAACCCTGAGGCACCCCACAACTGAGAGCCCAGGGGTCTGAACACTCATCTCCCCCACCCCCACTTTCTGAACACAGCCCAGGAGGAAGGAGTGGAACCACTGTACAGCGGTACCTCAGGTTAAGTACTTAATTCGTTCCGGAGGTCCGTTCCTAAACTAAAACTGTTCTTAACCTGAAGCACCACTTTAGCTAATGGGGCCTCCCACTGCTGCCGGAGCACTATTTCTGTTCTTATCCTGAAGCAAAGTTCTTAACCCGAGGTACTATTTCTGGGTTAGCGGAGTCTGTAACCTGAAGCGTATGTAACCCGAGGTACCACTGTATAACAGTGCCCCCAGCTCCCAGTGATTCACTTTTACTTAGTGTCAGATCACCAACATTCATAGAGGTGAACACCAGGTCTAAGGCATGTTCGTGGCTAGGAGTTCGGCCAGACTTATTCAGGACAGCTCCATGAAGGCCATGCTTTCCACAAAGTCCCAAGTGGCCCCTTTTGAGGTCGTGTCGGCGTGCATGTTAAAATCCCCTAGGACAACCAAACTAGGTGTCTCCAGAAGAACATCTGCTACAACCTGAAGCAGCTCAGACAGGGAATCCTTGGTGCAGTGGGGAGGTTGGTACACCAAAAGGAATCCTGTACTGCCCCTATTGCCCAACTTCCAGAAAATGACTTGAGACTTGGTTTTAAGAAAATCACTGCAACCCTCTCCCCCTCGCCCACAAGGCCTGGGTTGCTGTGCATAAGAGAAACCTGATGGACAAGCAGTGGCAAGGACAGGCCCATCTGCTTCATCCAACCAAGTCTCTGTTACACATGCCGGGTCAAGTCCTCCATCCATGATCAAGTCATGGATGGCAGTGGTCTTATGAATCAATGGCCTGGCATTGCACAGCAGCACCTTCAATAGCAACAATGGTTATTGCCATTAACCAAAGTTTGCCCCATGCAATACTTTTCATAATTATTAAGACAGAATTCCCATGCCATCTACTCTTTTTGAGCATGATCATTCTGATAGTTAAGAGTTTGTCTGCGAAAGCAAGCAATCTCAGTAAGCCTGTTCATTTACGTATTTGATGCATTGGTATTTACCTAAGTTGAAGCACTACCAACTTTGTTAAAACCAAGTTTCAAGTCAGATCTGAAATTTTGTCCTTCATTTTGACATAAAAATTGTGTGGATTGTGACTAACGACTGGGATGAAGAAGTGCTTGTTGTGTGACCTGCATTAGTCAATTCTTCTTTCCAGAAGAGGAATGAAAAAGGGTGGAATAAAGAAAAAATACTGAAGTTCACAAGACTGTTCATTGTGAAGAAGTAAACTCTGTGAACCATCAGTAAGCATGGACTTCCACTTCAAGAGAAAATAATTATGATTATTCAGTTCTACAAATATATTTGAGAAATTTTCATAAAACTATTTCCAGGTTTTATTTGAAGCTGTTTCAGCTGCAAGTGTCTAGTTAGAATTAATTTAGTAAGCTGAATTTAATCTTCCTGTGCATGTGATTAAGCAATGTCATACTTAAGGTTTCTATGTTTATTTCAGCTTTTCGCATACTCTGACATTTCTAAGTACTCCTTAGTGTACAAGCAACAATTAACCTTTCTCTGGGTATATTTCACCATCTGGATTTACAAGCAAACTGTCAGATTTGACCCAGAGTGAGTCTAAATGCTTTCTATGCCCTTTGTATTTGTATCGTCTACAAATATTAGTGCTGAGAATTTTCTATCTGGCTTTTCTCAGGATGACTGGCAACAATTTTGCTGCTGAAAATTCTTCTCTGCTAATTATCATGTCAAACATTCTCCAAGTTATATCTGTATGCTGGACTATTAACAAAATATTTGACAGCTATTTTATAAAAACCAAGACTTCAACTGCAATGGTATTTCACACTGTCAAATGACAGCTTGAGTTTTTATTGATACTTGCAAAGAGTCAAGGCCAAGTAATAATTCTAAACCACTTGAATCCATGTAAAGGTAAAGGGACCCCTGACCATTAGATCCAGTCACGGACTGCTAGGTTGGCAGGAGCAGGGACCGAACCACGGGAGCTCACCCCGTCGCGTGGATTCAAACCGCCGACCTGATCGGCAAGCCCTAGGCTCTATGGTTTAACCCACAGCGCCACCCACGTTCCTCGTAATTAGCAAAAATTTCAAATTTCATATTCAAATTCCAAATAGCAAAGCAGAAAATACTAGCAGAGGAATAAGTAGCATGTAAGCCAAGTAACAGGTAGCACTGGAAAGCAACATTTACCACTCAGAAACTGAAAGTACATACATTTATCTGAATTAATCCACAAAATAAATGTACGGGTAAATATGTGTACACATTTGAGAATTTACCCATCAATTAAAGAACTTTAGCCTTCCATATGTTGCTGGACTCCAACTTTCATTGGTTTTGGTTAGCATGAAAACCTCCTGACTAAAATTCTGGTAAATATATGGCTAGTATGTAAAATAAAAGACAAGCCGTTACCAAAGGAGCTACCATTTTGGTTTCTGGAAAAGAGCAGGCAAACAGAGACAAATGGGAGGAGTTGCATAATTGTTTTTTTACTTATTATTTTTTCTATGTTTTTAGGTGTTCTTCATTTTATCCATAAGCCAGATAAAACGAAGCTATATGAATACCCAAAATCCATGTTTTACTCCCAGCTGCAATGGTCACGCCAGGCAAATACTGAATAAAATTCCAAAGTTTCATTTGTAATAATGATATGACAACTGGGGAAAACTGGGGGGGGAGAGGGGGGAGAAGGATCATTATCAATTGATACTGTCATGAGCAAGATGAGAATCTGGCCCAATGAACAATTACCACTACTTTGATAGAGCCTCTGGCAGTAGCCCAGAGACATAAAGGCTGCATAGAACTAAAAATAAAAGTCAAAATCCTTAAAGCTGACAGCTGCATTTTAATTAGTGTAACAGAATGAAACAGACTTTAAAATGAAGTGAAATCAGGTCACTCAAAGTAAAATCAGCCCAAAGCACTAAATGCATTCTATTATCAATTCCTCTGAACTGCATGGCAACCCAGATAAAGTTATTCTCAAAGATCCACGCCGTTCAAATATTTCTACCTCTTTTATCTCTTTGCTACACAAAATAGGTTTTTGAAAGTGAATAGTTACTGGAAAAGTGGATTTATCAAGTTATTGTAAAAAGGATTTTTATATACTGGCATATTAGCCTTGGTAGGATAGGGAGCAATTTTTCTGCTTACATGCGTTGCTTAAATCCCACATTTTCCACACCCCACCCCACCCCTTCATATGCTTTTCTGGCACTCTGGGGTCTGCTGCCATGATCCCATTCCACAGTGCCCCCCACCCCAAAGTTGCCAACTTCCCACCATTATGAGAAACACCCACAGGTGCTGCCCTGGTGCTCTCAATAGAGATATTTTGGGTGAGCAAACAGAAGGGTCTTCCTAGCACTGCTTTTGAAAGTGGCTCCAGTGTGTTCTTTTCCTCTGCAGGCAGTTTAACTCCTGTAGCTCTAAGGCCAGAGAATAGACAAAAGGGCAGTTGCCATTAGCACTGCATTATGGAAAAAGCAGAATGCAAATGGCAACCGTCCATTCTGGCTCCCTCTGCCCTTTTCTGAGAAGTGTGTGCATACAGGAGAACATGAAAGAACTGAATAGGGTTACAGCAAACAGGCAACACCCCTCCCACTTTTTTTTTTTAAAAGTTGCAAGGATGTGAACATGTCCAACAGGGGAACAAGTCTGACAGCTCAGTTAACTGCCCGAGACAAGCAGCATTATGTGTAAGGTTTAAAGGAATGTACATGTGCATATGAGAGAACACACTCAGAGCCAGAACTTTGCTTTCCATTTCCCTGCTGCTCTTTCTGCCACCAAAGAAAGAGGCTGCCATTCAGCTTGAAAAGCCAGCTGTCTTCAGTTGCAGAACTCTTAGAGCAAAAGCTGTAAGAGGAAGAACCATGTCCTTGTTCTCTTGGGATTTGGCCACGTTATATCTATACTGAGTTGGGTTCCCATGGTTCAAAAAGTAGAAATCTGGACACAAGAGTTTTGGCAAAATTTGAGCTATTTTTAAGGGAAATTGCCAAAAACGACACTGCCGACACGGGTTGCCATACGTCCGGATTTTCCTGGACATTTAAGCGATTTCCACCCAGAAACAGCTGTATTCCGGCTATGTCTGGTAAATTCTGGACGTATGGCAACCCTAATACTGAACCTTTTACATCTTCATATGCTATATTTCCAGTGAAATGAAGGCAAGAAATTGAAAGTTGCCTAAAATATATATCTAAGAAAGGGAAGAGGGATTCATTTTTACTGGCATTCTTGTTTCCTTGAGCTCTTCTACAATTATCTGGAGAGCCTTGGTCCACAGAGCTGAACAACCGACCAAATGTCACAGTTCCAAGCGCAGCAAGCAAGTTAGCTTCAGGCATACCCTGCAGCACAAATCTCCCTGGAAAGCAAGCTGACTAATGCATAAAAGGAAAAATATTTTAAAACCACCAACGTGTTAAAGAATTGTTACATCAACATCAGAACCATCTTCCTAAATCGAGAATGATTAAGACTGGGGTGGGGAGGGAGGGAAAATACAGTGGTACCTCGGGTTACAGACGCTTCAGGTTACAGACTCCGCTAACCCAGAAATAGTACATTGGGTTAAGAACTTTGCTTCAGGATGAGAACAGAAATCGGGCGGTGGCGGTGCGGCGGCAGCAGGAGGCCCCCATTAGCTAAAGTGGTGCTTCAGGTTAAGAACAGTTTCAGGTTAAGAACAGACCTCTGAAACGAATTAAGTTCTTAACCAGAGGTACCACTGTATAAGGTAACTTAAAATCCAGATGCTGCAGACACCGGACATAGGCTGTATTCTATATACAGTGGACCCTCCGGATACAAAATTAATTCGTTCCGGGGGTCTGTTCGCACCCCGAAAATTACGTAGAGGTGCGCTTCTGCACAATTGAGCGCATCTGTGCATGCGCACGCGGTGAAACCTGGAAGTATACACTTCCGGGTTTGCTGCGGCTGTAACCTGAAGATTACATATCCAGAGGGATATGTATGCAAAGGTACGACTGTATATTCTATATATATAAAAAGGTAAAGGACCCTTGACAGTATAGCTGTGATCAAACTGTCCTCCCCACATACCAGCAGTGATTATATTTCATTGTGGCGGCAGGCTGTTGCACCTCATGGGGTGCCACCCCATAATGCTGTCCAATCTTTGGGGAGGAAGGCTTCTAACTGAAGAGGTAACTGAAAGCTCCATGTGAAGGATCAGACCACAACCACTGGGATTCTGACCAATGACTGTAACATTCCAGTTGGCTCAAGAGCCACTAGTACCTGAAGCCATATGAATAGAAAAATTGCTACCCTAGTCTCCTTTGAAAGGAAGGAAATTCAGTAACTAAATAAATAATACCAAAGTTAGGGGTTCAGTCCACCAGGCCCGACCATCTTCTGTTAGCTTTGTTTCATATTTTTTTGGCTCTACTGTAGTACAGGCAACCCCCTAAATACACTTATCAAAAGTTAAAACAACAGCAATGAGCATTATCCTCCCAATAAATATCAATATCTTGCACCTTATAAAATAGTGTTTCCCTCTATAAAAGGTTGCAGAATGGCAATTTCCTAAAAAGAACCCTCGTATTAAGAAACTTCCTCCAATTTAACCAACAGCCATTTAAGTCAGGACTGTTGGTTTTGTAGTCCACCCCACCCCCCCGGTTAATTTATGTTCCGTTTTCCAAAATTAGACTTCCCTTTAAGATTACTTGTTTTGCCATGGGTTATTCAGAGCATTTGCGCCTGCCAAAAGAACCTTATTATTTATTGCTTGGTGGGATGCTACTTAAGAGATCGTTCTTAAGGAGATGAATGCTGTGCCAAAAAGGAAAGAGGCGCACATATCTTCTATTAAGTTTCTGTGGCGTACACAGCCCAGCTCAGGCATGCTACTTATGTGTAAGACCTACACATTTGTGGGGACAAGCTCATGCTAAGTTCTGCCACCACTCCATGAGCGCTGCTATCCCCTTTACGAGTTTAAGGATCCCCATTCAATTCAGAAGCCTGATAAATTGCTCTTCATTAGTACACCACCACCTGGATAAAAATTTGCAACAGAAAAATGACAGCTACTGTGAACTAGTTCATCAAGTGTTAAGTCCTACCCAAGACTGGGCCCTTATGAAAAGCATGTTGGATCACCTAGATCAACTCCAGGTTGCTCAAAGGCTCAGCTCACATATGCATCAACACCATTTGATTGCTCTCAGTATGTAATTCAGACATCACAATAAACAATTTCACATGATGGGAGCAAGACTAGCCTCTCTCTGCTGTTCCATGTTCCTGCCTTGACCACCAGTGCAGCTGTGACAGAGTCAATAAGTATTTGCTTCTGATTCCCAATTAGCCAGGGACATAACCATATTTATCTGGTTATCTCCCGTTTGGACTACTGCAATGCGCTTCAAGTGGGGCTATCTTTGAAGGTGACTCAGAAACTACAATGAATCCAGAATGCAGCAGCTAAACTAGTGACTGGGAATGGCTGCCAAGACCACATAACACTGGTCTTGAAAGACCTATATTGGCTCCCAGTACGTTTCTGAGCACAGTTCAAAGTGTTGGTGCTGACCTTTTAAGCCCTAAATGGCCCCGGCCCAGTATTTCTGAAGGAGTATCTAACCCCCCCCCCCAATTGTTCAGCCCAGACACACCAAGGGCCTTTTGGCAGTTCCACATTGCAAGAAGTAAAGCCAGGGAAACAGGAAGAGGGCCTTCTCGGTAGTGGCGTCCACCCTGTGGAATGCCCTCCCTTAAGATGTCAAGGAGATGAGTAATTATATAACATTTAGGAGACATCTGAAGGCAGCCCTGTACAGGGAAGCTTTTTAAGGTTTACGGTTTTGTTATGTTTTTATATATGCTTGGTTTGTTGAAATGAGTCTGCTTCATAAACCATGGTTTGAACTAGGCATATTTCAACCAAAGCGGCTGCGCTGGGGGAGGAGGAAAGCATGGGAGCCAGAATGGGAACCACGCACCACAAAAGTGATTTGTTGTGATCTCCAAATGCAGCCAATGACCATTAGCTGAGCTACAACCCTTTCTCATATAGCTCTGCTAGGGCTGTTGTCCCCAAAAACTCAAGCAAGGCCCTTAAGTTCTTGTTTGCCATCCATGAAAGTGGAGATGACAGCAGCCACCTGCACAAAGACATCACTCGGTTTTAAGAAAAAACACTATTTGTAAAAGTTGACTTGGAATATCTTTAGATTGCTGTTTTTTTGGTGGAAATCTTCCCGTTTTTACAAAAACACAAAGTGATAATTTAGTAAATAAGAGATGTTGCTGACAATGGTATGTAATAGCTTTGCTAAAATTGCTTCACTGGGTTCTACAGATTTAGGAGCACTATGCATTTTTATATGCAACTTTAGTACAATTCATAACGAAAACGTAAGAGCGCCTGGCTTCTCCTAACAATCATATTTACCTGCAATTAAGGACACAAGCTTCTTTGATTCAATCAGATGATATAGGGTAACAGACACTCCTAAGTGCAGCTATTTTCAGCAACTGCAAAATGTTGGCAATTTCTTCTACTACTACAATTTCATGCACAGTTACCTTCGCCTCCATTTCATCTTTCCGTGTTTCAGAAACCAGCATCATTCTCCACTGGTGAGAGCGAGGCTTACAACGTGCAGCTGTCTAAAGTAATGCTGCTAAAGCAACTTTCTGAATTAGTCTGAAATTGGATACAGGATTTCCGGACGCTGAAAGTCGTCAGTGCATTGTTTGGAGCAAATTTGCCAGTGTTAGGACAATACTTTGTAACTGTTTATTGCTACTGCAATATTTTCTTCTTTGCAAGGAGCAAAGGGCATTTCAGTATAAGAGGATAAAGCCTTGCCTTCACTAACATTAATGGAAAATTGCTAGTACTTACAGGGTCAACACCTCAATCCAGCTGCAGTCCTATGTGGCATTAAGTGCAATTAGTTGTACAAGAATTTGGAGACACTCAAGTATGTATGTGATTTATGCCCACATTTCTTCACAAAGCACGTGTGAGGAAGCCTGTTCATATGCACAGATCACTGGAATGGGGCATATTTGGTACAAATACAAAAACAGAATGGTATAATTGCTTTTATTGGTCTTTAACAGTTTCCATATGGTGCACTCTGGGACTGCTTAGTGATGAAGGGTGGTCAAACAAGTATTTGAAATAAACACTTTTTCATTTAAAAACCTTAGGACTGTATTCAGTTAAATCCTTGTGCAAATGCAACTTCTGCTTACACAGCAGGGCTTCGCTCCCTCTCCTCCCCCATCATGTGTACCCTCCCCTTGCATTCTCAGATCTGATCCAAAGGGCTCAGGTAACCCCCCAGAAAAAAACTGAGAGAGGGAGAAGGAGGGTGCAGAAGTCCTAGTGGGCAAGTGGAAGTCTCTATGCTAGAACAAGGATTTACTTAGTGCTACGCTGAACACAACCCATTATCTCTTTCCATGGAAGAATAATTTCTTCAAATATTAGTGTTGTCAATTATTTCTCAAAAGTGTGCTGGAGGATTTAATTTATTAAAAAGATTTACAGCTGAAAGCCTCCATGAGGTTTGTGCTGCTGTGCTAAGTCAAGCCAAAGTTTATCACATCATGTGTTGTCCAAACTGGGACTAGTGGTTAACTCTTGACTTAGCACAAGCTGTAGTCAAAGAAGAGTGCTTAACCAAGAGCCTGGTTCAGATGACATGCTAAGCTAAACTATGGCCTAGAGTGGCAGCAAAAAAGTCATGAGAAGGCCAAAGTACTATGAACTCCATGTTCTCAGTAAGCCAAGGCCATGTGAACTAGGCCTAGGTGAACAGCTCTCTGACAATTTAAGCCTTAGCATAAAAGGCAAGCCAAGCACACTCACAAGGAAGAACGTTCTACTCAGCACAGCAGAAATGACTTTCAAGTAAACATATTTAGGACAACTAAGATTTACCCGATAGTTTTACAATTATTATTTATAAATTTATAACATTTTTTTTTTTAAAAAAAAAGAAATTATGGCAATGATCCACAGAACTAATTCAGCCTGGTGAACATAGCTCTTGAAAAGACATTCCCTTCTTCTCCAGGGCGCTCCCAGCGACCTACACCAGCTGGTGTACAGTAAGAACTGGCTTACTGTACTTCTGGCTTAACACAGCAAGAGGTTAGAGACATTGTAGTTCTAAGCTACTAATTTATTTACAGAATATACAGACAAGCAATCATGGTGCTCCCTCTCAGCTCCGAGAGCACAAGAACCCACCACGTAAAAGTGAAAGTACCGTTTTACAGTCTCATACCGGAAGAGAGATAAGTCTGTCTTCCCTTCTCATGCTCCTCACAGACAGTCGTGTGAATCACACAAATCATACAATGCAGCTTCGGAGGACTGGTTTGCTAACAAGCAGATCAGCAGCCTCAACTGGTAGCCAGCAGTCTCTGCTGCTGCTCTCACTGTAGTTCCTGAAGAACTCGTCTTCTGTGTCCCTAAAAAGCACTACCTAGTTCTCTGAGAGTGATCATAAATGATCAGAACAGCTCCTTTGCCATCTTTTGCTTCTGTAACCTGAACTCATCCTTCTTTTGGCGGTGACTAGAACTGCAGTTAATCTTCAGGCAGCAGAAGTGGGAGAAGGATGATTCTCATGATGAGAACAAAGCATTTTTCTTCTCAAATTCCTCCTTCTCTCCTACCCGCCCCATCTCCAAGTCATAGAATCACAGAACTGGATGGGACCACAAGGGTCCAGTCGGGCACATTAGGGTGCTCTGCTTGAGTATTTGATAAATTACAGCAAGCCCATGTAAGAAGCCACTTCAGCAACCGCAGCTGTCATGAAACAATGGACTCTTGTAAGAAATATCCTCTCTTACTCAATTTGTAAGAGTGTTAATTATGCTTGTTACTCTCTTGATGCTCGCTCTGACCAGCCTGACCTCATATCATCAACTTTATTGAATTAGCACTTAGCAAGGCCTCTTTCAAGTCAAACGTGATTTGTTTTAAAACCTTCTTAAAACAATACAGTTCACAGAGCGGAATGGAGGACCAACCCAGAAAGGCATGGGAGTCAGGGAGTGCGAAAGGTCAGCAGAAATGCACTTGCATGCTCTCAGTCATCCGTTTTGATTAACCTTAAAGTCTTGACTGTTCACCATTTGTAAAGCACGCTGTTCTCTGGAACAAAGTCTCACTGTTGTCGTTACTGCAACCACGACATGCTTGTTCTTTCAAAATTTCCTAAAGCGCTCCTGGAAATAGTCAGAGCAAAAATATGTGGTGGCAATTTCCAGTCCCAAAATTGCCCCCAATGTGCAACATAGGAGCACTTATGCTGTGATTTGGTTGGTCAGAGGGGTGTGTGCATGCATAGCAGTCTCTGTATCCACTGATTTTGTTCTAGAATAAAGATGAGAAATGCAGGTGGGAGCAGCCAGCGGGGAGAAAAACATCCCTCTGTAAGCCATCAGTTCAGACCTTTGGCATGAAAAACTGGTGGCCCTCAGGGGTTGGTATGTAGGAAGTGGGTGGGGAGAGAGAAAAAAGAAAATTACCAAAAGAAACGGAAGTAATCCACAAGAGGAACAGGAAGCAAGGAAGCTCTGTACACTGGATTCCTCAGAGTCCTCAAGAGAGGAGAGAGGGATGCTTGCCATGCCAAGTATGCCAGATGAATTGGTATGCCCGTGGTAAAAAGGGATGAATAAGTATGGATAACTGTTTGCTCAAACTTAATTCTTCTTTCTAATCAAAACAACTCATTCTGAAACTGAATGAGTTGAAGTTGCACCCAACAATGCAGTGATTCTAGCTAAGATCCTCACATCTGAATTAAATGAAGGCATTTGGATATAAAGCAACACTAGATTATGTGCAAAGGCCAATATTTCCTTCTGTTGCTCACAGGACATTTGTTTGATAAAAACTGTCAGGATTCAATTCTTGAAAATAATGAAGATGGCAGATAGTCTAGTCTCATGCCTCTTTTCAAGATAAAATATTCAGAGAAGCTTCCATTTGTAAGTAATGCAGCTCTGAAGTCTCTATAAATAAGTTCTTCATGACAAATGTTGCTCCCTGGAGCAGAGGATTTCTGAAACACTGAGCATACAATTGAAGGGCACTTGATTGAAGACCCTCCCTGAATCAACAGGAATACCCAAAGGGCACCCTCAGTATAATGAATATGGAGAACTCATCTACTAAAATTAGGTTAGTCTTGTACAAAGCGATGTTGTTGATTCTCAGTGGGAATAAATTGTGACACACACACCCTAGCTAAATGACTGCTGCTTAAATGACGATGTATACAAGTAGAAGAGGAGAGAGCACGCGTGAAAATCCATGGGAAATGCAATTATTGCAGCAATTTAAAACGGAAAAATTCTTCAGATTAGCTCATTCCTTCCTCAACTTGCATACTGTCATTTTTTCTATGTTAGCAGAAGAGCAGCTGTACTTTGTCGTCACTGATAGCAGGGTGGAGAATTGGAGTCAGAGGGAATGCATCTTCCAAGTCCAATTCACATGCCACTTCTGGTTTGTGAAGGGGCAGCCCCAGTTTGCTGTTGAATTGATCCTGGGGTTGGTGACAGAAGTTGGCATCAGAGGACATGTGTTTTCTGGGCCCAAACCCTCCTTTGCCGCTCCCCATTTGCTTCCTGTTCACTTTCTGCAAAATGAATTCTAGCCTATGGATATTTTAGTTTAATAGTATTGGGGTTTAACACCAAGGATTTAAAAGGGTTTTTTTAAAACATACCCAATGAGCATCTCTAGTATTTGATTCAATTACTTTTCTGAACAGCTACTTCCATAGAAGTGTGAATGAATGAATATTCTATATACTATCTAGCACAGGAAGCTATTTCGGATTCCATATTTGAAATAATTATTTACAATTACCTATAGCTTCCCAAATCCTTTTGGGGAAAACATCTCCACAGATTGTTTGAGCTGCAAGATTAGAATCCTCTTCCCTTTCTTAATGTGCAGGTCTTTCTTCTTAGATTATATGCCGTGTGCAATTTTAATATTTGTGCAGTACCAATTTTAGGCAAATAATACAAATATATTTCCAAGATTTCTGTAATTCCATCATAGCATCCTGTAGAGTCTGCAAGCAGTAAAATTTTCATAAAACATGTAGATTTCCCAAAATTCCTTCAAAAGCACAAAATGCTATGTACTGTAACAAAAAAAATTCCAGTCAGTTGGTGTTCTAGAACCAGTGGCTTCATTAAGTCTTAACAGCCTGATGGTTTCAACCTCTATTCCTTGCTCGTATAACAGCAAGACTTTAAAAAAATGCTTATCCAAGGTATTTCTGATGCTCTCAAAGTTGATTACTTTTTGTAAAACTGTTCAACAAACATTTGGAAATTTCAAAATAAGAATAGATTTCCCAAAGTATAAATCAGACCCATTGGACTCATTAACTTTGTGGAGGTTTATTTTGCAGATATTAACCCGAGCAATACAATCCTTTTAGACACTACATCTATTGCAAATATTGCTTGGTCAGTCCAGCACAGGATGTATGTACAGGAAGGTCGCTTCTGTGCAAAGACTCCATTACTCAATTTGGAACCCCATGTGCAGATCGATGTGGACAGACATCTGCACACTTTTATGGCAATGCATATTTGGATGCAGGGCTTCTGATGGAGCCTTCTTTAACTATATCATGTGAATAGGAATGTCAATTTCCATCTATATTGCAAAGTGGATGCTAATTATTATATCATGGTGTCTGCGTATTGATGAATGCTATTATGTATCTACATTGGAACCAATAAGTATAGGTACAGAAAGTACAGCATTATGAATTGAAAATGGAGCCTCACTTGGCCCCACACAGAGTTATGGGTGGTTGTTGTTTTCAACAAAACAGTACAAAGAGAACAAGAACTCTTCACATTTTGTGCAAGGCATAAAACTGCCAGTATCCCAATGCCTTTATATAAATTTATGGTGTGACCAGATTTGGATTTACTGCGTCCGGTTCTGATCACAACAGCTCAGAAAGAATATTGTAGAGACAACAAACTACACACATACACACCACAAAAGGGGTGGGAAGGAAAATGATCAGGGAGCTGGAGCTTTTCCAAGTTCCCCCACCCATCTTGGCAGTAAAGCAGTATATAAATTGACAAATACGTAATTATAATACTAAAACAAGCCCTTTTACCAAACCCCTTTACCAAAAGTCAGTAATATGACACTAACATTTCTGCATTTGTGAAACTGCCCACCCTTCCCCTCACTAATTGTGCATTTCCCTTCTGTTCAAGCCTGCAGTATACCTCAATTTTTCAAGATGGAGAGCAGACAGAAGGTAAGAGAGGGTTGTGACGTTCATGAATTAAGGGACTCAATCACAGATAGCATTAACAGAAGAACCATGTCAACAACCGGTATTAAAATGGCTGCTAAAAAATACAATAAAACAATTAGCTTTAGGTCTGGAATTCATTCATGTTAACACATGAATGTGTTAAATAATAGTCCAGGTCTTCAAATCTAATTATTCAACCTACCTTTCTGGTTTCAGACTGGGCTTCTTCTTGGCAGCACTTTCTGCAGAATGGATCTAGCTGATTTAAGCCAAACTGGCTAAGAAGGTCACAAGAACTGCACAGCAAGTTACTGGAGAAGCCCAGCTCTCTGCAAGCCTCTGATGATAATTCTGCTCCATATACTGATGCCTAAAAGCAATTAAGATTTGCACAATTCACTTTAAAATCTGAATCTACAACCATACCATTCTAAAGTGTAACAAACCATCACTTCATAACACAGCTTTTTCTTTAAGGAGTTGAGCTCACTTCATCACTGAAAAATCTATGCAATGGCACTTAGCTGAAGATATACACAAAGTAAGATCACAAACTGTAAAACAAAACAGCACAAAGTGCATACCTAAATGCTAGCCATAAACATAAATAGAAATATAATGTATTACAGTGACAATGCTAAATACAAGTATGATTTAGGCCCCCGGGGACACAATGTGAATTACTTCCAAGAAAAAGTGCATTTAAAGTGCTGTGAATTATTAAAATAGGTGAATGAGTGCATGGTGTTACAAGTTGAAGACAGTCAAGAAAACAGGCTTTTGACAACCCCCTTATTATGGATTAACATAATATTAAACTGTACAGTTAACACTTATTACAAATTTGTGGTAACTCTTCACAGAGCTAGAGGAGAGCAAAAGAAAGACAGGTAATGTGGACATTTTGGTTTAACAGCTACTCCAAGTTGCTAAACTAAATGGATACTATGTTCTTATTTTTTTCTCATTTCAAAAACAGGCACTAATGCCTTACAATCTTCACAAGTGTCATTGATGTCTATAGTATCATGACAGCTGATGATGAGGGCGGAGTGGGGGGAGTGTAAGGTCTATTTTAAAAACACAAAATGTCCAGAGATTTCAACTTTGCTCAATGTCATATTCAGAATTGGCATTCATTCATTTTTTAACCGATGAACTTACGATTAAAAATAAATAAATCACCCCACACTGCAAAGCTGGCTATGCTGAGTGAGCTTTATAGCTAAGAAGGGCTTCGAACCTGGGTCTCTTAGAACGTAACACGCAGTGTTCGAAACTCCCATTGTTCTACGTGCATTTTGCAACTGGAAAATTCATTAACACAATCTGTTTCTGAGTTCCAGGAGCAGTACTGCGTCTAAGATTTCAGATTAAAACAGCAATGGAAGAAAAGGAGGACTTTTTTTCTGCTTCCCAGCTTCCAGCTTTGCTCTGAAGACTAGAGAAAAGCCCCCTTAAGAATATTAGGGGGGGGGTGGACAGGGGAAGGACTAGAGCACATGGAAAATGAACATAGTATTTTAGTTGCAGTTCATTCATTTCCAGCTTTGTATTCTAGTTATAAAAAAGTGCGCCCAGACATTCTGTTGTTGCGTCCCTAACCTCGGTTTAAGCTGCCATTAAGCTCCCCCCTTTCATATCCTGTTTGTAACACGTAGACTTGAATCTCAGCCATTACGGGTTACATTGGTAACTCCTACTGGCTTGAGCAGTTTCCTTCCATGGGGCGTGTTTCTAGGTTATTGCACACACTCGCATATCAGCCACGGCATAAGCTTTCTAATACACGATCTGAAGCGAGGCTAACATTTCAAGGGGGAGAGAAAAGGACGGCTAGTTAAACTAGGGAGATATCTATATATACATGGGCGTAGGTTTTTTGCGGGGAGGAAGGCTGAAAAAAATTGTTGCGTTCGCCCAAATCGCCTCTTGGCTTCTGCCTTATGGGGGGAGGGGGCAGAACCACAGTTTGTTCAATAATTTTTGAGGGTCTGCCCCCCCGCTGCACTCATGCCTATATGTACACACACAATTGTTTTCTTTAATCTAGCACTCCCGCACGGTGGAAGGTGAGAAAACCAAGGGGAACAAATCCGCAGTTTGAACCTGCAGCTGTTTATTCAGAAACAGATGTCTCACGCATGGGCGTAGCCAAGGGGTGGGGGCAAGGAGGGGCAGCTGCCCCCGTGAAAATCAATAAAAATACATAGCTAATTGAGGTTCTTTTCCCCCTAACAAAAGCCCCCCCCCAACAAAAATCCCGGCTACGACCATGGTCCCAGGTGCCACGGCAAGCAGGCAGACAGGCCTGGTCTGGTTTTGGGTCAAAGTGACTCCGTGTCTCCTCACGGTTCCGTCCACTCCCTCACGCGGAGCCCCGTCGCTCCCGACCCCCCGTTTTAAGACTCCCCTTACCGCCTGCAACGCCGCCAGCAGCCACACCCAGCAACGCCCGAACCCCATCGCTCCTTTCCCCACCGCCATGTTGGCGCCCCAACCGACGACGGCATCAACGGAAATGCCTTGATAGCCCCCCTCCAACCGGCAAGGCGTCTAAAGCTCCGCCTGATCGGAAGGAAACAGTAAAGTGCCGCTGAGGCGCTCCCATAACTATCAAGATGACTTCTAAGAAAAGTAAGAAGGGGAAGACTTGGGGTGTCTATGTGTTGGTGGTGGGCCGCTTCAAAACCTTTTATAATCTGAGGGGTTTCTTGTCAGGCAGTTCCGAAAACACCCGAGCGGGGGCCTCTTGCGCTACGGAACACGGGAAAAGGAGCAAAGGAGCTCGGCCAATGAGACCGCGACGAACGGCCCTTTCGCACCATCCAATCCCTTCGGGGCGGGGGTGGGGGGTGGGGTGGAAGCGGCCGGGCTTTCGGGACGAAAAGCCGCCCAATCGGAGCTCCAAACGTCCCTGGGCGGGGCTAGGCTTCGTAGCGGCGAAAGGCGGGCCCGGCGGCGCGCTCGGCCAATAGGCGGTGGGAGGGCGGCGGACGGCGGCCAATGAGAAGCGAGCGCCGGGGCGGAACCCGCGTCCTGGCTGGTTCGACGTCGGTGGGCGTGAGGACGCCCGGGCGTTCGGTTGCTGAGCAGCGCGCGCAGGCTGAGCTCGTGCCTGCGAGCGGGAGTCGCCGACGGAGCCGCTGAGGTGTTTTCTTCGGACGTGTCGGTGGCCGAAGGGACCGTTGCTGAGGCGCCGCCGCGACGTCTCCTGAGGGATGTGAGCCACCGCCGTCGCCGCCTCCCTTGCCCGCGGTGTGTGTGTGGTGTCCGCCCCCCCCCCCCGCTCACAACCGAGCCGAAGCTCCCTCCGGCCTCCCTGCCCGGGCCTCGCGTGATGTCGTGATCCCTCGGCGGACGTGCGACCAGGCGGGCGGCGGCGGCGGCGGCTGCTGCTGGGCGGCTGCTGCGGCTGCTGCTGCCGATGGGGCTGCTCCGGATTATGCTGCCGCCCAAGTTGCAGCTGCTGGCCGTGCTGGCGTTCGGCGTCTCTGTCCTTTTCCTGGAGAACCAGATCCAGAAGCTGGAGGAATCCCGAGGGAAGCTCGGTGAGCGAGGGGCGGCCTTGGAGAAGGTGGCTGGCCGGGTTGGCGGGTGGGGGTGGCGACCAGGTCTGGATGAATCGGTGGCGTGGAAATGAGGTTACCTTTCTCCTCAGGGCGGCGACGGCGGCGGCCCCCTCGTTGTACTGCAAAACTAGAAGGAGAGGGGTAAAGATGGGGACATCGAGGGTGGGTTTTGGGGGGGCGAGCGGGAAGAATGTCAGAAATGGCTTTGGGAGAGCAAAAATCGCCGTCGGTTCCCGCGCGTGTCTCCAAACGACGGGAATCAGTTTGGGAGGAGAACTCCGCAAGAAGGAGGTCTGCCGACGTGTTCAGAGGAGAGCGATCGTGATGATCGAGGGTCTGGAAACTTAAGCCTTATGACAAGCGGTGGAAGGAGCTGGGTATGTTTAGCTGAGACTGAGAGGAGATAGGATTGCCGCCTTCAAATATCTGAAGGGCTGTCACATGGAGGAGGGAGCATGCTTGTTTCGAGTAGGACTCGAACCAGTGGCTTCAAGTTGCAAGAAAGGAGATTCTGACTAAACATTGGAGGGGGAAATCTTTCTGGCAGTAAGAGCTGTTTGGCAGTGGAACAGACTCCCACTAAAGGTGGTGGGCTCTCCTTCCTTGGAGGGTTTTAGACAGAGCTTGGGTGGCCACCTGTCATGGATGCTTTAGCTGAGGTTCATGCATTGCAGGGGCTGGACTAAATGACCCTGGGGTCCCTTCCAACTCTACGATTCTATGATGATAACTGGACTGGTGGCGGCATGCATTGGGTTTGGAGCCGATCTGTATGTGCGTCTCTCCCCACCAGTAATGAAATTGCTGAAAGACATTGGAGTTTATCTCCACGAAGGACTTACCTTTTGGGGGGTTGCTGCTCTGGAAGAAGAGGACTTCAAGGAAACCAGTGTGACCCACAATTAGTTTCCACTGGTGCTGAGAAATAGCGGTGATGTTTAGAGGCAGTCTATAGATTTCATTGTTTTATCATTCCGCTGTTGGAAACCTGTGAAATGGCCACATTTTGTTTAAGGTTTGAACTTTGTGGAAGTGGGTTGACTCGTTAGATAGGCAAGTTAGTGATTGTAGAGAGAGGGTGTGACAGAACAAGTCTCACTCCCTCCCTAAAATAGTTGTACAATTAATAAAGGTTGGATATGTATAATTTGTGTGTGTGTGTGTGTGTAAGTAAGTATATATGTAGGCCCATGTGTTTCCGTAAGCATAGTCTTTTCCCACTGTTAGGTGTGCTATGATATATGATGTTAGGTCCAGAAGATTTTTCTATATTGCTGTTCATCCAGTTTTTATGATGTGCAAGTTCTTGGGCCATGCTCATGAAAAGTTACTTGTTTAACAAAATTACTTATTTCTCAACTCTTGTGGAACTCTCACTGTGTCAGGAGTAAAACGAAAAAACAAGGATGTAAACTCATATTAAAAGTGACTGTTATTGGCTCCTATATTCCTTTCTATGAATGTGTTCAGTTGGAACCTTCTTTTTTACCCAGGTTGTGTCTATCTGCCTGTATCCACACAAAGCAAGGAAAAATAAGGTCATTTCCACAGGCTCTCTTCCAGGGAGAGCCAGTGTGGGGTAGTGCTCAAGAGCGGTAGACTCGTAATCTGGTGAACTGGGTTTGCGTCTCTGCTCCTCCACATGCAGCTGCTGGGTGACCTTGGGCTAGTCACACTTATCTGAAGTCTCTCAGCCTCACTCACCTCACAGAGTGTTTGTTGTGGGGAAGGAAGGGAAAGGAGAATGTTAGCCGCTTTGAGACTCCTTAGGGTAGTGATGAAGCGGGATAAAATCCAAACTCTTCTTCTTCTTCTTTATTCCTTTACTAACAAAAAGCAGGCAAAATAACTGTTATATCTGATATGTGAGGACATGTTGAAGACCTTATCCTGAGTTACCCCTACAGAAATAACTGACATTGAACTTGATCTGTTGGATTGAAAGGGAGGAGCAATTCTTTGGATCTGTTGGATCTGTTGGATTGAAAGGGAGGCGCTCATTCCATCAGTGCAAGCATTTCAGTCTGCCAGAGGGAAGGATTTTCCTCTCCTCCCCCTGTGCACTGTTCTGTGGATTATCCTAACTCCCCTATGGGCAATGGGGGCATAGGGGAGGTGGGGAAAACCCCATTGCGCTAATGGAACTCCTTAGGTGAATCTAGCCCTTAAGTGTGTGGCATGTCATATGTGTGTGACGAAGGTATTTTTCTGTGAGGTATTTGTTACAAGTGGTAACAGGGGAAAAAGTTTTTCAATTTGTCCCTTGAGAAGTTGACACCAACAGTTTTAGATTGTCTTTATTAGGAGAGTGTAAATCCTGAGTATAAGGGAGTTAACACAGTAGGTTTTTTGAGTAAAAGGTGATTTTCTCTTTTTATTGTTGTCTATATTCAAAACCTCCTGCCAACCTAGCAGTTCGAAAGAACGTCAAAGTGCAAGTAGCTAAATAGGTACCGCTCCGGCGGGAAGGTAAATGGTGTTTCCGTGCACTGCTCTGGTTCGCCAGAAGCAGCTTAGTCATGCTGGCCACATGACCTGGAAGCTGTACGCTGGCTCCCTTGGCCAATAAAGCGAGATGAGCGCCGCAACCCCAGAGTCGGCCATGACTGGACCTAATGGTCAGGGGTCCCTTTACCTATATTCAAAACAGGATGGACTGGTTTATATAGTTGGGATAGCTAAGTTGTTAGACCATGAGACTCTTAGGTTCAAGCCTCATGTTGGTTGAAAGAGTCCTGCATTGCAGGTAGTTGCACTAGATGACTATCCTGGTCCCTTCCAAATCTACAGGTCTGTCATTCTATGAAATCATTATTTAAATCACAATTAAAAGGAAATAATTTGACTTGTAATTTACATTTTGTGGAAAAACATGCTATTAAGCATATTGGTATGCAAAAAAACTGTAGTTTTTAGACCATGCAACCTGCATATATGTTGTGGTTCAGAATTATTTATGGGGATAGGGTAGGATTGAGGAATTAATAAGTTTTTATTTGGTGGTCTCTATACACGGAGGGACTCTAAGCAAGATAATTTCCTTAAAGACTTGAGCCTTCAGAATGTTCCAAAAAAAGGACTGGAATGAAATTGATCCTGAGCAATGGTGACTCTTCATGGTGTTTGGTAGAGTAATAACTATGTGTAGTTCATAGAGTTTGAATAATTAGAAGGGTCGTTTACACCCAGGTGGGTACAATGGATGATCCTGTTAAGATAGACAAGAGCATCTCCTAGATTCTAGCATGAGGTGACTGCCACTTTCAACCTCTAGGAGGTAAGTCTTAAAAATTAATACATGAGGATACAATGCATGAGATGAAAATGTCAAGTATGTTTCCTCATGATTTTTTATACAAAAAATATGTTTAAGTGAATATGTGTGGCTGAGAGCCATGGGTTAAGTTTAAGAGAGCTACAGCTTTTAGCATAATATATTTAGGTACAGTCATTATAGTTAAATTCTAAAATGTCAAATTCTAAATTATTTTTTAAAATTATCAATAAAAGCACTATTAATTTTGTCCACCCTCCTTTTGGCTGCTGCCTTTAGCCTGTGAAAAGAAATGCTAATTTGTTACATAATAAACAAAAATAAAATGAAAAATGTTGAGTAAATAATATTAGTTACTTTTAATATCTGTACAGAAGCAGCGCCGCAAAGTTAACAATAAAAGTTATCTGGTGCTGTCTGTGTATCTGTTAATAGGAAGAAATTATCCATATAATATCAGTTGTGAACTGGCAGCCAATAAAAGTTAAATTCTGTTGTGTTCATGCTCTTATATTCCTTTCAGCAATTGAATCATTCTAGTTCTATAAAGTGCTTTTGTTCTTTGAAAGTTGTCTCTATAGGCTAATATGAACAAGTCTGTAGTTTAACTACAATAACTGCTGTTTCATTAAAAGAACTAAGAACAAGTCCATGGTATTATATGTAAAATTTAGCATGATAAATCAGACTGCTATTTTTACCTCTTCAATTGAAATTTGAATGTCTGCTTCATTTCTGCTGTGACAAACAAAGCTGTATGACTTCAACGATGACAGCAGAAAATATATCTTGGAGGCTTTAAAAACCTGCTTGTAGAACAATTTTTCTAGATACTTTCTGATGAAACAGCATTCTCTTACTCTGGCAAGTGTGGTTTATACTTAAAATGGGCTTCTCATTCTGACATGAATAACACAAAATAACTGGCTATATGATGAGATGTTGTATTCCTCCTCATTCTCGGAGACGACATTCTGTTCCACACATCTATAATGCAGTTCATCTTGAATCCATAATTCCTCTGTTGGTATAAATGGAAATCGCTTTCACAAGGTACCTTCCTCCACATTCCCAAATTAGTATGTGTTAGAATTTAGTTAGTATTCTGTTGAGAGCATTCCTATGCTAAAAAGCACAACAATGCAAGAATATGTGCTGTGTGCATATTTTGATAATGGAGGTGTTTGAAAATTCAGTTAAATGACTAGAGCCTGCACGCCTCGTTTGTTCAATATGAAAGAGTGGTCAAGATTCTTGGCATACTGTGGATAAGCAGTGTGCTGGTTCATACAGCCTGTTCACTCGCTCCACCCCTTCATGTGAGCAGGTAAAGGAAACCAGGAAAGCACAATTAAACCAGACTTCCTATGATGTGCAAATCAAGCATCCTGGTTTGTTGCTCTGAAATAAGCAAGGTTTGTCAGCAAGTTTCAACCCCTGCTTGTTCTGGAAGCAACAAATTAGGTTGCCAGATTTGCACATCATAAGAAGCCAAGCTTAGTTTTGACTTCCTGGTTTGATTTACCTACTGTCTAAAGGGAGAAGCAAATTGAGCCTAAACAGGCTGTGTGCACTAGCATCCTGCTTGTTCATTGTTGTTTAGTCGTGTCCAACTCTTCGTGACCCAATGGACCAGAGCACGCCAGGCACTCCTGTCTTCCACTGCCTCCTGCAGTTTGGTCAAACTCATGCTGGTAGCTTCGAGAACACTGTCCAACCATCTCATCCTCTGCCGTCCCCTTCTCCTTGTGCCCTCCATCTTTCCCAACATCAGGCTCTTTTCCAGGGAGTCTTCTCTTCTCATGAGGTGGCCAAAGTATTGGAACCTCAGCTTCACCATCTGCCCTTCCAGTGAGCACTCAGGGCTGATTTCCTTAAGAATGGATAGGTCTTTAGACGTAGACCCCATGGACCAGAGCACGCCAGGCACTCCTGTCTTCCACTGCCTCCCGCAGTTTGGTCAAACTCATGTTAGCAGCTTCAAGAACACTGTCCAACCATCTTGTCCTCTGTCGTCCCCTTCTCCTTGTGCCCTCAATCTTTCCCAACATCAGGGTCTTTTCCAAGGAGTCTTCTCTTCTCATGAGGTATTGGAGCCTCAGCTTCAGGATCTGTTCATAGTAAGCTGGAAATCCTGTCTTAATGTGATACATGAATGTAGTTGCTATGTGTATTTAACTGTGTACATTCTATTTTTTGTGCACTTGGACAAAAATCTATACTTTATCTGTACCTACACAGTTGCTCACAACATGAGGGTGCCTTGTTTCTCTCAGTTGTATCTTCTCTGGTATCTTCACTTTATGGTATTTCTTCTGTTGTTATTTAGTATGTGTTGCATGTACTTTCAGGTACCTTGTATCCTTGCTGAATATTAGTACAAGTGGGGCTTCCAATAAAATGTTAATGTGAGGTGTCTCTTTTTCATAATTTTAATCACTGCTTTCCCCTGACTGGGTTTTCATTCCTTCTACCCCAGTCAGTCAGCGTTCTATATCCACTGAACATGCTCAGTCTTCATTCAAATGTTTGGGGTTTCCTCCAGGGTTTTGTATCAGCAGGACGCCAGGTGCATTTTGTGCCTAAAGATTCTCCATTTGTGAGCACCTCCAAAGGTTTGGGTGCCATTTTGTGCATCTGGCTGACACTCAAGGATTACTCAAATGTATATGCTTTGAAGCCTTGAAGTATATGTTAAGGATAAAAAATAAGTTAAGGAGTTTAACAATAAAGAGAATAATGTTTTGAAAACTGAAGTACGGTACAATATTTTTCTTGTAAACACCAAATTAAACATGTATTAACAATTTCTGCTAAAAATGTGACATGAACAATGTGTCACTTATGTGAATTGCATATTAGTTCATGCTTATCAAAATAACAAATAAAAAAGTGTTGCTGACCCCGCCCCCGCCTGGTGGTGACTAGGCATTCTGTTATGGTGCCCACAACCCAGGCCCCAGGAGCCACTGGTTCTTAGCTTTTCTATCCCAGTTTCTAACACTGCTTTCCTCCTTGTTTATGCAACCCTTGGGATTTCTCTGGGTCTGCTGATTTCCCCCCTCTTGGACATGGCTAGTGCTGGTACATAAAAGTTGGCACTCAGAGAACAGAGATCAGTGTTAGTGTATATTATGTATATCTGAATAGAGACATTGAATTCTTATCTCATTATACATGATAAAGCTATTTTTAGCCAACTCATCCCTTGCTTTTTCCTTTAAGACCAATTGCAGTCCTTAACAGTTGTCAACAGGTTTACCACACCTATCAGCCAATCACCCATTCCCACCACCCTTCTAAGTAAAACCCCTCCCCACCCTCTCACTATATATAAGGGTCTGGTGACTTTTGTTTTTTGTTTCAGTGTATCTGAAGAAGTGTGCATGCAGACCAACTACGGCAGACCAACACGGCTACCTGCCTGTAACTAGTGTATATTACGAAGATGATAGTTATAGTGGGTGCTAATATGTAGCAGTTCACATGCTGTTTGAGGATGAAGATGAACTGCACCATAGTTTTGCATTGGTTTCTATGCAATACGGGTGATTGTGTTAGAGTTGTGAAATGGGAATGAATAAGAACCTAAATTTAGCCTAGTATGGTAATTAACTGATCATGAACTACTGAGTTGCAGTTATTATACCCAACATATATGATCACATTATTACTACTTAGAAGCAACATATATGATCACATCATTAATACTTAGAAGCAACATGTTGGTCCCTGCCTAGAGCAATAGTACACCCGGTAAACACTTTTTTGATTGTACCAGTGTGCTTTGTCCCCATTCTTAAAAGCAATAATTCCACTATGAGCCACATCAGTGGCTTAGCGGTACAGGATTTTTCAAGTATACATCCTCCAGATTTGCAGAACTTTAGTTTTACTAATGAACCAACCTCACCTTGATATAGTATGAGCAGCAGCAGCAAAGATGTTCCTGCTATCCAATAGCAGCTCCATTTGCTGGTGAACGTTGAGCTGCCACCACTTCCACTTCTTACTAGTCACATGTCAGTTACAGGTTTTTTTGGATGTTCTCATAGAGTGTTTCATATGTACATCTTAAAAATATAGGCAACAGCCCATATCAATTCTGGTGATTTGGGCAAGTGAGCAAGTCGAAAGTTAAAGACTAATGATTTATCTGAAGAAATGAATCCACTGAAACTATGTTCATCTTCCTTCATAACTTTTCCATCTCCATTTGACACTTACCCCAGCGCACATTCAGCTATCTTTGTTTGCTTAAAGTGATTGCTTTGCAGTGCAATCCTCTGCATGTCTACTCAGAAGTAAGTTCCCTTGAACTGAATGGGAGATTATTTAGGAGTTAAATGTGCATAGGGTTGCAGCCTTAATTTGTGGGTAAATTAGAGAAAGGATTAGATTATTTAAATTCATGATAAAAGCTTCATGGTATCTTCAGAATAGGTTCCAAGAGATGCAACAACATATTTTGTAATTGCTGGTTCAAATACATCAAGAAGCTGTACTGTTGACAGCCATTGGTTAAATATGAAGATCAGTTGAAAAAGGTGACTGGGGAAAAATAAAATGGAATCTGGTATGGTTGTTTCCTTAATAGGAAACGGAGGGGAAAGGTTATAATGTTTCACAGTGAATTTGCAATGAAATTACATTGTTTTTCATTTTTGGGATATGCAAATGCTAATGCAGTTTTAAGAACTTGAATAGTTATGAGGCATAATAGAACTTGACAGTATTTGTTAGCTGCTGAACAATGACTTGACTTCATAGCTAGAAAATATTTGGCAAATAGATGAAATACAATGGTGAAATTGATTTGAGTCTTTTAGTGTTCTGCAAGATACATAGATGACAGAATTATGTACGTATATCACACAAATACAACTTAGCTATTAAAGTAGATAAATATATTCTTATATCTTGAATGAAATAATGATGTTATAATTGCAAAATTATTGCTTTGTAAAAGATGCCCATTTATTGTAGAGTTCAACATACGGTTTTATTTGCTTGCTGAACCCTTTCCTTTAATAATTTAGGATATACAAGCATTCAAGAAAATTGATCTGGGCTTCTCCTATCTTGCATTTGCCTTGTAGGTACTCCATCTTTCAACTTCTTTGGCAGTATAAGCAGATGTTTGCATAATATTCTGGAGCTTGATTTCCTAACTAGGGCTAATGGAAGTTTTTTTCAGGAACATATGGAGGGCACCAGGCTGGGAAAGGCTGTCCTAAATCATACCTTGCAAGCTACTCTTAATAACTTAATTACATTTTAAAGATGATGTTTTTATTTGGGACAATGGAGCCCACCAGTCAGTTGAAAAGCATATGGCTTTGTCCTCAGAAAAGTGCTTTTGCAGTCTGTATGACTTCTTGTACCACCGCCTCCCCCAAACATATAACATTACCTAGCCCATTGACTTAAACAGATACAATGGTACCTTGGGTTACATACGCTTCAGGTTACATACGCTTCAGGTTACCTTGGGTTAGAACTTTGCTTCAGGATGAGAACAAAAATTGTGCAGCAGCAGCAGGAGGCCCCATTAGCTAAAGTGGTTCTTCAGGTTAAGAACAGTTTCAAGTTAAGAACGGACCTCCAGAACAAATTAAGTTTTTAACCCGAGGTACCACTGTACTACTTTCAAGCTTGATGGTGGTAGAGAGGTATGGGGAAGACCCTGCAGATGCCAGTAAAGGCCTCTGCAGACACCATTCTTCCAGCCCCTGAACTAGGTGTAGCATTAGCGAAGTTGAAAACAGTTATTTTTTTCTTGATCAAATAGATTATTTTAGGAAGAACTGAAAGCTCCTACAAATGTGGAAAATTTCTCATTGTAATTTTCAGAGTAAGAGTAAAGGGAAAACCCATGGATGTGGTATGTATGCACTGAGAAGTCATAGCGGCTTGTTGCTTTCCAGGGTGTATGTATGCAAACCTCAAAGTTGAGAACAAGGTGAGAATTCTCAAAGGTATGGTAGGTTGTTTCTTTTCTTTTCCTTTTTCATTCTGAGAGGATATTTCAGCTTTTATATTACCATTCTAAACTAGAAATAACAGGGCACATTTCCCCCAGATGTATTGAAGAAGCTTGTTACCACTATTGAAATCTAGCCAGAGAGAATGTTAATACATTTATATTTAATTCAGCTACATTAATGCACTACTTTTGTTAGCTTCCACCCGCTCCCACTGAAGAATTACCTCCTCTTAAATGAGTTTATGGAAAGCTTCTAAATGTGTAGCCCATATATAAATACATGTCTCTTAGAAACTTAGTTGTGTGAGGTGCTCCACATATATCATTGCTTTTAAGCAAAGTGCAGTAAGGCTCCTCTAAGTTAAGTGTCTTGCTTTAAAATATCTAGTTTAAGCTGTAGATAAAACCTGTAATATGCTATTTTTTGGTTGCTGTAAATCTCCCCTTACATTTCTGTAATAAAATGATTTAAGCATTTTCCATTTAAAGAAATGCACATGTTTGAAGTCGGGTGGTATTTATTTACCACAAATTCTTGATGTCTCTGATTATTGAAAAAGGCAGTACAACTGGGTTTTGGAGCAACTGTGGCATGGTTTGTTCTGCCTGCGTTGAACATCTTGTGTGACAGGTCCTTAGAAAATTATGCATGCTTCTGATTCTCAGTCTCATCTTCCATATATTCCTGATTAATTAGTTCAAAACCAATCTGTTCCATATTCTTAATTCATGTTTGTTTCCTGCTTTCTTGTGAATAAATACCTTGACACAAATTACATTTGAAATGTCATGTTGGATCTTAATTGTGCGCAGCCCAGCAAAACAAACTTGATCAGCGGTATTTATAGCTCTCTGATGCATCATGAGAGAATAGAAAGTTAGTCCCTGGTTTTTATTTCTTGAATAGTTTACTATTTTAATGCCAGTAAGACTACTCAGGGTCATATCCAAGGCTGCATAAGCAGAATGCCACTTATGCAATTGGACTTGCTCTTCTTTTCCGCCTCCTTTGGGCCCCAGAATCTACTCCAAAATTTGCTCAACTCCCTGGAGTAGATTTTGAGGTGTCTGAGGGGCTTCAGAAGAGAGGAGGGAATGGTTGGTTTGGCAGTGCCAATGTCAGCATTTTGTTAAAAATAAAAATATAAAAATTGTGAAGTTTGATGCAGGGTCCTAAATTCTGATGCTGATTTGTATAGGGATTTGAAATATTTGGCATGTGCTACCATGACAGTTTAACAATACAAAGAAGATTGTTTCAGTTGCCAACACCAATTACTGAAAGGGCACTGTTTAAGTTCCTGAATGTGCTGTCATATTCTTACATTCTTGGTGTTGAAAATCTAATTACAGCATTGTTTTGTTTTTGTTTTTCTTCATTTCCACAGCATATATAATATACATAATCCTGTCTTTATACTTTTGAGGATTTGCTTAGGTTTTTTTTAAAAAAAAATAATTAAAAAGCATCTTCTGACTTCAGATGAAGCGATTTATTTATTTATTTATTTATTTATTTATTTATTTATTTATTACTGACAAACGTAGAGGGGTAAACTTTCAGGACTTTCTCTCCCCTTGAAATACCGAATTGGGTTCTGAAATTAAATCTATCAAACATTGGCTCAGGTCTGATTACAAGAGTTAATCTTCTAGAATAAATTTGGACTATATACTCAGCTGCTGCTTGGCAGAGAGAAGGTGTAAATCATAGGCTGTACTTTTTCTACTGATAGAGTAAGAAGAAAGTACTACTCTCGGTAATCTTATTTAGCAGGTTTAATCCACTACCATGCCAAGTTCACATATAAATTAGTTTTGTATTTAAGCACTGGGCTGTTTATCCATAGGTAACCAGGAATTACATGTAGGCAAGTGAGCAGGCTGGTGAAGCAAGTGGATGGATTGCTCTCAACAATGTTCGAAACTGAGATGTGAAAGCGAGGAGCTAAATGGCACCTTAAACAGAGGTTACGGGATGTCCAGGGACATTTATTTAAAAAACAAACAAACAAGAATGCAAAGCTGGAAATGAATGAACTGCAGCTAAAATATCACGTTCATTTTCCACATGGTCTAGTCCTTCCCCTGCCTATCCCCCTAATTTTCTTAAGAAGGTCTCTTCTCCAGTCTTCTGAGAATAACTGGAAGTGAGGAGGCAGAAAAAGGTCCTCCTTTCCTTCCACTCTGCAGTTTTAAAGGGAAATCTTGGCGCACTACTGCACCCAGAGCTCAGAAACGGCTTGCGCTAATAAAATTCCTTGTCACAAAATGCGACAAGTACAATGGGAGTGTCGAACACTGGGTCTCAAGTACCTTGCATAGAAAGCACATAGACGGCTGGAGGGGGGAAGTCGCCTTCTCCATGTGTGGGATAAAAGTGCAGCTCTCTATCTTTCTCTGTAAGTCCTCTGCCAGCTAGCAAGATTTTTTGTTGGTTGCTTTTGTGGGCTTACTTTCAAGGCTGTATGAAAGGGTAACACAGGCATGCCATTTCTGCCTGATTAAATTTTTAATGAAATTACCGTATTTTTCGCCCCATAAGACGCACTTTTTCCCCTCCAAAAATGAAGGGGAAATCGGGGTGCGTCTTATGGGGCAAATGCCTGCAAGCCTCGCGCGCCCGGCAGGAGGTCCCACCGGGTGTGCGAGGCTTGGGGCGGCAGCCTGTCGCCCGAAGCACGGGGAGCCCTCGGGAGGGCTCCCCCTGCTTCGGGCGAGTGTCTGCAAGCCTCGCGCACCCGGCAGGAGGTCCCACCGGGTGCGCGAGGCTTGGGGCGGCAGCCTGTCGCCCGAAGCACGGGGAGCCCTCTGGAGGGCTCCCCCTGCTTCGGGCGAGTGTCTGCAAGCCTCGCACACCCGGCAGGAGGTCCCACCGGGTGCGCGAGGCTTGGGGCGGCAGCGGACTGCTTGCGCGCACCTAGAAGCTTGGGGCGCGCTGAGCTCAGCACGCCCCAAGCTCCTGGTGTAGCGCAGCGATCCGCTAGCCCTGGGAGAGCCCCGCGGCTCTCCCAGGGCTAGCGGACTGCTTGCCGGCACGCAGAAGCTTGGGGCGCGCTGACCTCAGCTCGCCCCAAGCTTCTGGATTAGCGCAGGGGTCCGCTAGCCCTGGGAGAGGCGCCCGGCTCTCCCACGCTAGCGGAGACCTTGCCGGCACGCAGAAGCTTGGGGCGCGCTGAGCTCCGCACGCCCCAAGCTCCTGGTGTAGCGCAGCGCACCTGGGGGGGGAAATAAATTTTTTTCCCTTTATTTCCCCCCCAAAAATCTAGGTGTGTCTTATGGGCCGGTGTGTCTTATGGGGCGAAAAATACGGTAATAATTGCTGAGGACATAGTTCCTGAAGTTAGGGAATAGTTTCTTTCCAGGAAGAGAAAATGAACAATGAAATAGAGCAGGGGTAGGCAAACTAAGGCCCGGGGCAGGATGCGGCCCAATCACCTTCTCAATCTGGCCAGCAGACGGTCTGGGAACCAGCATGTTTTTACATGAGTAGAATGTGTCCTTTTATTAAAAATGCATCTCTGGGTTATTTGTGGGACATAGGAATTCGTTCATTCCCCCCCCCCCCAATATACTCTGGCCCATTTTCACACACCCCCAAATATAGTCTGGCCCACCACATGGTCTGAGGGATGGTGGACCGGCCCATGGCTGAAAAAGGTTGCTGACCCCTGAAATAGAGCATGGCTTATTGTCATGGATGAGGAGGGATAAAGAGGTGTTTATAAATTTGTGAACAGAACAGGGACCCTTCTGTACATCATTGTGTACCAGTGGCATCTCTTCTAAATGGGCACCTCAGGCATGTGTAGTTTTCCTTTTCTAAATGCTTTTACTCATGGGTAGGCAAACGAAGGCCTGGGGGTCAGATCGCCTTCTAAATCTGGCCCGCAGACAGTCCGGGATTCAGTGTCTTTTTATATGAGTAGAATGTGTGCTTTTATTTAAAATGCATCTCTGGGTTATTTGTGGGGCATGGGAATTCGTTCAGATTTTTTTTCCAAAATATAGTCCGGCCCTGCACAAGATCTGAGGGACAGTGGACTGGCCCCCTGCTGAAAAAGTTTGCTGACCCCTGCTTTTACTGGTTGAGAAGCATGACAAATCACGATTGATCCTCAGGAGTGAGGGTGCCTCAGACTGAGTTGTGTAGGACTACCATACATTCAAATTCTCCTGGACATTACCAGGATTTCAAAGGTGGAAGTGACGTCCAGGGAAAATTTATGAAAGGCGGCACTTTGTCCTGGATCTTTTGCAAGTCAAATCACATTTTCTGGCATGTTGGGGGGGGGGGCTAAATTTTGAAATATGGCAACCCTAGAGTTGTGTTGCAGCTGTACCTGCTCTGTGATCCACCCACCGTTCAGTCTGGTTTATAATGTCTTTCCCTCGTTGGTTACTTGTGTTTGTGTTAGCAGGTTGGAGTAAACAATAAGGTTGTGTACTATCTTGCACTTTTGGATGTGTATTTTCAAGTAGCCATAATTTATAACATAATAAGCTAATATTCTCTTGTTTTGAAAACTAGGTTCTAGGTTTTGGCACCAAAGTCTTTGGCGTGTTAATTCGTTGAAAACAGAACAAGTTCAGAATAGTAGAGAAAGCGCAGCTTTTAAGTTCTCCACATAGTACTGGGTTTCTCACAGAGGTTTTGGGACATGTGTTTTACCCTTAAGATGTGGTTTTTATATGTAGATTTTTTGGTTGTGTCCACTTAAGGATTTACACTGTTGTTGGTGTGTGGCATCTGAACAATCAATCTTTGCTGCAGATACTGGTGTTGAAATATTTGGGTGGTCTCTTTTTCACAATCTAAATCTTGGAAGAATCACCTTGATTATGCCAAAAACACAGTAGAAAACCTTAAGGAGAATATTGACACCCCACCCCCCACCCCCCCGTACATAAGGCAGGGAGCTGGCAGTCTCTGCCTTCGATTTTTTTTGGGGGGTAAGTGTTATCCCAGTTGCCTTATGGCATTGACAGTTTGTCGTCAATGCCATCCTCAAGTTTTGTCAGCGAGTGATATAATAGGGCAACATTTGAGAAACTGCTGTGTATTATATAGGTCAAGTCCTGTAGGGTGTGCTTCTCATTTTCTTCTCTGTTGCGTTTGTATATAGCCATTCTAGATTCCTTGTTTCCCATTCTTCGGGATAGGAATTCAGGATACCCTGTTGAGTAGAAGATGATTTATCTCTTGGGAAATAAGTCTGAACATATTACTGTGAGGGTTGCAATTTTTATTGTAAAGGCATGGGTGATTTGGCAGCTATGTGCCACAATGGTACCTTCTAGGCCAATACCATTTTATTTACTGTGTGTTTAGAATAGGCTATTTTCACTGTTATGTTGCAGTGTGGACTCCATCTAGACTCTGAAGTGCAAACTCCTTTAGACACCAGGCTTTTCTTTGCAGTCCTCCAATCACTTTACTTTTGAATGGTCCTATTGAAAATCCCATGGTATCTCTTGGGTTCCTCCAGCAATCTGCAAACCAGTTACTCTTGCTACTGACATTATGGAAACTACTCCAGAATAAAGGTTGTAATATACAGCCTAACTGGGTAATTTCATGGCCCTATACTGAACAATGGGCTTAGAATCACATTCTTACAGTTTTAAAATTGTGTTCTCTATTACTCATGAAGAGTTCTGCAGTTACTCAACCTATTCAGAACTAAAGACTAACTCTAGCTTGTAAATAAAATTGTAGAATAATTTAAGTAATTCATTGATCTGGACCTTTTTAGAACTACAGTTTTTATATTATACATAGAGAAATGTATAATGAACCACATGAGACATTTACGTGGTTAGATAAGATATAGCTGTCATATGGTCCTAAGATTTTTAATTGCTATTAAATGTTTGGTTTATACTTTTTCATTTTTTCATTTAAAATGCAGGTCTTCTTGGTTTCAGTTATGTATGTCACAAGAAATCATTGAGAAATGTATTTTGTTGAATCTTATCAGACAGTAATAGGAATAAAAGTTTGTATTTATGTGGATTGCTGCTATTTAATTCTGTATATAAAAAATCTTTGTAAAGTTTCTTTTTTGCTTTTCCCTGTGTGTTCTTGATTAGTGTTATGCCAGTACATGGTAGGCATATGTTATATACTTTAAGGGAGTTTTAAAAACTAAAAACTATTGGCATAAGTCTTATTTGGTTAGTGTGTGCCTGAAGTACATGTTTCTTAATGGAGCATTCATAGTTTGAGTCTCTACACACATGCCTAGGCAGCAAGTAAAGACCTTTATGCACTGGAAATGTTCTCCTGCTAATCCCTTCTGTTAGCAGAAAGTTGGGCCAGAAAAACCCTTAAAACAAAAATAAGGCCACAATTTGGGGATGACCCCACAGATGCACAGTGGATTGAATCCGGACATTCATTTTGCAAGGGGTGTGCATGAGGAAATTTTGGAAGCCTGTAGAGCAGTGTGAGATACAATGCAGGAGGTTGGAGGGGAAGGAAGAGTTTGCAAAGATTGCCTCCCTAGTCCTCCAGTGAGGAGCCCCTTCTGGATTTCTGTCCCTGCTATTAATGGAAAGAGCCCTGTCGTTTGTGAAATGGCCAGTCTGAATCCAAATCCTAAATTAGGTATTTTAATCCAGCAAGGGTAGTGACATCATTTCGGCAGAGTGATCATGAATGTGTTGGAACTCATAAGATGGAGTTCAACGTCGTGCTAAGGTGATTGTCGACACACGCATTTCCGTTTGCCAGATGGAACAATTTCCCCTCTTTTCCCTTGTCCCCTGTTCTTGGAACTCTCCCAGTCCTCCAGAGCAGATTGTGGGGTGGATGGGAGGATTCCCTTAGCTTCAGTGGGACCTGTTACACTGTCTTCTGCTAGTGGAACAACTCATTTGACCATTTTAAGGTACAATAGATTTCACATTTAATATTAGAAAATGTACTTGGCTTGAAAATGACATTTTCTTTAGTTGATGTGGCTTTAAATGTGCATTGCACTGTCTTGCCCAAGCAACATTACACTTAGGACTGGCTGAGAAAATGTAATACAGCTTTATGAATAAGAAATAAGATTTGTATTAGTATAGCCCATGCCTTATTACTGTGCCAGCTTTAGATAGCCCCATTTCAAAATGCAGTTTCCACCTGTTGCACGAAATGGATGAAGCAAGATTTTCTTGTTTGTGGAAGCTGGGTCTTTGGCAAACAGAATTGTTAAGCTTGTGGCTCTTACAGGCCAACTCTTTCATCAGTAGTTAATACTCTGACAAATACAAAATCAATGCTTTCTACGTTCTAAGTGATGAATAGGATTCGTTTGGCCTTTAATTCTCAAAACACATTGGAATGACTTGCCATTGATTGTCTTACCTTGGTTTTTTGTTATTGATTAGGATGTGCCATGGCAGGTGAAGAGGGCTTTAAGTGATTCTGCCAACAAAGAATTTTCAAAATGAAAATGAATTAGAATGACAAAAATAAACTCAACTCTTAGGACTCCCCATAGATAGACGGCCTAGATGGCTCAATTTTGAGTTTTAATTTGGAACTTATGGCCCCCACACAATGAAAATTGTGTATGTTTCAAAGTCTTCATTAGATTTTCTATCATATAAGAGGAAAGGTTGATGTGTGGACTAATTGTGCAAGTTTTATTTCATATTGAAATATTTTCCAGGCCTCCAGATTGCCTAACACCAGGAATGTAGGATATAAGTTCCACGAGGAACAAAAAAATAAGTCCTTCATGGAGACTTTGATTTTTAGCATGGTTACCATCCTCACATGCAGTAAGCCTTCAACTTCCACACATTTAACTTTGTGTGTGTGTGCATTCAGCCTTTTGTGTATGGCAAAAATTTTAAATGGAAAAGGGGTGGGGTTCCAGGAAAAAGTGACTTTGGCAATCCCACCTGCCACTGAACTCAGTGGGTTTTCACTATGCACAATTTTGGCTTTAGACACAGTCTCCAGAATGTAACTCCTACATACATTGGTTTTTTAACATGTATACCATGTGTGAACATGGTGTCCATACAATGTGTGGAAATGTGTGTTTGGCCCTGTTTGATGATTGTACAGTGTTAATCACAGTTCCCCACGTCATGTACACACTCGATATTTGCTTAAAAAATGGATGTTTCTCCATGACACATGGAGTGTTATGATAGTGTAAAGTCATTGGATAAAATGCTTGAAATACATAATGAATGTTGCTTCCTACTTTACGAGATGATTTTGGTGCATTCTTATAATTGCTGCTAAGTGATGCGTTTTATATTTTTGATCAGTTTTTTAACTTGCAAAACATTAAAGGGCAAATAAAATAGCTTGTAAGTGACCAGGTATTAAAACAAATGCTCTGTCTCTGTCTCTTCTCCCTCTCCCCCCATGTCTCTCTCTCTTTCTCTCTCTCCCTCTCTCTCTCTCTCTCTCTCTCTCACACACACACACACACATTCCCAACAACACAGTTTTAAAAAACCAAAACAGTGGCAGATAGACTTGCTACCAAAGTGAGTGGAGGTGATTAATGTGATGCAGACTTGGGCCCATGCTATTGATATAGCTTAATACAGAACCATAGTCTCTGTGTGTATTTTTACAATATTATTGATATTGAAGTAGTTAACATTTTACAACTTAGAGCCAGATGCTGGGCAAGAGGTGGTTATTTATATATATATTGGTAGCATGGCCTTTTATAGTGTATCACAGCTCATCATTCCTCAGTTGAGCTGCCGATTTAGGAAAGAAAAATTTAATACGTAACAAATGTTAAACCCCAAAATGCTTCAGGTTGTTGGACTGTGGAGGGTGGCTTTTTGTTTAAATCTTACCTAGTTGAAGGAGATGGTCCATCAGCACAAGCATTCTGCTTGCCTGGTGAAATGATCTCCCCTTGTGTGATTCTGGACGTTCTCCTAGCCCCTCCAGCCAATTTTGGGGAATGGGGGGGGAGAGCCTATTGGGCTAGGGAAGTCATTGCTGAGGCTTCTGCTAGCAAGACTAGTTAGTTGAATCAGATTGATGGGGTATACAAATGGTTTGAGATGGGTATTATGTACTCAGAGCTTCAGAGACATAAAAATAGAAAACATTACTTATACTGCTCCCGTTTTGAGAACTCTGCAAATGTACATCTTTCTGCTTTAGCCAAACCTCAAACAATATGTCAATAGTACTGAATACTATTATGGAACTATAGAATATAAATATTTTAAATGAATAAATGATACTGGCAAAGGTTTCAGGTACTAAATGAAACATTTGATTTGGAATATCAGACATGCCAGTCAACAAACTTCTGTCTTGCATTTAAACTTGGCTTGAACTCTCCTATGGATTTTATAGGAAGAAAGACCAGTCTAATAATAAAACACACCTTACTCTCTTTTACGTTCAAGGACAATGACTTCCTTGTGAATGTGCTTCATTTTGCAGCCAGCATGATACTCTCAGAGTTCTCTCCATTTAGTCAGAGTTCTATTTTAACCTAAACCTTGTGCCATTTCCATATTAATCACAGCAAGCTATAGAAATAAGAAAACTATTATTAGTTGCTAGTCAATCAGCTTAACATACTGCTTCTCTCCTTCCAGTTTGAAACTGAAATATATAGGTATTTTCTGGACTTCAGGGGATAGGACAGACTTTCCCCATTAAAGTAGACATAAACATATTTATGGCAAATGTTTCACATTGACCCTTTCACTATGATTCATTCTTAAATGTGGCTACATTGGAACAATCTTGTTTCGCTGCTTCATTCCTGGGTGGACTAAATAAAAAATTCCCTGTTTCAGATGTAACAAATTCTGGTTTACTGCAAAGCAGAATAAAGCTCCGAGGCTGCCATGTGAGTGGAAGGGGTCAAAAGAAGAGTTTGCAAGCCTGACACATGAAACCAGGAAAGATCATCAGAGCGCAGCCAATATGTATTGTTTAGACCAGTTTTTTTCAACCTTGGGTCCTAAATTGGATTACAACTCCCTGACCGCTGACTGGGGCTGATGTAACCCAGTGATATTAGGGAACCCAAGTTTTGGAAAGGTTGGCTTCAGTTTTTGTGTGCTCATAGTTAAATTTGGAAACCTGAGCAATGGTTATGCACACACTCAGGCTTCTCCCACCCCCAGCTATTTGTATTGGGAAAAAGTGTGATTGCCTTTTTTTAAAGTTTAAAGGAGGTTGAACTTCCTGGAGACAGCAGCAGAAAACGGCATTTTGGGGCGCTGCTCTGGTTCACCAGAAGCGGCTTAGTCATGCTAGCCACATGACGCGGAAGCTGTCTGCGGACAAATGCCGGCTCCCTCGGCCAGTAAAGCGAGATGAGCGCAACGTTCAGGACTGGACTTAACTGTCGGGGTCCCTTACCTTTACTTTACACATACTTAACAGGCGATATCCAAAAATCGTAACTCTTCAGCAAGTCTAGAGTGAGAGACTAGGGTGATTTCCATTATTTCCTAGGACTCTTACTGTTGTGAGACTTTTTGGGTGAGCTGAGAGTTTGTTTGGTCCCTGGGTGAGAACCCAGAGGTCTAGAGGGGAGGATGTGTTAGAAAGAAAATGAAAGGATAATGATTTTTATATATTAGTGGCATTAATGTAACATTTTTATATGTAACTGTTTATTTTTGTAACATTTTGTTTAAGTTTTCTGTTGTTGCTTCAGTTTTTCATGCAACACTTACAGATATTTTAAATATATTAAGCTGTAAGAAATTAAATAATCAATTTCTATGAAAAAATCCTGGAAAGTGGGATGAATGCATTTGTATGGGAATGTCCTGATCTTCTAGTGGACCTTTCTGACTTGTACATATTTAAGAGATAGTAGAACCATTACAAATATACAGTCTTTATTTTTCTCTGTTGCCAAAAGACTGCTTTGTCTCTGCTTCTTACTTAAATATTTGTTTTAAACAGTCACCCCCCTTTTTTTGCTTCTACTTGTCTGAGCAAGGGATTTCTTGTAGCAAGCCTGAAGTGTCCAGTATCGCTAGATGAGGAATGTGTCTAGCTGTCTAGAGGGAGAAATCTGAGCCAGCTTCGTAAAGATTAACATGGTGAAGTGCGAAGTGGATTTTAAGTTATTGGGTTACTGGAATATCTGTTTGATGGTATTTCTGAAGGTTATGGTCTGTGCATTTAACAATTAATAAAGTAACCATTATTTCCTATGATGAATTTAAAATTGATCATGGGTCCTCCGGACAACTTTTAGGTTTTTGTTTTGTAGTATTATCCTGTATATGTTTTCATCTGTCTAACCCCCCCCCTGCCCAGTTTCACCCCAGAACCTTGCTCGAGCTGTGAATTCTTTACACAGAGCAGTATTGAAAACAGCCTTTGCTTTCAAAACATGTTTCTCCCAGATTGCAGAATGTTTGTACATAGGCATATACAGTGGTGCCCCGCAAGACGAATGCCTTGCAAGACGGAAAACCCGCTAGACGAAAGGGTTTTCCGTTTTGGAGGTGCTTCGCAAAACGAATTTCCTATGGGCTTGCTTCGCAAGACGACAATGTCTTGCGAGTTCCTGCGGGTTTTTTTCCTCCCCCCCCTTTCCCCCAAGCCGCTAAGCCGCTTATCAGCTGATCTGCTAAGCCGCTTAACAGCTGATCCGCCAAGCCGCTAAGCCGCTTATCAGCTGATCCGCTAAACCGCTAAACCGCTTATCAGCTGATCCGCTAAGCCGCGAATAGCGCTAATCCGCTAAGCCGCTAATGGGCTAGCTTCGCAAGACCAAAAAACCGCAAGACGAAGAGACTCGCGGAACGGATTCTTTTCGTCTTGCGAGGCACCACTGTATTAACTTGCATAAACATAGAATCCATTGGGAAGAAGTAGTTGTGCAGATCCAGGTAATAGAAGGTAATACTAGGTTTCACAATATGCTGGACCTTAATTATAGTATGTGTAGTATTAAACCTTAGGGAGTGGCAGTGTTAGAATCCGATGTAGGATTTGAACTTCTTTGAAGGATTTAAGTTCATGTGAATCCAGACCTCAGACTTTGTAAATCAAACCCTATATTGACTCTAGATCTATGTTTTTATTTGGACGGTGTGCCGCACTTTATGAAGGAGGACTTCATAAAATAGTGTCTAAAATGTCTCATTCCTGGAAATAATTAAGGACAGTTGCCCATTTCCTGATCAGCTAGTTTGTGCACCATTACATTGCTTTCTCCCTTAAGGACTGCTAGCCTGTTGAAGACTGGTGAGAACCAACTGCTAATTTGACTTATGGGGGTGGGGAAGAGAATGCATATTGGGGAATGGTAAATTACAGGGTTGAGTTAATTCTGTGGAACGTAGTTACACAGGAGAAAACATGCTTATAAACCTTCAAATTATCTAACTTCCTTGTATGTGTGAGTGATGGTGATAACATATATAAATATAATTTCTGCCATTTAATATTGCCAAATATTTTTTAAGGTTCATATCTGTTGTTGGTATATTTTATCCAGAACTCTTTTTTTCAGAAGCAGCTTAAATTAACTTTTCTGGAAAGATACCACTGACTGTCTCAAGAGGTCAGCCTGCAGTGACACTGCCTGACTGCTTCATTTTAAGCAGTCTGAACACAAATGAATTCATTTTGGCAAATGCTGCACAGGTCCTGAGTGACAGAATTTTACACCACCAGCTGCTGGTGAAAGGAAAGGCATGTAGAATCCCTTGTAAAATATTAAGATTACAAAACATTCTAGAAAAAGCAGCCTCCAGTATTGATTCAGTTTTTCCTGTCTACAGAGTTGACGCATTGGCTTTCAAATAGTCACATTCCTTCCTTGAAGACACATTATTGATCTGAAACCACAGAGCTGAAAATGGCCACATTTCAGAATCTTTCCTCTTGTAATGATGACTGCCTATAACCCCTCTTAACAGAAAAAGTGCTTTATAGCGTGTTCTCTCCCATTTGGAAAATCTGGTCAATACCATGGGCTTTTTCCTGATGTGGTTGTAAATGAGCTACTCCATGTTTACATGCCGAATGAATAAGCAGTTTCTCCAATTTTGTTATAGTTGAGGTTGCCAGAATAATGGAGTCAATCGGAGTTCTGCAAGAATCTGACCTTTCACCAGAGAGATAACATCCCTTTTCCTTCTGTGCTGCTTTCTAGAATCACTGCTTTGCAGCACCCTGCCTCACCCTATCAGCTATGTGACACTTCAACCCCATCAATCTTCTGTCAAAACACATTCCAAATAAATAAATAAATCAAGGCAGGACAACATGCATGTAAACTTCTGGTCTGATTGTAATTATTACTGGCATTATAGTAATTTTAACAGCTACCACTGGTGTGCTTACTTTACTTTAATATACCAGTGATGGACCAGTTAGAACAATGGTATATGTTATGCAATATGAGACCTTAGAGGGCAATTCAGTGATGTACTTGAATCAATCTAACGAAAATTTTGCATCAGTGGAAGCAGTTAAAAATTGCTTCTAATGTGTTAAGTGCATATATAATGAGGTCTATGCTAGGTTCTGTTCAGGCATTTCTTATTAGATGCAGACTTGGAGCTATGATGGAATTTGAATAGGTGGTGAATATACAAGCATGTAATTTTCAGTGTAAATTGCAACTGCATTCAAGGATTGAACTCCAATTTGCTATGCAAATACACTTAGCATGCCAAATGCCTTCTCTCTCTCCAGCTGGCATTTAGAAGTATATACACTAATTAGGGATGACGGAACATAAAGGGAAAGAGATGAATTCACTACTGTCTGAAAATTATTTGTATTTACTAGGTTTGTAAAAAGAATGGCTGGGACGAGCTTAAATCTTATGGGCATATTTCTACATAGGCTGGTAATTTGAAGCACCATCAAATCATAGTAGATAGGTAGCCGTGTTGGTCTGCCATAGTCAAAATAAAAAAATTCCTTCCAGTAGCACCTTAAAGATCAACTAAGTTAGTTCTTGGTATGAGCTTTCGTGTGCATGCACACTTCTTCAGATACCTGGTATCTGAAGAAGTGTGCATGCACACGAAAGCTCATACAAAGAACTAACTTAGTTGGTCTTTAAGGTGCTACTGGAAGGAATTTTTTTATTTCATCAAATCATAGGTTACTCTAGGTTGTGATGCAGCATGCTGCTGCATTTGCCTCTCTGTGTCTAGTGTGGCTCATTACTTCATATTGATAGAAATTTACTTTATGGCAAGAAAATCACTTTCCTGCCTAGCAAGAAATGATAGCAGACATGAAATGGCTCCTATAAGTTTCTTGAGAAATATAATTTCAAAAATCTGTATACCTGACGTGGAACACCATCCTGATATGTTGCAGTAGCAGACAGTTTAGCAAAATCAAGGCATTACTATCTCAGTGATGAGTTGTATTTTCATGATTAGCACTGCATATAGGACAGGAAGAGGGAGAGATGGACAACATCTGTATAATGCTATGCATGGTGAGAATGAACTTCCAGAAAGCTTTCAACTGTGAAGATGGTGAAAGCTTGGCCAGAGTGCAGCTTTGATTTTGTCTTGCTGATATGTATCCTTTTAAAATGCAAAGCAAAATTATTTCAATCCTAATCTAGTAGCAAGAGCAATGGAGATTCAAATTCTTGCTCAGTGAAGCTTGCTGCTGGATTGCTTCAGACCACACTGCCTTTCTGCCCAAGTTTCATTAACAGAGTGATTATGCAGATCAAAGTAGCAGGCATGACTGCTCATTTTAACTCCTTTATAGGGGCAAGATATAAGTGTGTTAATTGGAAAATAAGATGTTGATGTTAGTTCCTCTTTTGCAAATGCGTTTTTCCTACTGGCTTTGTGGAGGATTCTTAAATGGCCTCTGTGGTTCTTTGGTTATTTTTAATGCTGCTTTGCGTGTGTTAGGAGTCCTCAGCTCGGGGTAGTGTAGTGGTTAAGAGTGCTGGACTAGAACCTGACAGAGCAGGGTTCAAATCCCCACTCAACTAGGAAGCTAGTGACCTTGGACCAGTCTTTCTCAATCTTAGCTTAACCTACATTACAGGATTGTTCTGGGAAGAAAATGGGGAGGAGGAGATACTACTATGAGATACAAATGGGGAGTGGGAATTACCAGATTTTAAGCAGAATACTGTTTTAGGATGAATGTGAATGTTACACTGTCTTATGAGTTGATCCAAGATAGCTCTGATTCACACTTGGGTCTTTGAGTGAGAGCTGACTGGATAAACCATTTTCCTTGATATAGAGGTTTGAAATAACAGTCAGAATTAGATAGCACTTTACCTTGTAAGGCAGGGGTCAGCAGACTTTTTCAGCAGGGGGCCGGTCCATTGTCCCTCAGACCTTTGGGGGGGGGGCTGGACTATGTTTTTTTTTGGGGGGAAATTGAACAAATTCCTATGCCCCACAAATAACCCAGAGTTGCATTTTAAATAAAAGGACACATTCTACTCATGTATAAACATGCTGATTCCCGGACCGTCCGCGGGCTGGATTTAGAAGGTGATTGGGCCGGATCCGGCCCCTAGGCCTTAGTTTGCCTACCCATGTTGTAAGGTGGTATTTGTGTTGTGAACTACATTAACTGTGTTATAGATCATCGCCTGGTTATTTGTGTAGTGAATTGTGTGAATACATATTGGTGTGACTGGTCAGAGAGTGAGTAAGAGTGGGATAGGTACAGGGAACTGAATGAACTGTATCCTGCGGAGGGGCCCAGTAGTTTGCTGCTCTGGACCCTGGGGAGGGGCTGAGTGAACTGAGTAGAGACTTATGTATCCTACTGACATTAAAGCCTTTTGCAAAATCTGTTTGTAGTCTGAGTACTACATCCATCAGTGAGGGTCAGGACTATTTAGTTCTTGACATTCTTAGGAAACTTAATTTTCTGCGCAAGAATTTTGACCTGATCATTTCTAAGCAAAACACATCTTCAGTAACGCTTCTGAAGTTGATTTCTCTGTCGTAAGTGACTGAGTCACATTCTAAGTTGCAAATCCTCGTGGTAATCGTTTCAGATTGGGTGTGTGTCAATCACTGAAGCAGCTGCTTTGCTCTGCATTTATATTTAAATAGGAAAAAGTGATCTCTGTTGAATTTTAAATGTTGTTACTAGGGTAAAACAGCTCACTGTCTTTGTCACTTTATCATCTCCCAGTGAGGCAGTCTACTGGACATCTATTCTCAGTCATGAGCAGCATGAACATTTGAATTTGGGAAGCTTTCACTCAGGAGAATACTTAATGTCATCTAAGTTCAAACACTTCCCATCCCTACTTCTCTGAACTTCCTGTAGATTTAATGAAGAGCGCTTAAAAAAAGGGGGGGGGAACCCCTGAACATGTCTACTCTGAGTAGAAGAAGGGAGGGAGTAGGAGAGCTAAACGTATTGTCTATTCTTAACATATACTTTGAGGCTTCAAAGCCCACAGACTTTTGGAGGTGCTCGCAAATGGAGAATCTTTAGGTGCAAAATGTGCCTGGCACTCTGCTATTTTCCAACCCTGATCAGACTCTATATTCAATACTGTTCTTCACTTCTCTTATTCTGTGGCAGTCTTCCCCAACCTGGTTCCCTCCAAACACTTTGGACTACAATTCCCATCAATTCCAGTTAGCATGGGCAGTGGTCGGTAATGATGAGAATTACAGTTCTAAGCATCTGGAAGGCAACAGGTTGGTTAAGACTGTACATTTTGTTTTGTCACTTCGTACAGTCCCAGTGGGGACAATTATAGTTAATGATTATTCAATGGACAACTGATTAATTTCCATGGCCTTGAAAACAGTTTTGAAGTAAAATAAAAAGTAATATCCATTCATCTAGATGAGTGAGGCAGGAAAAAAAGTAGTAGTTTGTAACAACTATAATATGTAACCCTTCTACAGAACCAGATGGCTGTCTCTCTAGGCATGAGATTAATCTCTTGCCAAGACTGGTTCTGCAGATAAGTAAGCAAGTGTAATTTTTCAACAGGAATGGATTCTGTAGTTAAAGAAGAAAATGCATGGCTTTTAAGACATTAACTTCATGGGTGACAGTCCAGTAATGACTTCCCCATGTAACATAACGGGAAAATTAGGAGTTGAAATGAAGTGAGTGTTTTCATGCTGTCGCATAGCAAGCAAGTGTTCTCCTTATTGACTAACCAGATTAATGGTTTGTCTCTGTCATCTGCCAGTCATGCAAACAAGAATCAATGGCCACACTTGCCAGTCCAGTTGCCTGATAGAAGTTTGCTTCCTGAGGCTTCACTTGAGCAGGTACCTTCTCAAACGGATTCCTTGCCACTGCTCAGGTCCTTTGAAGAAAAGAAAGGATTGCCAGTTGTCCTTTGGGGCTGGAGATGAGGACTTTATCATAGAATCATAGAGTTGGAAAGGGTCCCTGAGGATCATCTAGTCCAACCTCCTGCATTGCAGGACTATGCAGCTGTCCCATATGGGGATCGAACTTGCAACCTTGGAGTTACCAGCACCATGCTCTAACCAACTGAGCTATCCAGGCTGACAACTGAAAGAACAAATTTTACAGTCAGGTAAGACCTTTGCTGGAGACTAATTTAATAGTGGACAGTGTTGGAAATGTGCAAGGGCTTGAAGGCCTGGGGACAGTGTTCACCATTCAGCAGTTTTAGAAACTGAGATACGAAATCTAGGAGTTAAATGGCACCTTAAACTGAGGTTATGGACGCAAAAACGGATGTCTAGGCACACTTTTTTAATAGCAAGAATATAGTGCTGAAAATGAATGAACTGTGGCTAAAATACTATGTTCATTTTTCACATGGTCTGGTCTCTCCCCCCCCCCCCCCAATATTCTTAAGAGAGTCTCTTCTACAATCTTCAGAGAGTGGTTGGAAGTGGGGAGGCAGAAAAAAGGTCCCCTTTCCTTCCACGCTGCAGTTTTAAGCTGAAATCTTAGGCACAGTACTGCACCCAGAACTCGGTAACTGCTCGCGCTGATGAAATTCCGTGTCGCAAAATGAGCCTAGAACAGTGGTAGTTTCGGACACCTCTGTGCAGTAGCACAAACTGTATGAAAACCAGACTTCTCACAATTGGGACTTTCAAGAACATTTGATTTGTCTCCTTTTCATAGAGAGCAGACTGTAGTAATACAGTACAAGGGAGTAGTTATGACTCAGATACGGAAATAATCCACATATTCAGTAACAAATTGAAAGTTAGTAGTTTCTCAGATAGCTATCACATATTAAAGATCAACTGTGGGTGTTTAGTTATGCAGAATTTGTAACACTGTTTTGGGAATTCACAGTATGTTAGAAATAAGTCTCTGCATAAAGCCTGTCATATTCTATTTCTCAGCAGAAGTACATGGTGAAGTGGATAGTATCTTGCATGCTGGTAGTGGTTGGGAGATGAAAGGGAGAATAGTACTAGCTCTGCAGGCAGTTGAAAAGAAATAAATATGCTGTGGTTGGATAGGGAACAGTGTGGTGTTGCATGTTTTGTATTAAAATTAACTTCTGATAGCATCCATGTCTCTCCTGTGACATTTTAGTGCTTGCACCATGTATAGAACCACTAGTTGGGTATTGTGATCAGGGACAAATCCAGGTATGGTAACATACTATATAACCTGTATGTAAGCAATTGTCACCATAAAAAGTGGTAGTTTTGGGGCGATGTGTGAAAATCTTATTATACTCATTGCTGGGGTAATCAGCAGCAATTGCTGAGTCCCAGTTCAAGTTTTTAAAAAATGTTTATTGGAAATTCCAGCATGGCATCAGAGAATAAAATAGGTGTGCAGTTTGAATTGCAAAATGAGAATTATATAGAGGAAATTGGTTGCTTCAAGTGAAGATTGCACAAAGGCTTAAGAAATCTCAGAAAAAATACATACTTTCATGTGTTTCTGTGAAAGAGCAAAGAGATGGCAAATAGATTAGGTGCATTGTCCAACATCTTGAGCTCTTGCTGCTCTCAATCCATGAGGGCAGCTTTATCTCTTTTTAATAAGCATAGATTTGCTTTCCCTGTTGTGCTTGCAAACACTGTGCACTTTACACAGTCACTGGTTAAACTTAGCTGAAAGACTGGTACTGAAAAACCCCAGAGCTTAACAATATCAGATGTAGTTATCTGAAACTAGAATGAATTACAGGTCTTTTACTGAGAGTAGAAGCTTGCAACACTGATGGTAAGGATATTGTCTTCTGTCTGACTTTTGTTGTAATCTGTCTGAGGAAAGTTGTTCAGTATTTGGAAGCAGAGTAGATGCAATTAAGCTTCTAATCTGAAAAGAGACAATCTATTTCCATAGGCTAATTTAGCTGAGTGGTAAGCAGCAATGCATTTGATGGCACTAATGTCTATAGTGTGCATGTTGTTAGCTTTACCCTATTAACTAGGTCTGCTTAGCCAACCATTTGATGCCTCATTCCAGAATAAAGACAGCTAATTTTTGTTGATAAATTAATTGGATATTGGTATCCAATGTACTGAACAGGATTTGAAATTGTATCTGCAGAAAAATAAAGGACAAAGAAATCCACACAAACCATGTAGAGGTGCTAGGATAACTCAGTGCTAGTTACAAAGTTGAAACAAAGTCCAATACATCAGATTTCTATATAATCCTGAAACTCTTACAAAAGAGGAAAATATTTAAATCCTACTAGGCAAACTTTTCACCAAAGTTTCACTCGCTCGTAGGAAAGTAGAAATTAAACAAATTGACAAATTAAGCCTTTAAAACATGTAGTCTAGTAGTCAACATATAGTCTAGCAACATCTAGGAGGCACCAACTTCCACCATTCCTAACTATCAGGGTTTGAAATTTGCCAGATGCCAGGCACATTTTGCACCTGGCTATTGACCATTTGTGACCAAGTGAAGATGCCCAGGAGCCAGGAAGTGCATTCCTGGGGATCCCAGGATCTTGACTGTTTGCACACACTAGCAACACATCCTGTAGGATTTTCTCCATTATATTTTATCTGCACAATCAGAATGAATTTCAGGAACCAAAAAGTCATATTGAAAAATATGACTTTTGAGCTGCCTGGCTCAAAAATGGCAACTAGGCATTCTGTTTTGCTGTCTGTAACCCTGGTTTAAGGAGCTATTTGGTGCCTAGCATATACATCAGAATTTCTAACACTACTAACTATCGACTCTGCTGACTTTTGCTAATCAGAGTTGCCTAGCAACAAATGTGTTGGCTACCTTGTTTTAAAGTATTTTAGAATCTAACACTAAAGAATGCTGACCAGCTGCATTGTGTTGAAGGTGGTTCATGAATCTTGATACTGATCACTCTAGATTAGATATTTCCATATTAAACGTTAATGTTATTTACTGTACAGAATATGAAGGTATCTTGAAGAACTTTGGGACAGTGAATATGTTACTTTTGCTTCCAGTGACTAATGTGCAATCAGATTGTGAGGAGGCCAGTGTGCTTCATTAATATATGGATAGATGGCCATATTTCCCTATGACAAATTGATGTAGATTTGTCATGTAAAATACGCTGCTTTATCATATGATTAATTACCGTGGATCTTCTACCTCTGGCAATTGTGCTGTGGTTCTAAGTGATTCGTCTCCCTGCTTGGGATTTTTATTTTTTTAAAATCTTGATATTGAGCTTATTTACTCAGATTCTCTTCACCCTCATATTCCCATCCCAGTCTTCATAGAATCATAGAATTGTAGAGTTGGAAGGGACCCCGAGGATTATCTAGTCCAACCCCCCACAATGGAATCTCAACACGTGCCACCTCCCCAACCAATTGGAAACAGGATCCTGCTTAACTTCGCAAAGGAAGCAAGTGTTTCATCCTCCCACAGTTCTGCTAAAAAAAAATCAAAACATTCTTACACGTATCATTGTATATATCCCATGCTGATACACTCCCGGTTTCCTAGAGTAACCATCATTTATAGATGTATTTTAAAATTATGCTGCAGATATATGCTACTGTAAGGGGTGTGATTCTTCTATACATACTTTCTGATTGTAGACTTGCATACTTAACTCTGTAATGCATGGGTGTCTCTGACATAAGTGGGTGCTGAACACAAAAGGCAGTCTGGTGTGAGCAAAACTTGACAGAGTTGAAACCTCCAAATTCCTTGTATAAATTTGTTTTAAAACAGATTCCTCTTCCATCCCTACTTTTATGATTGGCAAGCATTGCTAAGGATGAGATTGAATGCTGCCAGATGAACATTTAAAAAACCTCAGCTTTTTCTTCAAGAGGGTTAGCAAGGCAAAACTTCAGACTCTATGTAATATGTTTTGTACTGCTTTCAGTGTGTAGCATTGTCCATATTTCATTTTAGGGTTGCCATATTTCAAAAAGTGAAAATCCGGACAGAAAGGTTGTTGAGCTGTTTTTACAAAATCGCAAAAAAAGAAGAAGAAGAAGGGACATTTTTGAGCTATTTCTGAGGAAAAGCGACACTGCCAAATGTCCAGATTTTCCCAAACATTCTACCAATTTCTGTCCAGACTGCAGTATTCCAGATATGTCCAGGAAATTCTGGCAAGCCTATTTTAGCACACTGTTTTAGCAGTAGTCTGAAACTTCCATGTTTCACTTCAGAGCAGTCAGGTAATTTCAAGGTGGGAACATTAGTTTTGAAGAACTTTGCCTTTGACGATGTTTTAAAACTTATAAATTATATGCGTTTTGAATTACAACATTAAAGGCGTACTGTTTCTTTGTGTGCTTTCTTCTAAAGGCAGAGAAAATTAAGTGTAAATTACATTACCTGTGGAACATTGCTTTATATTTACATAAAGTTACATTTACAAAATTATACTGAGGCAAAATGCAACATAATCATTTCATAATTTATAATCAATTCAGTGTGATTATATTTTCTCTCAATGTAATTTAGTAAATGGAGTATGTGTAAATGTTCTTCACTTAATGTATGCAGTTTTCGGAGATTTTTGAAGAATGAGAATTAAGTGTGCGCCTCGTACATTTTGGCTTAATAGCTATTTTGTTGAGAAGAAGTCTCCATTTGTCATAGCTTAAAAGTGGGACAACTGGAAAACACTTTGAAACTGGAAATAACGTGGGATTGATTTTCTTTACATAAAGCATCTCCACTACTGCAATTCCATTATTCAGCATTTTCAATGTAAATTTACTGGAATAGTTGGCTTTGTTGCAGGTCTGTTGTGGTAAGAACAAAAGCATAGATTTTAAAAGTTCTTGTGTAATAGTCAGTGTATCAGAATGATTGGAAAGAAGATAAGAGTTTTTGGAAGCTAACACCTGCATTTGCTCTACTAATGTGAAACAAGAAGATAAATGCAGTTATTATGCTACAAAAGTTATAAATTAAGCTGATAAATTTAAATTGGGGTACAACCCAAGATTGCAAATGGTTGATCTTTTCCTGAATACTCTCACCGACACTCCCCCCCTCCCGTTCCATTTTTATTCTGGTGCCACTTATTGAGTGAAAGTTTCTGCAGCTACTTTCTGTAATTTAACAATTCCCAAATATCAAAGAGTGTTTATTCCAGCTCATTTAAATGTGTTTCCATAAGTTATTTTGGATGCATGTGTTGGGAGAATGTCAGTGTTTGATAGACTCTGCCAGCATGGAATGTGATGGTTGAAATGTATGATTAGACCATGTATTATGCGAGGATTTACAATGGCTATATATATTGTCTCCTTACAACTTCTTACAGGGGTTGCTCCTCAGCTTTCTCATATGTAACACAGTTATTGGCCAGTAGAGGTGATCTTTCTCTTAACTACTGCCTGCCAGCGCAAAATGTTTATATGGAAGTATGCCCTATTGAATTCAATGGGGCTTACACCCTCTCAAGTGAGGTTAGGATTGTAAACTAGTTTACTTTTTCTTTCTTCCAACTGCTATCCCTTTTGTTTCCTATCTTTGTAGATTGTAGTCTCAAGAGCAAGGACTGTCAGTTCTTATTGATCTTTAGTAAACCATTCTGGGAGGGACGGGGGTGGCGCTGTGGTCTAAACCACTGAGCCTAGGGCTTGCTGATCAGAAGGTTGGCGGTTCGAATCCCCGCGATGGGGTAAGTTCCTTTTGCTTGGTCCCAACTCCTGCCAACCTAGCAGTTCGAAAGCACGTCAGTGTGCAAGTAGATAAATAGGTACTGCTCCGGCAGGAAGGTAAATGGCGTTTCCATTCGCTGCTCTAGTTTCGCCAGAAGCGGCTTAGTCATGCTGGCCACATGACCTGGAAAAACTGTCTGTGGACAAACATCGGCTCCCTTGGCCAGTAAAGTGAGATGAGCCCTGCAACCCCAGAGTCGTTCGTGACTGGACTTAACTATCAGGGGTCCTTTACCTTTTAAACCATTCTGGGAGCATTGGCTTTTTCTTCTGAGGAGTGGGGTAAAAATCCTTCAAATAAATAATTGAGTGACAGAAAATTTAGCTTATACTTCTATATCACAGTGTCTTGATGGTTTTCCTGATTGTGTGGAATGTTTGTAAAATGCAACAAGGTTTTCTGAGTAGAAGTAGAGTCTGAAGAGTTGTGGCTGGATTGTGGTTGGTAGCCACAAAACTTTGTAGTTGGCATCCAATTGACTACACAATAATAAAATATCAACCCTTTAAATGTCTTGCATGTTTTGATCATAACAGTGCATGGATTTTCTGAAATTGTTCTCAATTAACAATAACCTCAAATTTGTTTGCCATGCTAAGATGTTTAGCAAAACATGCATGAGCAGGAAGGAAATGTTTGGGGCTTGTACTCCCTCTTTCCTCCTCTTGGAAGGATGACTCTGGCAGATTCCCCACACTGCACTTTCTTTAAATGAATAAACTTCAAGCCATGGTTTCCGAAGCTGACTTGTTAAACTAAACAGAATTTGTTATAAACCTCAACCACTGCAACAACCTGGCTTTTAACGGGAAGCAAAAATGAAATGCTGCTTGAAATTGTCCTCCTTGGCTGTGTGAGGGAAGGGAGGACGACTGCGCAAGGTTTGTGCCCATGCACAAAGCCATGTTTTACCAAGCTGTTCTAACTACCGTATTTTTCGTTATATAAGACGCACGAGACCACAAGACGCACCTAGTTTTTGGAGGAGGAAAACAAGAAAAAAAAAATATTCTGAATCTCTGAAGCCAGAACAGCAAGAGGGATCGCTGCGCAGTGAAAGCAGCAATCCCTCTTGCTGTTCTGGCTTCTGGGATAGCTGCGCAGCCTGCATTCGCTCCATAAGACGCACACACATTTCCCCTTACTTTTTTGGAGGGAAAAAGTGAGTCTTATAGAGCAAAAAATACAGTACAGTGGTACCTCGCAAGACGAATGCCCCGGAAGACGAAAAACTCGCAAGACGAAAGAGTTTTTTGTTTTTTGAGTTGCTTCACAAGACGCATTTCCCTATGGGCTTGCTTCGCAAGACGAAAACGTCTTGCAAGTTTGTTTCCTTTTTCTTAAAACTGCTTGAAGAGGTGCAGTTGCGACTTGACCGTGCTTCGCAAGGCGAAAAATTCGCAAGACGAAAAAACTCGCAGAACGAATTAATTTCGTCTTGCGAGGCACCACTGTAGTTCAAATTGAACGATAGTCATGAACATTTGCATGGGTCTACAAATTTGGTGGCTACTAACCAGAACTTAGTCTGTGAGTGGGAGGATGCTTTCTGCTCATGTCCTGCTTGTTTCATTTCCCATAGACTTCAAGATTTCCATTGTGGAAACAGAATGGTGGACTAGATGGACCTTTGGTCAGATCCAGCAAGGCTCTTATGTTAATATGCCCCACCTGATTGGGAGATTGGCCAGGACCCCATTGGACTATTACCAGGGGGTGGAACCATCTTATTATTGGTGGATGTGGGGAAGAGACTGGGTGGATACCCGACTTCTTTCTGTGTCTGGTATTCAAGGTCCTTGGACAGTTTGGTACTGTGTCACAACCTTATTCCTACGCTGAGGGGATACAACAAAAGGCAGAAAACACATTGCAATTGTGCACTTTATTACAGCTTCCATGTAAAACCTTAGAAAGCTGTAATTTTGTTTGGCAGAGGTTTATTATTATTATTATTATTATTGCCCTGACAAATGTTGTGATGCCATTTAGACAAAGTTCATTTGTGCAGGGGGGAAATGCATGGTTGGTGTGTTTCATTACTTAACTTTAACCGAAATGACCTTAGCTATAGTGTTTTCTTCATTTTGAAATCGCACAAAAGGAACTAAACTATGTACGATGCCCGGGAAAATAAATAGCCTGCCTAATAGTCTGCTTTATTTTAATGCCCAGCAGCATATTTTTACAATGAACATATTGACTTAGACAGGCGTACTTGAGAAGGTACTTTCAGTGTAGTTCTCGGCAATCGCTCTATACAAAACCCATTGACCTGTAAAAGTGTGTTGCTGAGTGCTGCATGTTCTTGGATAGCTAATATATTGGGTCATTTGTTAATCGTAGTAGTGATCCTGAGGATGTTCTAATGCACATACTGCTTTGAAAGAACTCTGGTTTTCTTCAGCACTTAGAATTCTTATATTATTCCAAATGCAAACAAATTAAACAACTAGCAAAGAACTGAACCTCAAGGTCTAGCTTAAAGGCAATGAAGTATGTTTTTAAAAACCAGCTGCAAATGGTATTGGCACTTTTGTTGAGACTCTTGCTTTGCTTTATTGTTATACTTGGCTCTGACCTCAGAATACTTTCTTTTGGATGTGCAAACAGAACAAGAACAGGCAAAGGTTATATTATTTCTTTACCTTATGAATTCTGGTGGCTTCAGTAACAGCTGTTTGTGGCTATATTTAAAATATTATCATGCCTTTGAACTAGTCAGTCCAGGGGGATAGCTGTATTTAAAAGCGTAGTTTATCCATTTAAGACATAATGCTGCCATACTAGCTTCCCCTTAATTTGATCATGAGAGCTGTTGTATCGAGGAACTGCCGCAAGATACACAATTAACTGGGCACCTTGAGAAGGATGTGGGTCGTAAGGACCGTGTTGTTTGCCCTTCACTACAACTTTATTTTATTTGTGATGCTTATAGGCTGTCTTTCAATGAGGATTTTCAAGGTGGTTTCCAGTATAAAATATAAAACAAATAAAATCTTAAAAGCCAGTTAAAATGTGAATCAAATAAAGCCTAATAACACAGAAGTGGTAGAATACATTTTGAAAAATGCCAAAGTCCTCAAATGGTGTCAGAACAAAAATGTGGCCAGTGTCAGGGAGGAAAGCAAAGAGACCAGAGTTATTACAGAAAAGGTAGATATAGGTAGCATTAGTCTTTGACGGAAAGGAAGAGTATGGAACTGTCTGTCTCAGAGGCTTGTCATGACCCAATCTGAGTCCTTTGTTAGCTCTTTCAGACTCTTTCCCTGCTGAAAATCGGGACTTCCGGGTTGGCGCCATCGCCGAATGGCGGACTCCCTCCGAGCTCCGGAGGGAGTCTGCTCGGCAGGGGCTGGGTCCTACCGCGCCGGCGACGCGGGGACCCTCAAAAACCACGGGCACGGAGCCCATGGACATGGGGACCCGGCTGGCACCGCTAGCGCCCTCCCGACTTGTGAAGGAGCCTTTTTAAAGGCTTCGGATCGGGTGCCGGGGAGTGGCGTGGTGCTTTGGGTCTATCGCTTCCCCTGCCGAGCGCAGCCGCATGCCATTCGATGGAGAGTGCTGGCTTCTTCCATTGGAAATTCGGACTATCAACAACAACCCGTGAGTAATTGGGAAACCGGGTACAAAAGGAGAAAAAAAGAAATTTTTTTCGGATTCGGCACGAGCGGGGGCGATCTAAAAAGGAAGTCAATCCCCCCCTGATTGTAAACATTCTAAAACAAGGACTGGGTAACCAAGATCGATTCAGAAGTTTACCGCTGATAAAAATCATAAATTCCACGATGCGAAATTACAAGAATTGTGCTGGAGGAGAAGAGTGGAGGGTGAGAGGGAAAAGGCAACCCCCCCTGGGAACCGGGGCGATTCGCGGAGCCTGGCGAAGAGAGACGGAGACTTTGACAGCTGTCAAAGTAGCTGTCAAAGCTTGAGAATATAAAGAGGACTTTGTTACAAGTATTTTGCTGGCTAATTTGGTTACAAATTGACATTATATGGATATAAATTGTTGGGAAAAAAAGAAACAACAACTTGACTTTTGGATTAGAGGATACAAAGTTACTGCAATCCCCCTAGAGGGGTTTCGGGACATTACAAGTGGTCGTATGTGGAAAATTACTCTGGGCTGAGCACAGGACTTACTCTCTGGGAAAGCGGCAAAACTGAAATAGTATTTTGTCTACAGAGGTGTTTACATTAAAAGGAGACAATCGAATTCTCTATTGAAGAAAGGAAGGGACTGGATGTAAGTTTTTGTTCCTGAATAACAAACCTCTGTAGAGATACCAGATCTCGGAATAAGAACGTTTTAGCAGCTGAACAAGACAAGAAACCTGAGAAAGTAAGGAATAAAAAGAACAAAGGACCAACTACGACACGGAAAGAACAATGGGAGGAGCAACAAAGACTAAGGAAATTAAAGGCCTCTATTTGACTGGATTTTTGAAGTTAAACATCATTAAAATAAACAAATTAAAAGAAAACCGGCAAGGTGGAACGAGGAAAAATCTGGCTATGGACTTGAGACCTCCAGGCTGATAACATATAGACTGATGGACATGGGGAATTCAAACCGGGGAAGGGAGGGGGAGTTTTGGAATCCAAAGGCTATGTAACCAACTTTTTGAATCTTCTTATATCTTTTATCTTCTATTTCTTTATATAACTATGGTATTTTGATCTAACATGTTTTTTTTTTAAAAAGGGGGGGGAATTCGTGGAAGGAAATTGGGGCAGATCTTGGGGAAAAAATATTTTTTCTATTTCTGTTAAAGATGAGGAGTGATGGTAAGATTGTATAAATTTAAATTGGCTAATGTTAAACATATTAGGTTTAAATTGGGAATGAGAGCTTGTGGAACCAACTTAGGGAAAGGGGAATACAGTCGATAGGGGAAGGAGGGAGCCCTAGAAAGAAGGTTATGAAAATAAGGGTTCAAATTTGTCTTTCTTTTTCTTTCTTTTCTTTATCTTTTCTATTTTTCTTATTCTGTTATTACTGGAAATTTTAATAAATATGATTATAAAAAAAAATGAAAATCGAGAATGTAAGGCAAGGAGAAAGAAATGCAGTATGAGGGCCATGGTGAACTAAGCACCTGAAGTTTATTACACCAGTGCTATGAGTTTGGATAGGTATCCCTGATGTATACATGGAATGAATGAATAGATCACATTTTGATGGTCTTTGGCTTTCAAAATAACACCAGTGCCAAGACTCCTAATAAGAGCAATAAGCCTAGAAATTTAGATTGGCTAGAACTTCCCGCTTGAACATGTGTGAGAACTTTGCCCAAAAAACTTATTGTCCCAGCCCTCTTCCACTTCTTTCCTTCAGCCTTTTAAAAACTTGGATTTGTAAAAAGTGTCTGTTTCAAAAAACAAACAAACAGATAGTTTTAAAGCAACTGTGATGGCTTTCATTTCTCCTAGTATTGATAGAAGATCATTTCTCGGAGCAACTCTTATTTTAAATATTGTATTATGCAGTTTTTTTTAATTTGTAGGAGTTAGTGCAGAAATGGATTCTGTGCTCATACAATCATGCCTTGGTTTACTATGACCTCATTTGTACTGTGATATGAATGTACCAGGATTGTGGCCTTAAAGCCCAGTGCTGCTGCCTTTGTAGATAGACGAAGTATCAGTCAATGCTGAGAGACTCTGAGCACTTCAAAAGTAATTGTAAACCGTAGTTAAAGGGTTTACCAGGAATGTGAAGCTCTTTTCCACTTCATTCCTATCCACTAATGCTGGGGAGAAACATACCAGCTTCTTCAGTGTCTAAATTTCTTATAGAATGAAATATACCATGGCATCTGCTGTATAAATGGTAATACATTTCATTTTAAAGATTTATGTGCTGCCTTACGCTTTGTACTGCAGTATAAAACTAGTTGAAGCAAACAGAAGTGTGGCAAATTCACCTGGAGGCTGACTTCATAGGGAGGCAGTTGTTCTGAATTACTAATACATGGGCTCCTGTATGGCATGGGTAGAATATGTCACCTGCAGATTTGGTTCCAGTCTCCAGACCACGGAGTCAATCTTGGGCTATGCATGTAAGCCAGAACAAGCAAAATGTTGCAGTCTTGTGCTCCCCCTTTTATCTACCTCATGCATAGCTGGGAGAGAAACGTTAGCAGTATTTATTTCACTTTTAAAAAAACAAAAGCAGAAAAAACCCTAATTGTGGTTTAAACAGGGATTCTGGTTCAAAACAAATTCTGGTAAGCTTCACAACAAGCCAACTTCAAACAATGGGCTTGAAGTTGGCTTGTTATGAAACTTACCAGAATTTGTTTTGAACCAGAATCCCTGTTTTGAATGTAAGGGTAAGCCAGGATTATGAAAATTGAACATTCAAGTCAATGCATTCATTGATCCTGTCAGAATAAAGCTTGCACAGAAAAATTGGATAGAAAAATATTGAAACTCTTTAACAGATAGGAAAACAGGATTGCAGCTAGATAGGGGTTTTCCCCCTTGGATCCTTGGTCTCTAGAGAAATTTAGCTACAGAGGAGAATGATTTTTCATTCCTTAGAACGGGGTGAGGAACCTGTTGCCCTCCAAATGTTGCTGGACTACAACTCTCATAATCCCTGGCCAACTGTATAGTAGACTATAGTCTACAGGCTCTGGGGAGCCACAAGTTTCTTATCCTTGCCTTAAAAGCTTCTAATGTTACTTACCTTGCCTTAAAAGCTTCTAATGTTACTTACCTTGTGAAGTTAAGGTTGTAAGTCTTAAAATTAAAATAGATGAGTTTCACATGTAATTTGAAAATGTATTTAACAGTGTTAAGGTCTGGCAGAAAACCCAGAAATATTGAGGGTGGTGGGGTACTATTTGTGTTTCTGCACTTCCTCAAAATGATTTTTGATAACAGAGAACCTACAATGTTCAATAAATACACTTGCTGTTTATTGTACAGTTGTACAACTTAAGTCCCAGTTCTGAAAGGCTAGAGATTCCTTTCTAAGAGAATTGGAAACAGTTTGAAAGAGAAATCCTTCAAGAGTTACAATGTGTGTGTGTGTGTGTGTGTGTGTGTGTGTGTGTGTGTGTGTGTGTGTTTGTATTGCTTCTTCAGATTCCTTATAGTGTTAACTGGAGGCCATTTCTAAGCCCAGATAATAACATACTTCATTTTGGTTACTACATAATAGCGGGCAGTTCTGCACTCACTTATCTGGGAGAAAGTCCCTTTGAACTCATGGAGGTTTATTTCTGAGTAAACATAGGATTGCAACCAAAAGCTTGATCTTTTGCGCCAACCCAGGGACAGCTGCGGGCCAGAGTCCTGCATGGCAGAGAGCTGGACAAGATGACCCTCATGGTCCCCTCCAATTCTACAGTGCTATAATTCTATGCACTGTTAAATATCTCTCCTTGCCCATTTTACCAATTGGACAAAAAAAGGGGGGGGGAGTAAGTTTATTTTTAATACTTTAAAATATAGGCTTTTGCTGCTTCATTTCTAACACTGGGTAAAATTGGAAATTATTGTTTGAATTAAAGGAAGGCGTTAATAAAGTTACTAAATCTATCAAACAGTACAGATCTTCTGCAGAGGGAGTGAACATGTTGGACTAGACCACATGGGAAACAAGAACTTTATGTATTAAGTTATACATTTCATGTTCTTAAAGTAGTAGAGTTCAGTTTAGAACGGAAAATAAAATAAATAATACAGCTATTTCAGTTTTATTCAGTTTCCATTTATTTCTTTAAAAATGGGAGAAATTTATCTTTTCCTCATCAATTAAAAACATTATTTTTTATATTTTGAAGTGTAATTCTAATGTTCAAAAGGTTTTGGATCAAGTTAAAGGTGCAACAGAATTTTATTAGCTTTCCTTTTCTTTGCCAGGAAAAAAAAACCTATTTTCCTTACAACACTGACAGCATACATTTCCAGGTAGTAATCAATAGTCTTAAAGTGGACTGATCAATGAGATCATGAAATAAAATTCACCCCATTGAGAATTTCCATCTATACCTAACTCTTCAAACCAACGAAAACCTATTAATCATTTGACTATGCACATAATTACTGATTTGTTGTCTTAAAAACTACAACCTTGGGTAATGGATATCATCAATCAGGTGACAGCCCATCTAAGTCTATGAAAATCAGCCCCTGCTGACTATTAAATGCTTTGCCTGCATTATTTACTATAATGCCTTTTACTAAGGATTCCCTGCATGTCTGTGTTTGCAATGTAGAATAGCAAGCTAGCAAGCAACTGATAATGCCTCTAAACATTGCTGCAACTCTTACTTGAATATTTTGGCAGCAGAATCCAGCTGAGCTGGTAACATCAATGCTAAAACACAGCCTTTAATTCACTGTGGCTCCCAGGGGAGAAAGTTATTGTGACTAGTTCACAGTATGCTTTAAGGTAATGGAATCTCTTCCAAGGAAAATAGCAAGCATATTGCAGCAGCTCTATTGATACACTAAAAAGCCTGTCATAATATTTCTAGGATTGCATTAAGATTTATGGTAAAAGAGGCCTCCTTGCTATCTTGGGAAGGTAAATTCTTGTATCACTTCTATATTGATTAAACAATTCCCCCCTCCCCCAAAAAACCTATTTAGATTGCATAATGGGGATATCATATTTCTGCATGATTTCATAAGGAATAAATGTGGTGCTTAGCGTGAATAAGAGAAGGAAGCAGCCAAGACTCTTTAAGAGAAGATGAGTAGAATGATTGATCAGCAAGATATGTGGTAGCTGCATAGGGCATACGGAAGTAGTGTCTACTAACACAACTAATCTTTATGCTGTTTGTAGTCCTATTGAAGAACAGGGTCTACTGTAGGGCATTACCTTATCCACTTGCTCTGGTATTGTGGCTTGACTAGATCCAACTTGCAGATCATTTCTCTGGGTGCTTGCTGTGCAAAAGCAATTGCTAATTTGCATTCTACTAGCAATTCTATTCACCTCTGTGCTGCCATAAAGCCATGTAGCTTTTGTTCGAGACTGAGGATCTGCTGAAATTTTAAACTGGACAAGCAGGGTGATTGAGGGAGCAGGGACAAACTGGCATTGGGAGGAGGAGAAAAGGAAGGGTGTCTGAGAGAGATCTCCACGGGGGGGGGGGTGTTCCTGAAAGCTGGTTTAATTTTTTTGTGTTTTGTTTTGCAGGGAGGGTGCATGGGCGTAGCCAGGATTTATGTTGGGGGAGCAGGCTTTGTGTTGGGGGGTACAGAACCTCAGTTAGTTAAATATTTTTGTTGATTTGCTTGATCTCAGGGGGGCAGCTGCCCCCCTTGGCTACACCCAACATCACTTTAACATTCCTACTGAGATCACTGGGCTCCCAAAAGGCTGGGGACATCAGATTAGTACAACCACTTCTCCACCAGAAGAGACATGAATAATGGGTTCAACTGTTACTGTTTACCAGTGTCTTGGGATACTTGTAAAACATTTTGTAAAAAGGAATTAGTGATTTGAGGAGTAGGAAGCTTGGAAAATTCTGGCTAGTTCATTCATAGTTACAACATTCTGGGATCCTCATGTCACCTGGAAAGGCCTTTGCTTCTGAACTTGGTTTCTGTTGTTGCTTTAATTTGTCTGTCACAAAAGACAACTGCTCACAATATGACTCGCTATTGCCATTTCAGGCAGTCACATCAATTCTCTGATAACTGGAAAATCTCAAGAACTTGCTGTGAGTTTGTACATGTATTCTGCTATTTTAACAAAGCTGTCTTCATATTTTGATGCAGACATAGGCTAATTATTTGAATCCATCTAAAATAAACCCTGAACCCTTTAAATATAATCACAATTATCTATTTCGGTATTAGTTGCAATATTTTCAGTAAATGAGCTCCGTATTTGTATCATTGAGTGAACATTTGTATGCAACTTTGGAAAGTCCTTTCTGAGAGACCTTTCCTTGGATTTTTGTCACTAAGATGTAGAATTTCTCCTTGGCCATGTTGTGAAATTGAACAGGTGTGGGTGTGGCCTAGGGGTTAGCAGGTGTGGCTTACAGAGAGTGTCTGCAATTGAATTAAGAGGTGTGTGGGCTGGAAATTTCCTTTATCTTCTGTGGAAAATATATACAATATACACAAGCAGAAATACTGCTTACCCGTTTACCATGATGACACTTTCCATAAATGCTAATTTTAAGTTGAGCTTGTTATGTCAAGTTGATTGCATAACTAACCTCCCTAATTTACTAGCATGCTAAATATAAATAGTGAATTAATTCTCCAAATGTCAATCATTATGTAGCTAAAACAACACCATTTACAACAAGAGGGGAGGTTTTAGGCTTAGAGGAAGGCCTAGGGAGGATGCACCCCAAACTAGTACAATGAGAACTGAGCATTTTTTATGTGCAAGCAATGCTGAGTATTAGACAGCAGGGTGCATTGCTGAGGGTTGGACTAGATGACACTCATGCTTCCTCGAGGTCCACAGCTCTATGATGTCCAGAATATTATGGAAAAGGGCATGTCAGACTGGAGCCCTGAGCTGGAGTATTCTATACTGAACTATTTCATTGCAGTACCCACTTGTTAACAGTTTTGTAATGCGATACTTCCCTTTTAACCTCATGTTTCTTGTAACCTAGAAAAAGTCTGGAGTATTAGCCTGTTTAAGAAAACTTCGCAGCATGGCAGTGCTAGCTAGCAACCTTTTACGTTGCAGTGTGTTTAGAGGTCACTTTAAAACTTTTGTACTTCTTACTACTGCCATAGTCATGTTATATTCAAGTCCTCATAAATAACTTGCAGAGAAGTTGGAATGCTTCGCTTGCATCTTAATTAACATTTTCTGCTTGGTCATGATCAAAATGGGAATGTATTTACATAAAATTAATCAAGCTCTTGTTCCTAGCAATTGGGAAAGGGTATATAGAATTATTTTCTAACTTGTAAGATGTAGTTCATCGCTATTGCTTAAAATGAATATGAGTAATAGCAGGCAAAGTTGAGGAAGCCTTCTTAAAAGGGGATAGGCAGATAAAAAGGGATGCTGAAGACCAGAACATCATGGTCAGGATTCAGTGAGTGAGTCCCATCCACAGAAGCCTGTGCAAGGACTTCGGCTTGTGCAGTGGAACTTATTCTTCCCTCCCATGCCCCTGCCCTGAATCTTACAACATTTACCAATATTCATTTTTCAATATTTTCTTAAGGTAGACTATATATCCTATTTTTATTCAGATTAAAGAAAAAAAAGGATTCACTTTTAATCAATGCTATCTTTAAAAATACAAGCTGACTTTGCTAGGAACAAACATTTTAAACCAAAGTAATTTGTCTACTTGGTATCCTTTAGAAGGTCATGATTCAGTTTTTAATACTAGGACTTGCCCCCATTAGTGCTCCATGTGGTGTCCACAAAAGGCCTCGGCAAATAATTCACAATACGAGGCTATTTGTCCTTCCTGCTCTCTATTATTATTATTAATTTTATTTAAGATTTGACAGTAACAATAAATGAGCAATATCTTACACACCAATTCGCTATTTGCTGCAGTTGACCATCTTTAGCAATAATTAACAAACTACAAAACATTGCTTCAAATTAGTCAACTTTTCATATTTAACTTTGTCTCTTTCTTAGCTGATAAGAACCTGCTCGGTTCTTCAGGTAGCCACTTCGTTACGCTTCACAGCGATTTTGTGATTGACACTTCCTCAAAATTCCCAATGTTCTCACTGGCTCAGAAATGCTTTTCAGCACCTGTTCTAGCAAATAAAGTGAGCTGAAACCAGCTATATAAAAGAAACACGAGACCACCCTGACTTCTGAGTTCAAGCAACATGACACAATTGGTTATTACGAATATGGCAGTTGGCCAGAAAGCGTAGGTACTTCATGACAACAAACTAAGCAATTTAAGTCTCGTATATTTCAAAGGCAGAATGTTAGGCCTCCATGTCCATATAATCAATGGGAGTTGAGATGGGTTGTGCCCTTTCCCTTCCATGGAGTCCTGCCTATTAATTACAAGCAACTGTTTCTGGAACGTTATCGGTGTTTAGTCCTTGGGTGATGTTGCTTGGTGATGTGAGCCAAGCAGGGTTTTTTTATCTCACCTTGTCTATAGATTTATTATTTGTTGAATAGAGTGATATACCACCTCTGTCAAGCAGTTTTTGAAACTCCCATTGTCCTAGGCGCATTTTGCGACAAGGAATTTCATTTGCGAGAGCCGTTTTTGAGCTCTGGACACAGTACTGTGCCTAAGGTTTCCCATTAAAACTGCAGCGTGGAAGGAAAGGAGGACCCTTTTCTGCCTCCCCACTTCCAGCCACTCTCTGAAGAGTGGAGAAGAGACTCTCTTAAGAATATTAGGAGGTGGGCAGGGGAAGGACTAGATCATGTGGAATATGAACATAATATTTTAGCTGCAGTTCATTCATTTTCAGCTCTGTATTCGTCTTATTAAAAAGAGGTTATGTTGTTGCACCTGTAACCTCGGTTTAAGGTGCCATTTAGCTCCTAGCTTCCATATCTCAGTTTCTGACACTGCTGTCAAGGCACCTAGGATGGTTTACAATTCAAAATATTAACACGAGCTAATAGTGCCATTGGATAATGCAAAAGGTTTGCGGACCACTGCATGGGTACAAAGTGATGGGTAGTTCCACGGTCTGCAAGAGAGGCATATAAGCACTATAGCTGCAATCTCCCATCTATATACCACTTTTCTAGAAGCTCCCTTGACCTTCAGAAGCAGCCTAGGGGACACAAGTGGGTATAGCAGGAAAGAGCAGACAGGGAACATATGGCTTCAAGCATATGTGGTGTGTAAAGGTTTGAATTATGATTTTATGTTATATATAGACTATTAGTTTAAAACATTTATGTTACCGCAACAAGAGCAATTGTTATAGCAACCAATTAGTACATAAGCTTGTGCAGGAACTGTATCAATTAAACAAATTAAGTTAGATATTTTTTTTAAAAATTAAAACATGCTTTAGGTACTTGCATTTAGATCAGGCTACTAAACTATTTATATTGACAGACCTTGAAGGAGCCCTATGCTCTTCACTTATAGGCCAGTGACGTTAGGATCTTCAAAATTAATTCCAAGAGTGTTTTTCTGGATTAAAAATCAACATCACTTGATCTGTGTTCTGAACATTTCACCTTTGGTGCAACACAATCCTCACTGTAGAAGTCAAGAACTATAATATTTCTGGGTTTTGTAAGTTTCCTGTATTCCTGAGGAACACACAAGAAGATTTTGTCTACAGAGTGTAGCTTGTCCTCTGAAGAAACAGTCTGACTAGTCATGCTATATTTAAACTATGTGAAATTAATGACCGTGATCTTAACCAGAAGAATGCTCTATCACAGATCAGTTCTATGTAGCAGGACTGAGGAGCTATTAACATCCTAATGATTCATCCTCGTAAATTCATGTGTGGTAGGCTGACATAGCCCTGCTATTCTACCCTGACCCTTTCCTCCTCTTTTCTTATCTATGATTTCATCCATTACTTGCCAACTCCTCAGACGCATCTTGTCCAGAATGGAACTTCTAGTCTGTTCTCGAGTTTTTCTGTAGTCTTGCTTACTGGCTTTCACTTTCAGAGCAAATAGATAATTTAATTTGAAGGTGTGCTTCTGTTAACAACACCTTTTAAAACAATTTTTTTCAGCTAACTGTACTCCTGTTCATGTTTTTTCGTCTCAGTTCTGCCCTCTTTGCTTGCCTCAAGCTCTCCTGCTGACTAAGGGCAGTCCCCTAATGTGCTACTGAAGGTAGTTAATGCAGTCTAAAATGCAAATACTGTATACGCACACAAGCCTGGAGCTTACCCGATTGATGCAAATATTTTATGTCGTTTGTCCAAACAGCGGGGCTCTTAAAATGCAACATTAATGTCTTGGGCTGAACCCACAGAGCAGTGGCACTAATGTTTAACTATCACTTACACATCACATTGTTTCACATTCCATTAGCTGTCCTGCCCTTTCCCCCCAGTATTGGAACCTTTTTCCAAAGTAGATGTGTCTATTAACTTTTGACACTAATCCGGGTTGGACACCAGGACAAACCATGTTCTTTTGACATGCAAATGAACCTCATGCACTCCTTCCTTCTGACAAGGCCAAGAGGAGCTGGAGAGCTGTCACGCATTTGTGATTAACTACAGGTTAGAATCATAGAGTCATTGAGCTGTAGAGCGGGAAGGGACCCCAAGGATCATCTAGTCCAACCCCCTGCAATGCAGGAATAGACAGCTGTCCCACATGGGGATCAAACCTGCAACCTTGGCATCATCAGCACCACACTAACCAAATGAACTAGGTTGCAATGTTAGAAGCCAACAAGCTGGTTAAAGGTGTGTTTGAAACCAGTAGGCTTCAAATCGTGAATGTGGCCAGCTTGTGTCAACCAATCTTAGTTAATGTGCACCAAAAATTGTGTGAAAGACAGTTGTTCCTTCCTTTTTAGCAGTGTGTTGACATCTGTGGGGTGCTTTCAGTAGGAGCCATTTCCCCTTCCTTAAACAAGGTGCATTCCTACTGCCACCAGCTGATAGATGTGTGGGACTGCAGCTTGCTCCTGTGAAAGGACAACCAGGAGTGCACTTGAAGCTCCTTCTTGTTCCTTTGAACCCGCATCCCTGACCACCCCACACCTAACATCAGGCATAGGGTGGATTTGCGTGGCTCCCCCAAAACGGCCTGGCAGGACAAAGGTTGCCTGCCTTACTTGATGGGTTGAATATTTTTTGTGATGCATCTTGTGCGAGATGATGTTAACTGAACAGCACCCCTCTCATTTAGTTTGTTACAACTTTGTGGGCTTTGAGTTGTGTTAGATACTCCTAACTTTAAACTTCTCATCTACTAGCTCTTATGACTGGCTGCCCAAGGAAGATCAGTGAAAATTCCTACATTCTTCTTCTGCCTTTTGCAGCATCTTAAAATGCCCACAGTGAGCATCACCTCCCCAAAATCTGGAGGTTAGGATTTGGAGCAGTACTTAGTGCTGAAATGCTGCCTTATTACTTCCAGGCTTTCAGATTGCATGCCGTTTCTCTGGATGCACGGATTGGTAATGATTAAAATACAATCCATTAAGGAAACACTAATGTCGTTACCCTGAAGTACCCCACACTGAAAGATTTTTCTAGTCTAATTCGTTGTACATGTAAAGCCTGGCCATTCCTCCAAAATTCCCTAGGCTTCTCAGTGAAAGCATTTGTGCTTGTTCTGTGACAATAGCTACAGGAAAAAGGTGGAGACAAGTGATTGCATAACGCCGATGGGCAAGAGATGGCATTTTCAGGTCTCTGCCGTCTTACTGAGCTTATTCAACTCTAAAAACCTTTCCCTGGCTCTCTGTTTTTACATAGAGCTATAAGTGTTCCATTTTCTCCATCCTTTCCAAGAGAATTCAGCTGTATTGAACAACAGCTTCCTTTCTTTTTGGTGCAAGCTATTGAGTCACAAAAGTATTGTAATCATCATGTCAGATGGCTCTCTGCTTTTGACGATCATATGTCATAATGGGCGAAAACTCTTGCATCTGCCAGTGCCACCCCACACCCTCAACTTGAGTCCTGTCACTGATAGTGCAGATATCTGGAAATTATTGTGTCTGTTCAGATTCAGTCATGGGATATTGAAATCTGCACAGTGTGCGTTAATATCTGATACTGGGAAAGCGGTGTGGCTGCTGACAGGGAAGGTGATAGTCAGTTTGAAGGGTGAGGAAATCTCTCGGAAACAGGAGAGGTTGTGGTTTTCAGAGCCAAGTGTGGCGGGAGGAAAAGAAATGGGGAGCAACCTCATAGTTATCCAGGAGGGTGGAGCAATTCACGGGATGTGGAAGAAAGGCAATTTTGGGCCATGTCAATCTCTAGACAATTACTTGTTTTCTTCCAACATGAGTTACTACAAAACAGTACTCACCCACAGCTCCTGTAAATTGTCCTTTGCTCTGTTGGGCTCATTCTACCATGTTTTCTCAGCAAAGCTCCCACTTTTCCATATCTTACTCTGCAGTGTTCTACTATGGCATTACCAAAGAGCACATCCAAGCCAAGACAGATGTCTACTAAGACTTCCATTTCTCAAGTCTTGCCTTTTGTTCCTAGCGACTGTCATTCAGATTGTGGCTTCTGCCTTCCAGCTCCTCCTACCTCCCAGCCTCTTTAAGAGGCATAGGTCAGCCACACAGAATATGGAGCCTATTTTTTTCATTTTGCACAGAGTTTTCACTTCCCAGGAACCACAGCTAGTTTTAGACTGCAATTATAGAACTGTAGAGTTGGAAGAGACCCTGAGGATCATCTGGTCCCACCCACAGCAGTGCAGGAATATGCAGCTGTCCCATAAGGACATTGAACCTTTTCTTTTGCTGCCATGCTACTCTGCAGGCCCCTGATTCGCCCAGCATCTATCCTCCAAAAAATACTCTTTTTTGCTGCCATGTTGCCAGGTCAACCAGGTGTTTTGTAGGGTATTGTCTTTTGCTGCTGGGCTACCCTGCAGACCCCCTTATTCTCCTGACAGCAAAAAAACAAAACAAAAAAACCCCCTCTTAATTTGTCTTGTAGAAAGGGTTACTCTGTACCGAAGTTAACATTGATGCCTTTTTTTGAGGTGGAAAATATTTTGAAAATGATGTTCTGAAGTATCAGTCCATAGAGCAATTCTGTTCAACAATGATTAAAAACTAAAACTATTTTTGCCTGGTTGGACCTCAAAAGTATCACAGGGAAGCATGATCTTACACTCCCTCTAGTGGTGATCTGGTTACAATAATTATATGCAAATACCTCCCATACAATTTATATCTAATAATCCTTTCTTGTTTCTAGATCTGGTACTTTATTCAAGGGTCAAAGACTATCAGTTCTGAATTTTAAAAAAACAGGCTTAAAAAATAGAACTGAGTGCAGATTATCGGCTAGCTTCATACATTTCTACTACAAAGATATCTAACAAATTAGTCTCTAGAATCTAGATGGGAAATAAAGATTGTCAAATGCTTGCCTCTGACAGATTTTGAAAGATGGCTAGTCTGAGTTCATGAGCTCTGTTAGGGCTAGACAGTGCCATTACATTTATTTTGATTGTCTCCTTCCTTACCATGTATTCCTCATGACCATATTCTGTGTTTTTATATTGTGAAGCGCCCGTGATCCTCAGATGAAGTATCAAAAGATAATACATAATAATGATAATAAAGCACCGATTTGTAGTACATATTTTCTTTTAAGGAAGGAGATGCATTTTTTTCTCTGAAATTGATTCCTAGTTTACTCCACCCTAGCAAATACAGTGGTACCTTGGGTTACATACGCATCAGGTTACACACTCCGCTAACCCAGAAATAGTGCTTCAGGTTAATAACTTTGCTTCAGGATAAGAACAGAAATCGTGTTCCAGCGGCGCGGCAGCAGCGGGGGGCCCCATTAGCTAAAGTGGTGCTTCAGGTTAAGAACAGTTTCAGGTTAAGAACGGATCTCTGGAACAAATTAAGTACTTAACCCGAGGTACCTCTGTATTGAAAAAATGACATGAACACTGTTTAAAGCAGGCATAGGCAAACTCGGCCTTCCATATGTTTTTGAGACTACAATTCCCATCTTCCCTGACTACTGGTCCTGTTAGCTAGGGATGATGGGACTTGTAGTCCCCAAACATCTGGAAGGCCGAGTTTGCCTAGGCCTGATTTAAAGCATGCATTAAAATGGATTTTCCCCTTCCAAACAAAAGCAATACATAATGATAAACAATGGCTTTACTTGAAGTCCCTTGTAGACCAAAATACCGTATTTTGCGCCCCATAAGACGCTCCGGCCCATAAGACGCACCTAGTTTTTTGGGGGGGAAATAAAGGGAAAAAATTATTTCCCCCCCAGGCGCGGGGCTGGGGCAGCCCGAGCTTCCCCCGACCCCAGCCCCCAAACAGGCAGCTCTCTGCAAGCCGTGGGAGCCCAGCGGTGGTTCCCGCTGCTTGAGGAGAGATCCGCGAAGCCTGCACGTGCTGGGATCAGCGCTTGCAGGCTTCGGGATGCCTGCAACTCTCCCCAAGCAGTGGGAACGTTCCCGCTGCTTGGGGAGAGATCCGCGAAGCCTGCGCGTGCTGGGATCAGCGCGCGCAGGCTTCGGGATGCCTGCAACTCTCCCCAAGCAGTGGGAACGTTCCCGCTGCTTGGGGAGAGATCCGCGAAGCCTGCGCGTGCTGGGATCAGCGCGCGCAGGCTTCGGGATGCCTGCAACTCTCCCCAAGCAGTGGGAACGTTCCCGCTGCTTGGGGAGAGATCCGCGAAGCCTGCACGTGCTGGGATCAGCGCGCGCAGGCTTCGGGATGCCTGCAACTCTCCCCAAGCAGTGGGAACGTTCCCGCTGCTTGGGGAGAGATCCGCGAAGCCTGCACGTGCTGGGATCAGCGCTTGCAGGCTACGGGATGCCTGCAACTCTCCCCAAGCAGTGGGAACGTTCCCGCTGCTTGGGGAGAGATCCGCGAAGCCTGCACGTGCTGGGATCAGCGCTTGCAGGCTTCGGGATGCCGGCAACTCTCCCCAAGCAGTGGGAACGTTCCCGCTGCTTGGGGAGAGATCCGCGAAGCCTGCACGTGCTGGGATCAGCGCTTGCAGGCTTCGGGATGCCTGCAACTCTCCCCAAGCAGTGGGAACGTTCCCGCTGCTTGGGGAGAGATCCGCGAAGCCTGCACGTGCTGGGATCAGCGCTTGCAGGCTTCGGGATGCCGGCAACTCTCCCCAAGCAGTGGGAACGTTCCCGCTGCTTGGGGAGAGATCCGCGAAGCCTGCACGTGCTGGGATCAGCGCTTGCAGGCTTCGGGATGCCTGCAACTCTCCCCAAGCAGTGGGAACGTTCCCGCTGCTTGGGGAGAGATCCGCGAAGCCTGCACGTGCTGGGATCAGCGCTTGCAGGCTTCGGGATGCCGGCAACTCTCCCCAAGCAGTGGGAACGTTCCCGCTGCTTGGGGAGAGATCCGCGAAGCCTGCACGTGCTGGGATCAGCGCTTGCAGGCTTCGGGATGCCGGCAACTCTCCCCAAGCAGTGGGAACGTTCCCGCTGCTTGAGGAGAGGTCCGCGAAGCCTGGAGAGCGAGAGGGGTCGGTGCGCACCTACCGCTCTCGCTCTCCAGGCTTCAGCGAAAGCCTGCATTCGCCCCATAAGACGCACCCACATTTCCCCTTCATTTTTGGAGGGGAAAAAGTGCGTCTTATAGGGCGAAAAATACGGTATCAACTGATGTGGTTGGAAAGCCAGTTCAGTTTTTTAAGAGTTAAGTATTGATGCAGTTACAAATATGAATCTTATCTATACTTGATGAAGTGATAAGTGTGTTGGTGGGGTAGGGCTGTATCAGGATCCAGCTATACTATTTACACACTCGCATTCTTCTGAGAATGTGACAAATGGAATTTCAGTTACCAGCTTTGGAGAATTAACATGATATTGTGAGAGGAAACATCACCAAAGAAATTATGTCTGCAGTCTGAAATGTGTTGGGAATCTGGAACTGCGAGACAAACCAGTGGCTGGAACCAGTGAGCAAGGCAGACAAATAAACCTTGAGGCAAGAGCCAGGAACGAATCAGGAGTCAGAACTAAAGAGCTGAGGACAGGCCAAAATACAGGAACACACCAGAGCTCTGGACGACCTTATTGCTCATGCAAGTATCAGTGGCTCAGAAAGACACAGCGGTCAGCCAGATGGTCAAAGTCATTTTGGGAGGTTCTTCCCTAAGAAGCCTGCCACCTGCAGTTTGGCACTTCATCACATGGGGGAGCGACACAAAGGTTCCAGCAGCCCCTGATATTCCTGCCACCCAATTTACCACATGATCACAAGCAATTTTAAAAACAAACAAACAAACTTATGGTTTTATAATTCCTCCATCTGCAAATAGCCTCAAGAATCCTGATGAACCAACAAAGGACTCAGCAATACAGCTGCAAATAAAACGTTTTAAATGTGTTGTAAAGCACAATATACAAATGTGACACTAGATGGTGACAGTGAGCTACGCCAAATTCAGTGTATTTTTCAAAACTTTTTATTAATTTATTTTTTTTATAAAATTTTTATTGGTTTTACAACGTTTTTTTTAAACAATACAAACAAATAAAAAGACAAACAAACATGTATAATTTCATGACCTTTTTCCATGACCCTCCTTTCTCAGACTTCCCCATACCTCCCCTTTCTGCATCCCAACTTGCTAGATTATTTCAGCAACTTCTAAACCATTTTTGTCAAATATATATTTTCTTACTCTTTTCTTTGACTTAATCTTATGTCACTGTATCCCTTTTTCTCTCAACACTTCGACATTTTAACATTCCTCAATTTTATAATAATTCTTAAGATAGACTTTAAATTTCTTCCAGTCCTCTTCCGCTGTCTCTTTCCTCTGATCACGGATTCTGCCAGTCATTTCAGCCAATGTCATATAGTCCATCACTTTCATCTGCCACTCTTCCACGGTGGGTAGATCTTGTGTCTTCCAATACTTTGCGATGAGAATTCTTGCTGCTGTAGTTGCGTACATAAAGAAATTTCTATCTCTCTTTAACACCAATTGGCTGACAATGCCCAAGAGAAAGGCCTCTGGTTTCTTAGGGAAAGTACATTTAAGTACCTTTTTCATTTCATTATATATCATTTCCCAAATGAAATGGGAAACAAAACTTTTTTTTTAAAGCATTTTCACAGCATTTTTATATGTGTGTAGATTCCAACAAAGTATATTGGTATGCATTAAGATAGTTTGAACTCTTTTTAAAATGAGGTGAAACTTGCAGTTATGAAGAAAGATAAAATAGCTGAAATTATTTCTAAAATAAGTGAAAGCGCCTTAATGCCAGCAGTTCAAATATTTAAGACCGAAGTAGAGTTTGATACGCTTTTACATCTCCATAATATCTGCTCTATCTGTGCTGTTTGCTTCCAGGTTCAAAAACTGTTTTAAAAACCGGTGCTATTGCCGCTTCAAAAAACAGAACGAAAAACTAGCGTTAGAAAGAAGTATACTTTGTAGTCTGTATGTTGCAGAAATTGAAGTGTTCATTAGTTGATTATCAATATTATAACAATATTTAGAATTTCATTTAGCTGATAGGTAGATTTTGGTGGTCTAATTGGTGTGTGTTCTGAGCTCCATCATCCTGTTCAATCAATGGGAAAAATAGATACTGATGATTTGTTCATGTTGCATTTGTGGAATAAAATCTATTTAATAAATAAATATGTGGGGTTATTGTGTTTTGTTTTTGTTACTACGCTAATGTATTTTTGTGTTTGTATATTGCAAACCGCCCTGTGATCCTCTGATGAAGGACAGTATAGAAATAAAATAAATAAATAAATGGAATGCTTAATAAACACAGAAGGTTCTCTGTGTGTTTTTCAGTTGGAATAATGTTTGTAACTTGGACCAGATGTATATGTAGATTGCTTGTCAAAATTTTGGCAGTTAACTAAATCATTAGTTTGCCAGGTTCACTGCAGACATTATATATATTTTTTTAGATCCTTAGATTGGAACTAAAGGTCTGTTCTAGTCTTTTGAGGTGGAAAAGTGACAAATGCTTGTTTGTCATTTTCTTTTGAAATCTGAAATGCTTTTCAAATTCTTTCAGTTACGTAATATGTTACTGTTCACACAGCCAGAATACCCACTGAAATGACTGGTCTTACACATTCCTAGCTGTGCAGGATGTGTACTCTTTGGGTAACCTCTTTGCCTTTCTAGGAAATACATCCAACACTTTAGTGTCTCTTGTTTTAGCGCTGCAGAATCATTTGCATGCTTCTAGGACACACAGCTGGAAAGGGAGGAAAGGAGTTGTCATTCTCACCTCCTCAAAATCTTTGCACTTTCAGATTGTACCCAAGGTCACCTTTACTGTAACATTTTCTATCATCTCTCACCAAGACAAAATTTCATTGCGTGTTGTGATATCAACCAGTGCTGGGGGACAACACATTTTTGCTATCTAGTGAAGACTGCAGGCAGTGCTTCAGAGAAGGGGAGAGAGAATGGAGGGGGCATTTTTAACTGAAAGAGCTGGATTTGGGAAGATAGTATTTGCATGATGATAAAGGGGGCCATTTTTGTGGTCCTGTTCGTAGCAGGTCATATCATGGCAGAATTTAGTGGTCTTTTGTGGCACCTTTCCTGAGTGTGTTCTACGGAGTTCATCCCGTCCCTGTGCTTTTCTTTCAGTGTTGCTCTGCCTGCAGTTGATATGACAGCATGTCAGCTTGCAGTTGAGGTGTCATCACAACAAGCTTCTGAAATTTTGGTTTTCTCTGTTTGACTGTGATTTGAGATTGTGTATTGATTGAAGTGTAATCACGACAAAATTGTCATAATAATGTTGGTCGGCAAGCCTTTTGCTCAGAAGCAAGCTTCTTCGAAAAAAGTGCCTGTGCTGAAAACATTGCTGTAATTGTGAGGTGTGAAATAGCTCACCCTAATTTAACCTTCAGAGTATGACCCTTGATGAACCTTGGTTCCATTCCCATTCTGCCACTTCCATTTCTCCACAGCATATCCATGAAGTGAAATCAAATTATGGACAGTATTTCTAAATGACTCAATATTACTGATCTGAACCACTTGTTTATATAAGTAGCATACATATTATTTCCTTGTAGAAAGCAGGGGATTCTCAACTGTATTAGAAATGGGTTAATGTGAGAGTTCATTGTCTTGCCTGCTGTGGGAAAGAGATTAATTCGGTTGCATAAAATAAAACCTTAAATTTAGAAAGTCTAAATAGGAACAGATATTTATGCAGTGATGAGGCACCTAGGTTATGCTCCTTTCCCTTTTATTGAAGAAGATCATAGTATGAGAATATCATAGGAATGGCATCTTGACATAGTCTCACATATTTACTGTCACTCTTTCTGCTGTGCATAATCCTTCATTTAGCAGTATGTAAGGCTTACCTCTTGATTTGGTTGATTCAGTTGACATTCATTGTGTCTAATCTTAAATGAACCGAACACTTAGAAGCACATGAAGATTGGCTTGCTTGGTCATGCCAATGCTCTTAACACAGTTGTTTCCTGACTCCCCCTCCCCCCCCAACGACTTGAAAACTGCTGAGTGTTTTGGTGGACCACTTACTGATTTTTCTGCACGTTGTAGCAAATTGTAATTGTAATGTAACACAGCGAAATAAAATATAAGAAAAGAAGGAATAAAAAGATAATTAAAATCCATATGACTATTTGATGGGGACATGCTGAGGACCACATGAATGAAGTTTGGGAACACCTTGTCTATCAGGACTATAACACTCAAACTGGTTGTGGCCAGAGACAGGACACAGAATCTGCATGGTGATTTCAGAGGAGAATTGGAAAACTCACTCAGAGTTGCATCAGCCATGGCATCTAGCTCTCACTACAGTGGCAAAAAATTGCCCTCAGATAGGGTCTCTGCATCAGCAGCCTACAGACCATCCTGAAGAACTCCACTGACCCATAGCTTGAGGTTGTGATCAAAGCAGTAAAGTAGGTCCTCACATTCAGACATGATATGCACTCTAGCATTGTTTGGTTGTCTTTACAGTAGGGTTAAGTACTTAATTCGTTCCAGAGGTCCGTACTTAACCTGAAACTGTTCTTAACCTGAAGCACCACTTTAGCTAATTGGGCCTCCTGCTGCTGCCGTGCTGCCGGAGCATGATTTCTGTTCTCCTGAAGCAAAGTTCTTAACCCGAGGTATTATTTCTGGATTAGTGGAGTCTGTAACCTGAAGCGTCTGTAACCTGAAGCGTATGTAGCTCGAGGTACCACTGTATTCAGTCTGTTTAATTCTGCGTACATGGACATAGAGCATACTGCCAACCCCTGCCAAAATACAGCTGAAACATTTAATGTTGATACTTTGGTTGATCAAGCTGTATTCAAGTGTGTGTGTGTGTGTGTGTGTGTGTGTGTGTGAGAGAGAGAGAGAGAGAGAGAGAGAGAGAGAGAGAGAGAGAAGGGAACTGGTTTTCAGCCAAAAGTATTATCTTATGCAGACAGGGAAGACTGTTTTAATTAGAAGCTTAATCTGGCACTGAACTGGATTAACTCCCAGAAGCTCTTATGAGCATCCACTCACTGTTACCAGCTGGAGTACATTCCTTTGCAAATGCATTTCATTTGAGTAGAGAGTATTGCTCTTTAAATCCTTTCCCTCTTTGGGCACTGTCTGTTTGTCAAAAAACAATCTCTCGTCCTGTGAGACTTTACATCTTGTCAGTGTGAGATACAGTAACATTTTGGAGAGCTCCTTCCTCACCGCTAATTATTCTTTTGATCAGGTTCATCTGAGATTCTGGGTGTGATGGCATTTCTGTTAGAAAATATAGTATTGGCTTGATTCTGGCTTAGCTGAGAGAATCCAGCAGCTTTATAGCAAACAGCCATTGCAGTCACTTTGAACAGAAAAAAATAAAGAAGCAGTAATGACAGGAGGAGAAGAAAAGAACAAGAAGTGTATAAATGAGTTTGTGATAGGCTGTTACTATGCTTCTAAAAAGCCACAGGGAAAGAATGGTACAGATTCATGTCTATAGAATTTTCCAGTATGAAATATGTGCCTAAAAAGAGCTTTCAGATAAACTGCATTTCCTAAGTTGAGCAAAAATGTGTCTTGCAGATCAAAAAGCATCATTTGCTAATAAGGAAACAGTGAATATTTTAGAAATCTTTGTAGCATTTTTTATTCTTGTGTTTGTGCTTGTTAACATATCAATAAAAATATTTAAAATGAAAAGAAATAAACCTTTATAGCTTGCTTTTTATTTCTGAAATTGGGAAGTAGGATAACCTGTCTGCATATGGTTAACATTAGATAATCATTGCTAAGAACAATTCACACACACAACACTTCCCTTCCAAATGTAAAATGTTACAAATCCTGGCTTCTGATTTAGCAGCTGGCCTGGTTGCCTGTGGTGAGTAATGCTCTCCCAGCCAAGTTTTCTCTATGCAATGAATCCTCTGCATGCAGCTGGCTCATATGCTCTTTGGGCTGAAGACCTACTAACTCCAAAGCCCCACTTGCAATTTCTAGCATGGCTTCAATGCAAACGTACAGTGTGCTGCTGAGAGGAACACGGCTTCCGCACATTCATTGCACAATTGTCAGGAAAGGTTCACAGGTAGCCGCTCTTGGTGTAGCATTGCAGTCTTTCATCCAGTGACCATGCTTAGTGCTTTCAGTTGCCCTTCCCAAGAGTCAACCTTCCTGCTGTGAGACATATACATCAGCAAGAATGGAAAGCAGCTTCCCCCAGTCATTAACATACACACTCCCACATGGCATAAAACCCTCACCACAGACGCTATATGTTGTTAAATGTTAATGTCCTTGTCAGAAGCCCTCAGTAAATAAGTAGTTTGGGAGTTATGTATTAGATTGCATGGCGGTAGTGCCTATATAGTGTATGTAAATGAAACTGTCAAATATGGAATTAGTTGCTGTTTCTGTAATATCACAGCATTGTCTTTCTGATTGCACAGCAGCGAGGAAAATAACTGAGCAAGAAGACCTAAAGGGGAGGGTGGATATACCTTCCTCTTAGAGTAAGGGTGGAGGATTTGTGGCCTTCTAGATATTGCTGGACTCTACCTGCATCAGCCCAGCTGGCATGGTCAGCCATAGGGGATGATGGGAGTATAGCAGGCCTATAAAGGGATGTGGGTGGCATTGTGGCCTAAACCCCTGAACCCCTTGGGCTTGCCGATCGGAAGGTTGGCGGTTTGAATCTGCGTGACGGAGTGAGCTCCCCTTGCTCTGCCCAGCTTCTGCCAACCTAGCAGTTCGAAAGCACACCAGTGCAAGTAGATAAATAGGTACCACTGTGGCAGGAAGGTGGATGTCGTTTCTGTGCACTCTGGCTTCCATTATGGTGTCCTGTTGTGCCAGATGTAGTTTAGTCATGCTGACCACATGACCTGGAAAAGTGGTCTGCAGATAAACGTGGGCTCCCTTGCCCTGAAGCGAGATGAGCGCCGCACCCCATTGTCGCCTTTGACTGGACTTAACCGTCCAGGGGTCTTTTACCTTTTTTATAGTATATCCTAGTAGGCCTATATTTGGGCTCCCCACCCAAGCCTAGAACCGAAGAAGGTTCCATGCCTCTGCGCATTCACACACATGGGATTGTGTATGTATGGATGACCACTGAATGAACCTTTACAGCAGTGTGCTTCCCAAACTTGGTTTTGGACTACAATTCCCATCATCTCTGACCACTGGTCCTGCTAGCTAAGGGTGATGGGAGTTTTGGTCCCAAAACAGCTGGAGACCCAGGTTTGGTGACCACTGCTTCACAGGAATCTGCAACCCCCTTCGCTCACCCCCATGTAATCTGGAACTCCATGCGTCTTGCAGGACAGGATGCTCAAATTAAGGTGCCGTACATCACTAAGAGTAGCAGACTTCAGCATTGCATAACGGTCTTATTTTAGTATGGCAAGCTAAACCTTTTGAGGTTTCCAGTGTACAGTGTGTGTATTCCGTAGGGTGCAGTATGCTCATACAATCTTAGAAATTGTAGAATTCCTGAAAAGGATTATGTGATGCTAATGAAACCCTAGCAGGTTTTCAGCATCAGTAGCTCTAATTTTCAGACAGCTGCTGCATTAGATTGTATTTAATGATATTGAGGCCCAGCTGGAGTTGTCTTAGCTGACTTTGCTTACCAGTCAAACAGAGCACCAGGTGTGATTGCTGGAGTGTGGAAATAATTCTGTTGTGCATAGGCTATCATCAGCAATGCTATTTGCTCTCTCGTCTAAAGATGTTTTTACTCGCTGTTGGAGAAAATAAACACTTTGGACATTGTTAGGTTCATTGTTGGACATTGACTGGTTCATTAGTCTAATCCTATTTATAGCAAAGTGGCTACAATAGTCATTAATGTCTTCGGTGGAGGGGCATACTAGAATTAAGTGTAGAAGACTAGCTGCTAGTGGGTTTGGCTGTTAATGTGATCCAGGGCAGTTTTGTTTCTTGATAGTGCTTAATTACATGGGGTTGTATCCAACGAATCATGAACAGAAGGGAAATAGCTGCTCACAGACACTTGTACAAGTGGTAGCGTAAAAGTTGGCTCAATGCTAAGAGGCTCCATAGAAGAATCTGCCCATTCTTTTCTGCAAGTGGATGAACACACTTGGATTTAGCTTCACCTTTCTTGCACAGTACTCCAGTTCACAATATAAAATAGCTTTTCCATGAGCAGAGGGCACTTTCCAACCAATTATTTACGGCATTCATGCAAATAACTCTTCAGAGAAGTCAGCCTTGCCAACCATTTTCCATCCCATCGTGGCTGTCGCCAGCAGTGGACTTGCAGCAGCTTATACGTCTGCCATGGCATTGTACTGTTTTTAAACTGCCAGTATTACTGTTGCATGTGCTTCTCATACCTCCCCTAGGGTTGCCATATTTCAAACATGGACGTTTTCGAGCTGTTTTTAGGGGAAGTTGCCATATGTCTGGATTTTCCCAGACACTTAGATGATTTCTGCTTAGACACCGCTATCATCTGCGGTATTCTGGGTATGTCCTAGCTATAAAGAATACAAAACAATTAAGGTGAGCTAGAGCTAGTTTTGTTAATAATCTGGTTATGGCCACTAGGACTTTTAGGGAAGGTCCACATTATAATCTATGTGAATTTGCTCCTATGTGGTCGTGTGTTCTAATCTTCTTTCTAGTCTATACGTTGCAGCTTTTGTATCCAAGAAATTGAACTCTAACTGAAATCTCATAGCAGCATCAGAAACAAGCACTTCACATTTCTAGGACATTACTACAAACTACAAAATGGTCCCTTTGTGGACAAAATAGACCCAAAAATACTAAATTACTGCCAAAATGTGCACGAATCTAAGTGCATTTTAGACACACACGGTGCGGAAGAGCAGATACAATTTTAAATGGCATTGCTTTAGTCCTGTCTGGGATGAGCATAGTGCCTATGTGCAAAGTCGGTCCCATTTATCTTAATACTGTGTTTTATACACTCAACCCTTCCTTCTGCCACCAAGGTAGATGCAACACCCAAGAGGCCATTGTAAAGAATGAGAGAGGTCTGTACACGTCTCTTATGCAATCCACTGTTTTTCAGATTCAAATTAAGCTAGCACAGAGCTGAATGAGGCCAATGTATGGAAATCATGCAGTGGAATAGAAATTAAAAACTGAATCCTAATGACTGCAAAAGGAGGAAAAAAAAATAACTTGCCACATAATCTTTTTTTGCATTGGAACTTGGATTACATCTGAATGGCTTTCTGAGGTTTTTTTGTTCCAATTTCATGTATTTTTTTTTAAAAAAAAGTTTTATTTTTAGGGTTGTGGTGTAGCAAATGTGATCCTTTAGTCTAAATTGCATCCAGCTCATAGACCTGGAAATAGCTGTAATCTCATCATCTTTATCATAAATCCATCTCTACTCTGAGCTGCAGATTATATCTTTATAAGATTTTTTTTTTGTAAGTAGGTCTTTGAAAGGAGCAGTCTTTTTTTAAGTGAAGCAAAATACTGCTTTTATTTGAGTTATGCCACATACTAACACACCCAGATGAAGTTTGGAGAATTTGAAACAAGGGCTTTTTTCATCCTACCAAATGTCCGTTGCACTCTGATTAATGCATTGGCTGGATTTTTGATCCTAACAGAATCGTTTCTAATTCATGTAGAAAGATATAAGCGCTTAAGTTTGTTACGTGCTCTGCAGACAAAACTATACTTTTATAGCACTAGCGTCACAGGCCAGATGTATTAACAGTGCTGGGTTTTTGCAATCTTTTTATTTAGTATGGCTCTTCCAACTGTTTTAGGAGTCACTTGGGCTGACTGAAAGCCTAATGATTGATTCCAGGGATTACCATGTGCCCTTTGAATGTGTGTTTCCTCTCTAGTTGCATCTCACTTTAAAAACATACCCTTGAGTTGAAATTTTTTATTGTTCCAATTGCAAAAGAACCCTGACCTGCTAAATAACTTCCAATTTGATGGATGTTTCTGAATAATACAAGTAAAATATTCCGATGTATTCTGGAATATTTTAAATTCTATTTACCAGCTTAACGCATCTCATCAGAAGTAGTGAGAAAAATATTAGTAATTTAGTACTCAGCATCTTTAAAATCTGGAAAATTTCACAATCCAACTTCAAAAGGTTATGCTCTCCTTAAATAACTAATAGTTCACATAATGTTAGGCAACCCTCTGGCCCCAGGGCTACCTAGGGTACTCAACAAAATTTTATACAGGTGCCAAGAAGGGCAAATGAGGTTAAAGGGGATGCCCAAGAAAGGAAGAGGAAAAACATACCAAAGGGGTGTCTCTTTGGTATTTTGGTCTGACCCCAGTCACAACTGGCTTTGACCCCATCATTAGGTGGCCTTCATCATATCACTTCAGTGGGAATGTGGTCTGCAACTGGGGTGGGGGGTAGGGAGTTTACTGAAGTGCACAATGAAAGCTGATAATATAAATCTGCATTTTTGCACTTGATAATCCAACCCTTTTCCGCTTTGTGGTGCAAAAAAGTACTCCGTAGCAGTGTTAGAAACTGGGGTAGAAAAGGTAAAGGGTAAAGGGACCCCTGACCTTTAGGTCCAGTCGTGGCTGACTCTGGGATTGCGGCACACATCTCGCTTTATTGGCCGAGTGAACCGGCGTACAGCTTCCGGGTCATGTGGCCAGCATGACTAAGCCACTTCTGGCTAACCAGAGCAGCTCACGGAAACGCCATTTACGTGCTTTCGAACTGCTAGGTTGGCAGGAGCAGGGACCAAGCAACGGGAGCTTACCCCGTCCTGGGACCTGGGTTGTGGGCGCCAAAACAGAATGCCTAATAGCCACCGGGGAGGGTGGGTCGGCAACACTTTTTATTTATTATTTTGATAAGCATGAACTAATACGCAATTCATGTAAGTGACACATTGTTAATATCACATTTTTAGCAGAAATTGTTAATGCATGTTTAATTTGGTGTTTACAAGAAAAATATTGGTACCATACTTCAGTTTTCAAAACACTCTACTCTTTATTGTTAAACTCCTTAACATATTGTCTATCCTTAACATATACTTTGAGGCTTCAAAGCATGTACGTTTCAGTAATCCTTGAGTGTCAGCCAGGCACAAAAAATGGCAGACTCTTGGAGGTGCTCGCAAATCGAGAATCTTAGGTGCAAAATGCGCCTGGGAATTTTAAACCCTGCTCCGTCGTCTTGAAGATAGCTTAGTTAGTGGGACATCTCACAGGCTGCAGAAGAATAGCTTTACATTAGGGAAACTGTGACATAGTTAGAAATGTCTCAAACTCAGGGAGCACCTGCACACACTGAACAGATTGTTTTCCTACGTAGGAAAATCAACACTTACAGCTTGTACACTGTGTACATCGCTCTAGCTGAGAAAAGGAGGTTGCTGAATCTGAAAGCTGCTGTGTCAGCTGTTCTGTCCTGCAAGCTGAGTAGCTTTCCTGAAAGTCTCCTCCTGAGAGGGCTGCCTAGGCTCCCAAGAAGTGTGAAGTCTGGGTAGCTTTCTTGTAACTAGTTACACTATCGGGAATGGGGCATTTGGGAATGTTCATTGTTCTTATACACAAACCTTGACTACTTTGACATAAGCTGGACTTTGCTCACCCGTATCACCTATTTCATGGGGATAACGGTCCAAAGTTTTGCTGTCACTTCAAGACATTTGGTACTCAGCTTATTTTCTACTTCTTTGCAGTGTTTGATATATGAAAACTAGGAGCTAAATGGCACCTTAAACAGAGGGTATGGACGCAACAACAGAATTTCCAGGCACACTTTTTAATATCAAGAATACAGTGCTGAAAATGAATGAACTGCAGCTAAAATCTTATGTTCATTTTCACAGGGTCTAGTCCTTCCCCTCCCCTAATATTCTTATGGTGTCCCTTCTCCAGTCTTTGGAGAGTAGCTGAAAGTGGGGAGGCAGAAAAAGGTCCTCCTGAAATCTTAGGTGCAGTACTGGGCCCAGAGCTCAGAAATGGCTCACACTGTTGAAATTCCCTGTCGTGCTGTTGAAATTCCCTGTCGTGCTGTTGAAATTCCCTGTTGCAAAATGTGCCTTGAACAATGGGAGTTTTGAACACTGCTCCTTTGCCAGCATTATTTTAGAGACTGCTACTGCAGTGTTGATGGTTCCTGTTCACAATCTTTGGCTATGACTTTGAGTTGACCATTTAGTCCTTTTTCTTTAAGAGACTATATGAAGTCCCCCCTCCTTCAAAGTTTACAGCAACATTGAGAACAATTAAACCACTTGTTTCTCACCGCATCTATTTCCCCCTTTTCACTTCCTACAATTAACTATGTGTGTCTGTGTGTGCTTTTTCGCTTATTGTCTCAACTACATTATTCTTCACAGTTCTGTCCTTTGGTTGTTTACGGTAAATTATCTTCTCTCATTCAGCTTGAGCTATTAACATTTCAGTCCCTTCATTTTGAGCTGCTTTGTGCCTCTATACTCTTAAGTTTTGTTTCGTTGGTGATCTTTGTTTCACACCATCTATTTCACATTGTTTGAACTACATATTATGTCCTCCAATTTTTCTTAGCTTCCTCCTTTTCAAGCATTCTCTCCCTGTTCATCTTCTGCTGTCTTTTTTCCTTTTTCCTTTAGAAAACAAATGAATAACCAAATAGAGGTGATTTAAATCTATCTTTGGTAGTTCATTCACATATTTTCATATATCATTGCCTAGTGTTTGATGGAATTCTTCTAGGATCTACTGCCCACTTGTATCTGGCACATGGTTTTTATGATTTAGGAATAAATATCTCCTTCACATACATATTATTTGAAATGCATGGCTCTCAGGATTTTTTTCTATCATCTTTAGATTTAGAACTGTTATCCTGCTCCTCCCCTCTTGTTCTTTGTAGACAATATCTTAAATTGTGATCCTTTGGCAGGGATTGTTTGAAAGTTAACCCAGCTGTGATTGCTGTGTGTAATAATTTGAATCCATAGGCAGAATGAAGTAGAAACCAACATCATCACTAGAGAAGCTGATAATGCCAAGGGTTTCTTCTCATTACCTCTCAGCCAGTCCAGCATTTTTTCATCCAAAACTCAGCATGGTTTTGCAAAGTATTTGTCTGTGAATTAAAAGTCATTCCACTTTCTGAAGGAAATATTGTTGTTACAGAAGCAACAGAATTTTCTTCCTTTTTGTTTGTTTGTTTGCTTAAAATACCATAAAAATGTTTTGTTTCTTTTAATCATTAGCCATCCCTTGCCTCACTTGCTTCAGCAATGCCCGCCACAGACAAGGAGAGCGCAGTTGGGGTTAGCTGCTAGGGCTGGCGATGTATCAATATATAGCCCAAAATTGATTTGAAGTCCACATCGTGATAATGGTTTTATAATATTTGGCATCACAATGTATATGTACATGTGCTATGTAAAAAAATGTGATATGGGGAAAACCGCAAAGCAGGTCATCACTTCTCTCATGATTCCTGCTGCCCCTGTTGCTCTGTACTATAAAATAACAGCTGTAACAATATGTTAGTAAAAATGTATCAGTTTTAGACCCCTAAGTAGTAGCCATTGCTAGGACGTTACCCCGTTTGCCTCATTTCAGACACCATGATATATTGGTATATCATGATGTGTAGCTGGTGAAATATCATGATGTTAAAAATCGGACCTCGCTCAGCCCTATTAGCTGCTGTTATTGCTATAAAGCTTTGCCCAACACCTCAGGACCTGCTGCAGCTGGACTGTCACCCCACAGCACCTGGGCGGACTGATACCAACAGCTCCATGGGATAGATTTTAAGGACTTGTTACATTTTAATACTGTCTTCTTGTGATTTTATTAATATGTTTTGATTTTATTTGCAATCCACCTTGGAAGGGTTTGCATCCTGATAGGTGGAATACAAATAGTGATAACAAATGCAATTTACCTTGCATACTGACTCCCTGGTGAAGCTGTCCCTGAAATAGAGGAGCTTTCTGACAGCTGTAGGATGTCCTTTATTCCTTCCTGCTCTTTGGTCTACAGCTGGAGCGGGTCTCATTAGCAGTTTTTGGAAGGGAGTGCCAAAACTGTTTCCTCCTCTTTAGAACTTGGAGGGTAGGGAGAGAAGATAGCGTATTTTTCCTTCAACGGTTTTCAGAACACAGGGCTGATTTTTAATACACTGTTGTATTTTGAGGGTAGTGTGTAAAGCTGTTCTCTCTCCCCGTCCCCATAAAAAGGCGGTAGGAAGGGTTTTACATACTTCTTTTGGAACCTAGCTCCCCTCTTTAAAATGGGAAGCTGTCTTTCCACCTTCCAGGAGACAGGGAAGGGAAGAGTGTGTACCCATCTAAATATTGCAGGTCGTCTTTTGCAACCTGATCTTAAAGAGCACGCAGCTCTGTTGAGCCATGTAAGAGAATTGGACCTTGCTTAGTTGCTTGAGGGCAGCTACCACAGGTGTGTGGCTGTTTTTCACCCTGAACCTCAGCCTTCCAACACCAAGTGCCCAGATATACCAGTTTGGTTAAATGTACGACCAGAGTTTCTATAGTCAAACTGAGAAAAAACACCAATAGTTCTAAAAGCAATTTCATGTCCATCTGGCTTGCCATAGGGAAATTTTCAAGCTGTGCCTACTTGCCAGCCATATTCAGTAACACCAGCCTCCTCTTTTCTCCCCTCCCCTTCTCTGTTTGCTGTAATCCCATTCAATAGCATAAGATCTATGCATAGTTGTGTGGTTGTCTTCAATAAAATACATTCATACCCAAGAGGGAAGGGGCTTTTTTGCTCAGCATTTTTGAAAACCTGGAATTTCATTGAGAAATGTCATGTGTGACAGCCATAAATATAGCTGGCTTAAAGAATGGACAGATTTACAAAGACTTAAGTCTTTCAGTGGGTATAGAGCCTATATATTCTGCTCTGTTGGTGAGATGCTGAATATGGGAAATCATCATAATCATATAAGTTAATATCTTGCTTATGAGTTTCCAGAGGAATATGAATGATGGCTGTTGGAGACCGCATGTTAGACTAGATGGCACTAGACCTGCCTCCCTGATTGATCCAACAAATCCTTGTTTAGGTGAATGGACCAAGTTGTGTGTGATTGCATAGTCTTGTGATTTTTGCATTCCACTAAACAGTGGATGATTTTGAATATTAGATGTTGTGATGTTGGAAAGGGCTGGAATCATGAGGTGAGAAGTTTTGGAACAAGCCAAAGTGGAATTTATTAACACAAATCTAGGAGATGTTGAGGTCCTGACAGCCCTAACTCACCTGTAAAATCTTGGATAAACATACAGGTATGAAACCAAGGAGGGAGATGAACAGTGTGCTTATATGTGTGCACAGGACAGGAAGACAAAAGATTAGGCTAAAGACAACAACCAAGTACCAGGGTTTCTGACCTATAGAGAGTGTGTTTTACTTCCCCATGCTTGTATCAATTACATCTTTTTAGCTTAAGTGAAAAGCCTTTTCTGTTAATCTGAATATCCTAGTTTGAAATGCTGATAAATCCTGTAACGGAGAGAAAAGGCCCACATGTAATTAGACCCTATCATAATCCATATACCCTAAGGGAACAGATATGAAGTTGTACAGGTAACTATTAATTAGGATATCTCAAGTTCTTATTGTCTGGTCTAGCCCTTTTCTCCTTAATTTGGGGAAAGGAATATTTTAATCTCATATGCTTGGAGCCTGTAAATGGAATAGAGCCAAGCTGAATATTGAGACAGTGTGGTTGGAGTCTGCTCTGGCTCTTCTGAGTGTTTCTTTATAGGCTTTTAGATGCAAGGATTTGAGAGTCTGACATCATTCAGTAGCGCTGAATTAACATCAAGAATGAACCTATGCATATTCTTGACAACTATGCCAGTTAGCTAATTAAATAATTTGCATGTAATGCTGCAGGAAGAGTTGAGCAAACCTGGCAGGAAGGGCAGGACAAAGAAAGACAGCTGGTCGTCTGAGCATCTGGTGGTCATAAAAAATGCCCAGAATTCAACCTTTGGAATTTAATTTTATATTGTGGACCCTGCTGGATTATGATGATGGACATTTTTGTGTGTTGGTTTACTTTGTGTCTTCCAACATTTTGAATGTTGAACATATCAGGTAATCGAGCATTTAGCTGCATATGTTTAGTTGTGTCTGTTGCACGCCCCCCTCATTTTCAAGAAAGGCCTCTGTTGCCTAGTCCTACCTTTTAGTTTGCAAAACCTATATGCTTTGTTTGTTAGCTCCTCATGTTTTCATTCAGCCCTTTCATGAGAGGCCAGGGTTGTGTGCACATAGTAAAAATACATAATTGAACATGTGACAGGGCACCTAAAGAGGAAATGAATACAGAAAGGCAATGCTTCCTCTTTTTCCTACTTGCAAACTAGCCATGGGCATGTCCCTAATACCTCAAGCATTCCATTTCACTGTGGTTCTGCTGCTAAGCTTCAAACAAAGCACTCGTACATAGAAAAGTAGAGTTGTTGTGTACACCTTGCTTGCTAAATGAATGTGAAATAGTTGGAGGGATTATTATTATAAGCATGGTGGCCGTGAAATGAAGGCCTCAGAGAGAAAGCAAGCATTAATCGGTTTGGCTATGTTGAGTTTGAGTTGCATGGCTGGACAGCAACAAGTATAGTGGTACCTCGGGTTATGAACTTAATTCGTTCCGGAGGTCCGTTCTTAACCTGAAACTGCTCTTAACCTGAGTTACCACTTTAGCTAATGGGGCCTCCTGCTGCGGCCGCGCCACTGCTGCGCAATTTCTGTTCTCATCCTGAAGCAAAGTTCTTAACCCGAGGTACTATTTCTGGGTTAGCGGTGTCTGTAACCTGAAGCGTCTGTAACCCAAGGTTCCACTGTATTAGTAGTAATAAGGCAAGGCAGGCTGCTTTCAGGCCAGACAGCAGCGACCAGCTCAGCATACATTTAGAAAGGGCACTTAATTCAACTACTGGCTATGCTGTGGGGTAAGGTCAGTTAGCAATTACATGGAAAGATGTTGTGGACTTGAGCTGAAGTGTGTGCTGTCCCAGTTTTATCTGCTGTTCAGTTCAAGGATTGCAGTTGCCTCTCCTGCTTTGTTCACTTCTGTTTTGCTACGTTTTTGTATTCAAGATTGGCATTCTGCACCTTTTTTTTAAAAAAAAAATGATGATCGTGTCGTAAGCTGCTTCCACTTCTATTCTTATCAGACTTGCAATTAATATATCTAATTGGATTTTGCAAAGCCATTCATTGTTGTATCATACACAGGGGAGTGGGCTTAATTAAAATAAGCACAACATCCGTTTTATCTAAATTTCAGTTCCTCTTTGCAATTAATTGACTAAACCCTGAATGGTCAGTAGCTAATGTTCTGTAAAATTCATATTATGTGCAGTATCATTTCATCTATCATTGCAAAATGCTAGATGTTTTGTAGCAATTATTTTTAGATTGGCTGGTGGGGGGGGGGAAATACTGTGGAAAAAGTCTTCTCGTAGATATTTCTTCCCTTACTCTTGTTAACCCTTAATGGAGGTTTCATTATTAAAGTTCCCAGGCATTGTATCTTAACACCACATTGTTAAAAGGTTTAAATTGAAATTTGGTCAAATGAATGAATGAAAATTTGCTCATAAAATGGTTTGTGCTCTCTGTTGTTGTTTTTTTACAGAAAGGGCTATTGCAAAACACGAAGTCCGAGAAATTGAGCAGCGTCACACAATAGATGGCTTTCGGTCAGATGTTGTTCTGGATGAAGATGATGATGTGGTGATCATTTATAATCGAGTACCTAAAACTGCAAGCACGTCCTTCACAAACATTGCATACGATCTTTGTGCACGGAACAAGTACCATGTTCTGCATATCAACACAACCAAGAACAATCCTGTGATGTCTCTGCAAGATCAAGTAGGTTGCATTGGTTAAGATACAAGCTTTCATTTCCTTAATTGTTTTATTTTTACGTCGGGTATGTTGGTACACCAGAAGTAAAGTATCAAGTATGAAGAAACATTTGACAGTAACACCCAGTAGATAGCAACAACATACAGGTTTTAGTAAGATTGTTACTTTAGAGCAAAAATAAGCAATTTAGATGTTTTGGATTACAGTTCCCGTCATCTCTCACCATTGAATGTAATGACTGGGGCCTATGGGAGTCCAACAAATAGTTTTTTCTAATCACTTAGGTGCATGATAAATCACTTAGAGGTCTTTTGTTGAGTAAACGATTTTAAAATGTTTCTAAATAAAAGGTAAAATACATAAAAACAACATCTGGACGGCACCTTGTTAACTACCCCTGACTTAGAACCTGGCAGAACAGGAGATGCTGATACCCTACTTACTATTAAATGTGTATTTTAATTGAATTCAATTAATTAATAATAATAATAATATAATATAGATATTGTCACTTGGTAAGCTTGAGTGATTTCTTAACACGTTAAGGCAAAATTTCCAGTGTTTTCCTCCAAAGCCCCTCTCTCCTTAGTTAATTTTTATATGAATTGATAATACCTCCCTCCCTGCTGTTGATAGGAAGTAAAGCACTGGTTTTCTCTAACCCCTGCCTCTCTTTTGTCCTTTATACTCAGCCTATCACAAAATCATGTTCTTTCCTTCATCAGCATTGTGAAAATATCTTGGCAATTTCCTCGTTGACGCTCAAGCCGTCTCCCGCCTTGAGAACGGCAACTTTCCACTCTCTGGCCTTCTGTTGCCATCCTTCAGCCCTTCCACTTATTTCCAGCTGTCAAAATTAATCACTTGAAGTTTTCATAAGCCGTGTCTCTGCTTTCCTCCCCACCCCTTTTGTTTTTTCAGACTCATTTAAATGTGTGTTTCTACAGAGGGCATACTTTGAACAGTGCCTGGCACACTTTGGTAGTAAAGAAGCTTATTTTGCGGTACAGCAGAACCACTGCTGGTCAAGAGGAGACACCTCTCTGGCACTGTGTATCTGGACAACATCATTCATTAATTTTATTTAATAAACTGATATCCAGCACCCTTCAACTCCCAAGAGTTTCCAGGGCATCCAAGTTAGTGTCCACCAGTTATCCAGAGGATAATTAGCTGGCAAACCTTTAGTGGTCAAAGGCCTAGAGATTTAACAAAACAAAGCTTTATTAAATACAAACCCTATACTGTGCCCTGTACCATATCTGCAGAGAACTCGCTAATTGATAAGCCATTTTATTCTGTAGCTATAAAGCATGCATCTCTCCCAGGTTTTGCTGATCCCATAGTGGCTTGTCTGGCTTGTTTTCTTTGATCTTTAGAGAATTGTTGACGTTCCCATCTGCCAAGAAAACTGAAATCTTTATACCATTCATTTTCTACTTTTTTCTTTGCAGGATTTCTTGTTCTCCATCAGAGTACATTTGATCTCTCTTTCAATTCCGGGAAGCTCATCTGAGCTTAAAACATAAACAGCTTAAACATACCAGAAGTTCAAAAATAGCTTTTCAGTTATTTTTCTAAAAGTGCTAGGGGAAAAATACATCTGTAGAAACTTGCTCACATATTTTGGTCTTTTGTTAGTTAAATTCCAAGGATTATCTTGAATTTAAAATACTAAGTAATTGCCCCAATTTTCTATACTATATGTAAAGTGGATATTCGTAAATAATGGCAAAAATATCCACAAGACTATATTTGACCCTGAATAGTTTTAATATATTGGTTACTAGTGGGCATTCCGTTAGCTTACTGCTGACCTGTTCCATGAAAAGCTTTGGCCACCAAATGCAGCATTATCAACACAAATTAAGTGTTAATTCATAATTCTGGATGTGAGATGACAGACAAAATATTGGTATCAAAGAGAGCAAGCAGATGGTTCCCACAACTAAAATATTTTGGACTAATCTGCCATTCTGATGGCCACAGAAAATGTGAAAACACAGTTTCCCCTAGAATAGATTGTAGGATAGTCAAGAATTTGGCAGTGGACAATTATGTCTTCTGCATTCCAGTTCACCACACTGGAACCCCTTATCCAGCATTTATGAAGATTCTGGGAGAGCAGAATTGGGTGGAGAGTGGAGATTAAGACAACCCACCCTATTTGCAGTAGCCACTCTTACTGCAGTTGGCAACTGGTCATATGTCAATCCAGATAATATCAACAGAATTGGCAGGATCTGTGACTGATGGAACCTGGGGACTTGATTTCAGAGGTTTCATATTTCCTAGCCAACTAGGCTATTATCGTAGAGTGCTTCTGGGTCATCCTAATATTTGCTTCATTGTACCATGTTTTGGCAGTAGCTAGGGCAATTTTTCACCAACTTCTATCCAGTAAGACTGTTTCAGTTCTTTTTATTTCATTCAGAATTAGGGCACCATTTGATTCCTCGTAACTCTGCTAAGTATTAAGATCTGCAGATCAATTTGAGAGTCTGTTGGTGTTGAGCAGCTATTGAGGATGAGCCCCTGGTGCACTGCGGTGACCCTGCTTATGACAGACAAGGGCACTATTGGGGGAAACTGATTTTCTAGATCCATTTTGATCAGGGTTTAGGCCCAGTTTAGGCACAGAAATTGCTTTGCTCACCCTGTATGATGACCTCTGCTGGGAGAAAGAAAGAGGAACTCTGTCCCTGTTAATTCTCCTTGATCTTTCAACAGCTTTTGATAACCATCAACCATGGCATCCTTTTAGAGCAGCTGCCTGAGCTTGGGAGTGCATATGGCACTACTTTGCGGTGGTTCCAGTCCTATTTTCACGGTCATTTCAAGAGGGTGCAGTGCTCTTTGGCCCTGTGGAACCTTCAGTACATATATTTAGGCACCAAGTGAAATCATTCCTCCTCTTCCAGGCCTTTGCTTTGGCTAATTAAATAATCTATTGCCTTTTAAACTGGGTGGGGGAATATTGTTTTTGTTTGTTTCTATGGTATATATTTTTGTGTTTGTATGTTTTAAACTGCCCTGTGGTCCTTGGATGAAGGGCTGTATACAAATTTAACAAACCATAAAATGCTTATTTTATTTTCATCTATCTATCTGTCTATCTATCTATTAAGTTTATTTGAATTAAAAGGGAACTAAGAGCGGGCTCTTGTTTTGTTGCAGCTGTCCCTCTGGAGGCTCTTTCTTAGTGTTAGATCATTGTATTTGACAATTAAAGGAAATACATTAATGGTTTACTATATCCCATGTTCCCATCCCACAGCATAGCACAGTGAACTGAACATTATTCTAACAAAAGCCAATATGCTCCTCACTTAAATAACTAGCAAATGTTGGCCTCTTCAGAAAACCACATATGAGACATGCTATAAAAATGTTGCAGCATTTAGTCACCTAAATCTCCCCTTCCATCTCCTTCCCATGCCATTTCTCTTCTGATAGTGGTTAGTGAGCCTGCCTACTTCAGCAGGGCTTTTCACTCTCTCTTAGGTTCATGTGTATGTGTGTATTTGGACTTCTGAAAACCTCAAGTTCCACCTTAGTAGACTGATAGCTGCTCCTTGTTTCGACCATGTGGCTGCTGGCTGTTGTCGCTTGCGTTTGCTATTTGAGGGAGAGATATCAGCATCCTGCAGTTGGAAGTACTCTCCATTTTAAACCGTCTTGCTGCCTCATGTAAACATCAATACAGACAATGACAGGGAAAGCAAAATTCAGCTTATGTGGAGTACTCAGTCTTTTTCTTTCTTTCTTTTTGCACAAGTAGCCAAAGCTATCTGGTTGAGTGCTAGAAGAAACAGCAGCACATCAGAGCTTAACTTCAGATTACCGTATTTCTCGCACTATAAGACGCACTTTCCCCCCTCCAAAAATGAAGGGGAAATGTGTGTGCGTCTTATGGGGCGAATGCAGGCTCCTTGGCTTCAGCGATAGCAACGCGAAGCCTGCGCTCCAGAGGCTTTGCGTTGCTTCTGCTGAAGCCAGGAGAGTCTGCTCTTTGAGGCTGGCGGTGGGGGAAAGCAGTGCTTCCCCCATTGCCAGCTCCAACCCGGTTTGTAGGCTGGCGGTGGGAGAAAGCAACGCTTCCCCCATCGCCAGCCCCAGAGGATGAGGGGCAGCCTTCCCGCCACTCTCCAACCCAGCTTTGAGGCTGGCAGTGGGAGAAAGCAGGCTTTTCCCCAAGGAGGGAGAAGGGACTGACTGGCGGAGTCCGTCCCTTCTCCCTCCTGTGGGCTTTTGCGGGAGATGGGGGAATTCCCCCACCTCCCGCAAAAGCAGGCAAAAGCCGTGCGCTCTTTAAAGGGGCTGGGCGGCTTCTGCTGGCTTTTCTAGGAGGTGGGGGGATTCCCCCACCTTGTAGAAAAGCCCGCAGGAGCCGCGCGCGGCTCCTGGGGGCTTTTGCGGGAGGTGGGGGAATTCCGCCACCTCTCGCAAAAGCAGGAAGAAGGTCTTGGAGTAGCGCACAGGCTGCGTGCAGCCTGTCCGCTGCTCCCAGAGCTGTGTGTGGGGGGGAATCATATTTTTTTCCTTGATTCCCCCCCCCCCCGAAAACTAGGTGCGTCCTATGGGCCGGTGTATCCTATAGGGCGAAAAATACGGTACATTCCGCAGTTAGATAGAAAACATTACAGACATATATTTCTCTGTGTTTGTCATTTATGAACTCTCTATGCATGTATTTATGTATCTACACATACCCCATGCATTCATTATAATGTGAAAGCACCATTATATGTTACCATGAATATAGGACTCCTTGATCAGTTATGAGATCAGTACAGTCGGACATCTCTGCTTTCATTGTTAAGACCATATGCCTTTATCTGTTACGGTACAGAGATACTTCCTGGTGTGTTCATTTTGTGTGTGCCTTAGTATATCAGTTTCTAAAATTGCAGTATTAAGAACCGAACAGATGGTGGTATTCAGATTTATCAACTATTTTTCTAAAGGCAAACGAACACCCTCTGGCTGCTCCACTTGGTTAAACTACTCAAATCTGGTTTGGAGCATTTGAGTCACTTTGCTACCTTCTGAATGTCATAATTCCTTCTTTTAACACCAGTTCAAATCTTCCTGTGCTCATGTTTATGTAGCCAAAACCACATCCACCTACACAGAAGAGAGAATTACCAGCAGACATGACTTAACCCCAAGGTTAAGTCTGCAGAAAAAAGGGGGGGAAAAAACAAACACCAAAGTGGGCACTACAAGACAGCCCCATAAAGCTGAGAAACCAAGAGGGGGAAATCCTGGGCAAGGTATATAAAATGGAATGGCTTGATCAGGATGGCAGAGAAATATTATTAGAATTAGAATTAGAATTTGCATATCATCCTCTATCCAAACATCACATGGTGATTTACAACAAGCATTGTAGCAGAGAGCCATCTTATTGTCCCAATAACCATCTCTCCTCCACCCCCCAAAAGGTATTTACTAAAATTGGTCATGTCACTGTTTTAGCAGTTATGTGTGTTCACATTCATGTGTCCATCTGTCTGCCTTCACACAAATTATGGCACTGGCATGAGTGAAAGGGATCCTGGGATATGTTCAAAAGCTAAAAGGAAGGGAAGGTGGTAGACCTACTTGGGAAGCAGGTAACCTATTTGCTGGAAGTATCAGAAATGCATTGCTGGATATCTTTTCCAGTAACAATCTCAGGGTGCAGAATCAAGAGGAGTTCCTATGTGAAATCAGCCAATAGATAACTCTCCCTCGGCTCACACCTATTTATATGTTTGCAAATTTCAGACTCTACTCGGCAAGCTGAACCATTTTGGGGTTTGCAGTTAACAGGCCCATAAACTTAGCTCAGGTTATGGTGCAGTTGCCCTGGAATACGGACATTAGGAGAGGAGGATTTCAGCACTCTTATTTTTAAAACAAATCACTCAAGAGAAAGCAAATAGATTTACAGAATGTTATATGTGGGTCCCCTTGAGCTGTTGCATTAATTATTTCACTTTAATCTTAATAGATTTGCTAGGAAGCAAAAAAAACCCAGCTCGCCTATGAGGTTCTTGGTAGCCTAGGACAAGACACTGCTTTCTCAGCCTCTCACCTGTAATAGAAGGAAGATCATGCTGCCCAGAAAAATGGCAGCTTTTAAGGATTGCTAAGAGGATCTATGAGAGGCACTTTGAGCCCTTTTGGAAAATGCTGTATCAGTTTGAAGTATCATTATGGCTATGTTAAGAAAGCTTTCGAGTGGCGCATTTACTGTTATCACTTGCTATTAGCTGAGTTGCATCTCTTAATACTAGCCTATTTCATTGATCTTAAATTTTTCTTCTTCTAAGCATTAAAGAAACTTTTCTTCTTCCTTCCCAGGTACGATTTGTGAAGAATGTAACGTCCTGGAAAGAAATGAAGCCAGGGTTTTATCATGGACATATATCCTTCCTGGATTTTGCAAAGTAAGCCACATAACGTACAATTCTGTTTGCAGCATTTTGAGTCCTTGTCAGCTTATTTTGTTGTTGTTAAAGCACTGCACTGATTCACTTAAGAGTTTACTGCCCTCTAATGGTCATGAACAGAAATTGCACCGTTACATTCTGAACATGCTCTTTTCTACCCCTCTATTATTTTCAGTAAAGCTTTTCTCTTCCCCACTGACTTCTCATTCAGATTGATTTCAGTCTTTTTCTCCTGGACATGCACCATCCTTTCCTGTTGATGTTCTTTGGTGACTAAGCTCTTGGGAAACATACTTTCTTAATTAAAAAAAAAAATCTGTGTGCTGTCTGAAAGCACAAATATATAACTGGAGTAGAGAACTGTGTGGGGATAAAGCTCAGAACAGTCTTGCTGAGCAGCAAATCAAGGAATTAACCAGTTCCCGCTTGGTGATTTTAGTCCTTTAAGTAGTTAAGATTCTCCACATTTTCTTTTGTCTTCTAATTGCTACTTATCTGTTGGTGCCACCCCTTTCCCAAAACTTACTAGTGACCACCTGCTGTCCCGTAGAGCCTTTCATATTAGAAGGTGCTTTGCAAAATAAAATTTAAAAAGCCTGCTGTTCCCTGGGCTGACTCTACCATATCATACAAGAGAACCCCCATAACACTAGCCAAAAATGGATATATGCATTCGACAACAGTTTTGTCAGCCATGCAAATGAAGGAAGCAGTTATTTTTTTAAATATTTGATTGAGCTATTAATGACTCCGCTCAGTGCTTTCAGCCTTCCTTTAGAATAGCAAATCAACTTACTGCCTTCAGTGGTGCAGTGTTTCAGTAGCACAGAGTACTTGATGGTAGCGCCAGAACACATGGAAAGAAACCCTCTGTTTAGTCAGTCAGTATCTCTTCAGGCCTACTTCATAACAGTAGGGCTGCCGTACGTCTGGGTTTTCCCTGGAAACATTGGAGGATTGGGCTGCAAAAATGACGTCAGGGTGGATTTTTGCCGAATCGGCAAAACGTCCTTGGAAAATCCAGATATGTATGGCAACTAGGGCGATTCTTTAAAGAAAAAATATTTTAAAATCCAAAAAATAAAAGAAAAAGCTGTTGGGCTTTTTTGGGAGTGGGGGTTCATTTTTGGGAATATGGCAACCCTAACAAACAGGCTGTGGTAGTTGGAATTCACTGCTATCGGACTTGCTGCCTCTTGAAAAACATCATGTTTTATGGCCTCGTATTGCCTGCTGTAGCCAATCTGACTAGTAGAAAATGGCTCCATAAATGCCTACTTACATGAGATGGCAGGAATCGTATTGAGCAGTGTGGTCAGGTGGGGAGAGATTAGGCTTTCTCTGAAAGAAGTGCATTTCTTTCACTCCCATTTAAACCATACTGGAACAGGAGCTTCCTCGATGCCCAGTTTGACACGGAGTCCTAAACTAGCACCAGAAGTCCCTTCTCGAGCCCAGAAGTGGGCACACCAAACTGCTGCTCATCACGATTGCTACCACCCAGCTGTAGACTTCATTGTTTGCACTCTGTTCTGCCCACCTGTTTGACCTCAGCAACGAATCTGCCTGCATCTCTTGCACATTATCTAGGTTGTGAAACCGGATGGGCTCTTATCATGGGAACTCGTTACGAGAACATCACAAGCGGAGGTCAAAAATGATACTATTCCCTCCCTTCCATTCCCACCCTTTTGGCCCCCTTTTTACTAGCCAATTCTCTGTTACGGCCTTTTCCAGGCTGGTACCCTACTGATGTCTGCGGTTACAGCTCTCATCATCCCTGACCATGGGCAAAGCTGGCTTAGGGCTGATGGGAGTTGCAGCCCAAGATATATGGAGTTATATGCACCAGGCTAGTGAAGGCTGCACTATTGCTTAACCAAGATGAAGGGGAAGGTCTGCGAAATGGACTTCAGCTGTTCATTTTATCTGGAATCCATCTTAATTTATTTGCTGTGACAAATGTGGAAAACAAGGGTGGGGGCACCAGAAGTTTTATGTTCCGTATATTTTGTGCATGCAACGTAATATCAGACAGAGAGTGCTGAAGGTTACAACAGCAGCTGAAATCTACATGTAAAGAAATGGTTGCCAAACTTCAGTCTCAAAAAAGAATCCCCGAGCGTAAAATTGCATTGCTTCCTCCAAATTTGAAAGTGCAATATGCTATATTAATAAACCTCTTGCATTGAATACCTAATGAAATAATAACCTTGTGAACAGCTAGGTAAGTGTTACTCTATCCTCTACATTATTCATAGAATAAAACTTAAAACATTTTGTAGGTACTGTAACTTCAGCCTAAAAAACATTTTGCCTCAAGAAAGGCAGCTAAGCAATTTCACAAATTTCATTCATATGCATATTTTCCTCCAGGGTTGCATTATCCTTGTGGCTTTTTTTGTTTGTTACCCTTTCACCTAAATGATTTATTTCCCCCCCTGCAACAGCTTGCTTTCTTCTATTTGTGGTTTCGATTATTAAAATAACAAATTGAGTGCTGTGCTTGCTCTTGGCAATAGGCGAGAGTAACTTGTGATGTTGCGTTATTGCGTTAGAGAAGTGTAAAATCTTACTGCAAAGATTCATCCTCCTTAAGAAAAACTCTGGCATAATGCTTTGATTCAGTATATACGCTCATAAAATTACACTGAATTTCAAAACTTTTATGACAGTGGTGGTGGAGCTGTCTAGAAATTTCACTTAAGTGGTAGAGGACAAAAACTCATGCACCATTATATTTTATTTTTTTAAAAAACCCCATTGATTCTGCCTCATTCTTCATTCCTTTTAATTCATTTATTCATTGCTCTGGGTACTTGGAACCATCATCTGTCAAATGAGCGGATGAATGCATACAGGGATTCCAAGTATTTATCTCGAAATGCCAAGGGGCCCTGACCGGATTTGGAGTCCCCCCCCATTATGCTAAATGTTTGAGTAAAAAAATCTGAAGCAACAACTTGCTTTAACTCCATTTAAGTTTTGTGAAGGCAACTAGCCATCTAAATCCATCATGGATGAGCAGCGAGGCATATGTTGATTTACTCCTCCATGGTGGAATAATAATAATAATTAATAATAATCAATAGTAAATTATTTATTTATTTATTATTATTATTATTATTATTATTATTATTATTTATTATTATTATTATTATTATTATTATTATTATTATTATTATTATTATTATTAATATTATTAATATTATTATTAATATTATTAATATTATTATTATTAATTTATTTATGCCCTGCCCTCCCCGGCCAAAACTGGGCTCAGAGTGTCTAACATCAAATATATAACATATTATCATAAAATTAAGCAATCAATTAAAATACATCCTAAAATCAAATCTGAATCAAAGTGAAATCTAATCAGATGGCAACCTGCAAATTAGGGATGGGGACCTTAAATTCTCAGCAGGCCTAAATCATAAGCGACATGACTGATGATGGTGGCAGTAAGCTTTGCCTCCTCTCTTAATGGTGACAGCAGCTCTGCCTTTCCAGATGCATCTCTCTCGCCTTTGCTTGAGGAAAGGGCAGAGGCCTGGCCTCATCTCCCTTTTCGCTTTTGTAATGGAGAAACTAAAGACATGGTGTCTCATCCTCTCTAAGTCTTGAGTCGGATTCCAGTAAAAAGACAAGAGTGGTAAAAGTAACGGCAGTCAGCATACAGAATCGAGAACGGCAGCAACGCAGGGACATAACCTGGTTGGAAACCTGCTTCCAAGTGGAGTGAGGAAAGATGTTCCATCTGGCCATGCCTGCAGTTGCTGCGCCATCATGTGCTCAGGGACCTTTTCCAAAAAGGAAAGATCTATCCTGCTCTATTTTTTATTCCCCACCTAGCTGACTGGGTTGCCATTCTAAATCTTGTCATCACATCCCTGTCTGAAGACTGCCTTTTCAGGCATAGGTGGAGACTGCTCCAACAAAAGACAGAACCTCCCTTCCCAATGTGACAATTTTACTATTTGGTCAGTGGACTTGGCTGGCCTTAATGAGCTGGATTGGGAAGGGTTTGGCATCCTCAAAACAAGCAAGGCTGGCAGATCCAAGCAGCTGCAGTTGATACCTTTGTTCTGTCCGTTGCCTTGCTAACATTGTTGTAACTGTGGTAATGCACGGGGAAGAGTTTAAAAGCACCTTTTTTTGGTCCTTAAAGCAATAAAGCACCCAAACTGTATTTACAGCCCTATTTTTGAATGTCCAGGTTTATAGGCTAGCTTTGATGGTTGTTCCTGGCATGTAATTGATTTTCATATTTCTTTAAACAGATTTATTTTTGCACGTTGGAAGGCAGTTGGTCTAGTATACATCAAAGCTGTTTAAAAGCATCTTTGTAGTTCTTACCATACAGTAGATTAACTGCATTCTGCTAAATCAGCAGTATTCAGTACGAAGTGCAGAGTACATTCAACCAATAGGCCATGCTTATTTTGCCTGCAAGGCACACAGTGCTAATTAGTGTACGAAGGTTGCCCTGCCTAGCATGGAGACATGCTCTGTGTCAAAGCACAGTGTGAGCAGCAGATAAATAGAACACATTCTCTTTGGGTTCCTTCTAAAGGTAAAGGTAAAGGAGCCCTGGACAGTTAAGTCCAGTCAAAGGCGACTATGGGGTGTGGCGCTTACCGTTCTTCAGGAAAGGGAGCCAGCATTTGTCCACAGACAGCTTTTCCGGGTAATGTGGCCAGCATGACTAAACTGATTCTGGTTCAATGGAACACCGTGACAGAAGCCAGAGCGTGCAGAAACGCCGTTTACCTTCCCACCACAGTGGTACCTATTTATCTACTCACACTGGTGTGCTTTCAAACTGCTAGGTTGGCAGAAGCTGGGACAGAGCAATGGGAGCTCACCCCGTTGCTGGAATTTGAACTGCTGACCTTGCAATTGGCAAGCCCAAGAGGCTCAGTAGTTTAGACCACAACACTACCTGCGTCCCTTCTAAAACTGTGTCGGGTGCATATTGGTGGTATTAATAACAACAACAACAACAACAACAAAACAACAACAACAACAACAATAACAACAACAATACAGATCACTATGATGTCATTGGCATAATTAATGCTTGAGTTTTCATAAAATAGTCATGCAAAATATGTATTAAATATGGCAAGCATGTTAACTGCCAAAGTGCTAGGTTTTAGCCAGTGCTAGAATATTTCAGATCTGTTGCACTGAGCTAAAATTTAACTGCTTTTTCATCTACTATTCCATACGAAGCATGATCATTTTTGTGCAGCAGCACTTTAGAAAACCAAGGGCAATTTCTGAGTATCTCTCTTGTCCTCCTACATTTCCCCCATCTGGTCATTGTGGTCACACCAGCTGCATTATCTTCTTTGTTACAAAGCATAGTTGTAAGAGGCCGCATCTGTTGGAAGGAGAAGTACCAGATAGGACTTTTGCTGATAATACTTGTTAGACAAAATAAACTGAATGAATATATGTAAATATTAAATGTGTATGTTTAAAATTTACCTCAATGGAATGCTGTTGGGATAAGATTTCTTGGAAAGTTTTCTAAAGCATTTATAGCCTTTAATACCTTTGAAACAGGAAAAAGTACTATTGTCAGTTTCTCAGCACTGCTCCTAACTTGCCTTAATATGACAAAATAGAATGGTCTGGAACAAACTTTGACCCCAAATCCACTTTTACATCATGCAGGAAACTCTTTGATTTGTCAATCGGATTTATCTCTTCTGTTTCAGATTTGGTGTTAAAAAGAAACCAATATACATCAATGTCATAAGAGATCCTATAGAGCGGCTGGTTTCCTATTATTACTTCCTGCGCTTTGGCGATGATTACAGGCCTGGACTCCGAAGACGAAAGCAAGGGGATAAAAAAGTAAAAGTACATTTTGGCAGCTTCGTTCATGGCTTTAATTATGGAGATAATAACTGAACTCAAAATGTAGCAATTTTGAAAAGCAAATTTAATCCAGAACAATAGGCTTGATCCTAAAATACAGTTCCCACTCACAGGAGTCTTCCATGAATGCAAGAACCTTTGGTCCAATGGAGGCATCTGCTTGTGTGTGTGCGCGCGTGCGTGTGTGGTTATTAATATTTTTAAATTGAATCCTTCCTGCACTACCTTCTACACCATTCTTGATGGTCTCACAACTCTCTGGAGCAGATTATTAGGGGTCTTAGGAGGGCTCATCAAAGACCGTCTCTGTCTTCATACCTATTAGAAGGTCCCAGAAGCACTTATTCCATGAGTGAAGTGCCACTCATGAGAGATTTGCGTTTGACTCAATATTAATTATGTAAAGATAGGATTGCAATGAATTGTGCATTAACTGTGGACAAAGGGAGCTATGGAAATATGGTTTAATGTTGAACGAGGAGCTCCACATTGTCTTAGACCAGTGATGGCCAAACTTGGCCCTCCAGCTGTTTTGGGACTACAGTTCCCATCATCCCTGACCACTGGTCCTGTTAGCTAGGGATGATGGGAGTTGTAGTCCCAAAACAGCTGGAGGGCGAAGTTTGGCCATCACTGTCTTAGACCAATGGAGCGTGTGCATGCGCATACACGCAGCTCTCTGGCCTTCTAATTTAAAAGAGCAAATAAGAAGGCACAGAGCACAGGGTGGTGTCCCTCCTTGTTAGATAAGTTTCCCCACCCAGTGTTGTTCCCTAGGCCAGTCTTCAGAATGACTTTTCAACACTAGCATTTGATTTCCCTTGGTAGCAGCAATATGACTTGTTTTCTGACACACTGGCTTTTGCAGAAGAAATATAAGTAGAATTTAAATTGGTTGCTGTTAATAAAACAGAATCCAAGAACTTCTGAAGTCGGACACATGGATGACACATCGTGGGCTATTTTGAGTCAGCGTTCAGTTCTTGCTGTGGTTACCGTGTGTTGAGGCAATTGCGAATCTTGACAGCGCCCACAAAATGGCTTGTGGCTCTGCACACCAGTGCAGTTGTCGCCTTTGGGGCACTAGCAGCTGCATACCAAATGTCACACTGCAGTGAATTCTGTGTGTGCCAGCCACCCCTCACTATCTCATTGTGCGGTGCCCACAGCTGGGAGTCAGCATGTACTGATGCACAAAGTGACAGGCCTCTTAGTAAGCTATTGTGAGGTAACGCAGCCCAAGTTCATGTAGAAAAATAACTGCACTAAGAAGTTTGATATTTAAGATGGAAATTTATAGCTCACTCTTGAGTTTTTGTCTTTGTTCCAGACGTTTGATGAATGTGTAGCAGCTGGAGGCTCTGATTGTGCCCCTGAGAAACTCTGGCTTCAAATTCCGTTCTTCTGTGGCCACAGCTCTGAGTGCTGGTAAGACGATGGAATTGCTTTAAATTGCAGATTAAATAAATTATCCATGTGAAGCGTATTTTATTAAATCAGAATGTGTAGCAGAGGTTAAGATTTTGAGAAAGAACACATTTGATTAACAAGTGTACTTTGTGGTTATCTTCTGAAGTATCAAACTGAAAAATGGTTGAATTATTATTTGTTAAATTTCTATACCACCCATCATCTGAGGATCATAGAGTGGTTTACAAAATAAAAACACAAAGATACATAACACAGTAACAAACAAAAATAATACCCCCATTATTATTGATTGAATTTCCATGAATGCTACAGAAAACTACCAACCATTTTCAAACTGAACTCTGTATCCCCTTTCTAAACACCAGTGTCAGTGTTTTGGTATGTTGATTAAAAACCATGTTACTATGGGATTCCCCCCCCCCCGGTTTAAAATGTCCTGGCTTGGATCTAAGCTTAGCATTCTGTGGATAGAAGGCTTCTTTCATCCACAGAAAGCTTTCGATCCCACTGGCAGAAGTGGCATTGATTTGCTCCTCACCCTGTCATTCCTCCGCTGTTGTGGATGGTCTCCTAAGTCTCTTCCCTCTCCCTTTAAATGACTGGAGCATCATCTGAGCAAAGTTCTGCTTAGGGAGATGTGCTCACTGGTAGCAGCAAGATCAGTTTCGAACCCGGTATAAATGTTCAACCTTTAGGTCTCAAACCCAATTGTTCTTAGCTGGCGGAAATAAACTTTGTGGCTGCTATAATGTAAACATGGATTAATTTGAGTGCTCAATTCCATTTTGAATGTCTGAAGGTGTTCATGAAATGAAGTTTAGATGTTGATTTGTCATATTACAGTAACTAGGGTAAAGCCTTGTTACACGGTTTGCTTAATAGTAGGAGAAAAAATAGTAGCTCCGATTTCTTTACTTTTAATTGAGATAATATCCTTAATATGCTGTGTCAGATGGCATATGTATGACAAATCTCCTCCAGTGTATTTCTATGTAGGAGAGAAATGCATATATGGTCGCTTCAGATTATTTGGACCAAGGCTTCAGCAAGTGCTTTCAAAGTATCAGATATACGAATTCTCAACCATTCTGCAAACCTCTCTTTGTTTATCCTCTTACAGAGCAATCTTGCTAAAATGCAGATAAACTGCAATCGGTTGTGGAAGACTGGTGCAAAGTTCCAACATGCCTTTCAGTTTCTGCTTTTATGCCACGTCAAAATTGAAACTTTTGAACTCTTTGATATAACAGAAAAATTTTCCATACTGAACACCATGCAACATACTTGAAAAAGGCATTAGTGTTATCAAAAAGTTAGAAATCAGAGCCATAAATCTTTTGACATCTAACCTAGGCCATGAAGAGAGCAAAAAAAATGGGGAGCAGGGGGGAAAAAGCAAAGGAAATTAAAAATGTGTGTGGCTGAAACTTTGTTTTCTTGCCTGTGCAAAGATAACAGCTAAGCCATTCTTTTAGCCTGGTGTGAGAATATCTAAATGAAGGGAACCAAAATTCTTGGCAGACATCAAAACCTTCCTGTAATTACTTTTTATCGTTTTAGGAATGTGGGAAGCAGATGGGCTTTGGAACAAGCCAAATACAACTTGATTAATGAATATTTCCTAGTGGGAGTTACTGAAGAGCTTGAAGACTTTATTATGTTGCTGGAGGCAGCTTTGCCCCGCTTCTTCAGGGGTGCTACAGAACTATATCGCACAGGTATTTAAATAGCCACCCGCTAGGCCATTTTCATCTTCCTCCTTTCCCCCCAAAGCTTCTCTTTCACATACCCTTTAGGACAGGGGTCCTCAAACTTTTCAAACAGGGGGCCAGTTCACTGTCCCTCAGACACTGTTGGGGGCCAGACTATAGTTTGAAATATAATATGAACGAATTCCTGTGCACACTGCACGTATTTTATTTGCAGTGCACAAAAAACAGGAAAAACAATACAATGTTTAAAATGAAGAACGGTTTTAATCAACATAAACTTATAAGTATTTCAAGGGGGGGGGTATGAGAGAGAGAGAGAGGAGGGTGACTGAATAAGAGGGAGGAAAATAAAGAGGTGCCGCCTCAGGCTCTGGGCAATGGTGGTGGCAGCATCTGGCTGCTCCTCCCTCAGTGTCCTCTAGCAGGAGACCCTGCACCCCAGGCCCGGCTGTGGTGCTGGTGACGGCCACTGTGCCTTTGCATTTCCACAGGCCTTCCTTGGTGGCAGTGGCTCCCCTCGGCTTGGCTCCAGGCCCGGCTGGTCCAAGGACTGGTCCCTCCCCATTCGGACCTGCTTTGCCTGGCAACCTGGGATCGCAATGGGATTGATGGGTGGCCAAGTGGGAAGGTGCTGGAGGGTGTGGTCTGAGGAGAAGCCGGAAGGGATTGGACCCAGCTGCTTGGAATAGTAGCGGTTTGGAGGGAAGGAAGCTCCTGTTGGCTGTGGCCATCTGGGCCATGGGAAGGAGGAGCGCCGCGGGTTCTGCAGTTCCTGGGTGGGCTGGATGTGGACCTGGTGGGCTGGATGTGGCCTGCGGACCGTAGTTTGAGGACCCCTGCTTTAGGGCACGAATGAGCAATTTTCCTGAAACAGCAGTCCAATCCCCTACCCGCCTCAAGAGACTGACTTACCCATGTTGGTACATGTGCAATCCCAGTGTCGTTTCCAGTTTCCTCTTTTGGATGCTCTGCATCAAGTACACAGCTGTATTGCCCACTAGGCTCCTCTCTGCCTGTGGGTGAGAAGCTATATGCAGTACGAACTGTACTCCCAGGTCCTTATGGGGCTTTAAATACCAGCCAATGTTATGGGGCCATAGAATCATAAATGGTACAGTTGGAAGGGACCACAAGGCTCACCTGACTAGCCCAACCGCCTGCAGTGCAGGAATTACAACAAAATAATCTCTGACAGATGACTATCCCAACTTCTGTTTCAGAACCTCCGAGGAAGGTGGGTCCACCAGCTTCCAGTCAAACAGCTCTTGCTGCCAGGAGGTTCTTCCTAATGTCTGTAGTTATTCAGTGTGAGAATAGTTGTGCAAGTTGCTGGAAAGAAGGAAGAGGGGCTGCCAGGCTGACATAAGGAAGCTGAGCAGTGTAGGCAAAGTCCACAAAGAACGTGGGATCAGACCGGATTGATTCAAGTAAAATTTGAATGATTAGCGATAAGACTCTACTCTTGTTCATGTCGCATAACCTGCTGACCAGCCTGCTTCAGTAAGCTCATTGTGGTTTGCAACTTGCCTTGGTAGAGGCATGCAGATTCTTGGGGCCGCCGTCTAATCCAAAAGAAGAATAGGAATGGAACTGTTTTCTATCTCCCCAAGGATTAAGTGACATTGAGAACGAAGCCTGCTCCTCTATTTCTGGATTCTGCTGTAGTTCAAGGGTAGCCCATGTGCAGGTGTTATTGGGCTACAGTTCCATCGCCCCCAGACAGCGTAGTCAGGGGTGGTGAAACATGTAGTCCCTCCATATACATTGACTGTCCCTGTTTGTCGGAACCTTGAGAACTGGCTTTGATAGCAATAAGAGGTATATTAGTACTGTAAGCATATAATGCATATAGCACATGGCTGCATAGAATGCAAATAGCATATTCCCACAACAAATATTCAGGATGACTCACTTACCACCTTGCCTTTAAATGAAAATTGTTGATGGCATCATGTGAGAGGTTGCTGTGAATTTGGTGAAACAAATTGTCTGCCCGGTTGTTGTGAAGTTTTTTTTTTACTAACTTTATCGTTGATCATACTGAGTTTCCAAAGAAGCATTAATCATGATTGAAACAGATATCTTAAATGGATGTGATGTGAGGAAATGCAGTTCCCAATGCAAACACTTCCTCTTTATGGTTTTAATAATTAAGCTCTTTAAACAGCGGGAGGAATGTGCGCTGAGAGAGCACACTAATGCAAATGCATTCATGTTTAATGTCAGAGCTTCCAGTTTCTCAGTCCCGGAGGCTTAATAAATCTTGGCCCAAGTTCTGTCACTTTATGTACCCATTTAGCAACCTGCTGATGAAAGAATACCCTGCGCAGAGACACACAAACTTTTCCCGGTCTATGTTTCTGCTCCTCTGGGAGCATTCAAGCTATGAGTCAAAGTGAAGTTATGACTTTCTACGTTTTGCTTTTAGGCAAGAAGTCTCATCTTAGGAAGACAACAGAAAAGAAACTCCCCACAAAAGAAACCATTGCAAAGCTGCAGCAGTCTGAAATATGGAAAATGGAGAATGAGTTCTACGAATTTGCACTGGAGCAGTTTCAGTTTGTCAGAGCACACGCCGTCCGGGAAAAAGATGGAGAGTTGTACATTCTGGCACAAAACTTTTTCTATGAAAAGATTTACCCTAAATCGAACTAAGGACGATGCATCTTTTTAGGCTAGGGACTAAACCTTTGGGCCACATTCTTATTTTCAGCCCCAACTTGTAGATTGCTGATGCACCAACTGAGGCACCTCAGTCCTTGAGCTCAGTAAAATGAATTGTGGGTTCCTCAAAGAAGATGGCTGCTGACCAGATACGTTGGTAATCCAAAAGTATAAACTTCAGTTTAATCTCAAAGAAGGCTGCTCTTCAACTCCTGCAGAAGCCTACATACACATTTACAGAAACTAACCACTTACCAATTATGTTGCTGAAACGATAAAGATGAAAGGCCTCTCTTTCCGCTCTTTTTGATTCATAGAACAGCTTATTTTAGTTAACCTCCTGGGAAGAGGAAGCTGTTGGTTCCCTAGCTTCAACATGGAAATTTGGGTTGTATACGTTTATGAATAATGTTAATAACCGGCTGACATCTGTGCTTTGTTCTTGTGAATTCATATCACATGAATCATGTTCAATCATGTTCTGCTGAGAAATGCTGCAGCTGGACTTGCCCATATTTTATCAGTGTGGGGTTTTCATTTTAAAGAGCTAAATTGATCATCAGTGTGTTTGAAAATTCAAATTCCATAGTGATCTTGTCAGAACGCCTAAAACCAAGGCAGTGTTTCTTTAATATCCTCTGCACTTCCAACTAATGTTGGGAAAAACACCTCTTCAGAAGCTGGCTTTTGCCTGCACTTCAATATAAAACAAATAGTGAATTCTGTATCCTTGTTCCATAGATTCTTTGTACTTTAAAGAACTACTGGTGAATCCATATTATGACTCAACTAGTGAGCTGTGGTATGGTTAGGGGTTTCCTATTTAGATACTTTTACCTGTAGAATATTTTTACTAAGGTGCTTTATAATGTGTTTTAAAGCATTGCATTTGGAAAAAAAGGAATAAAATGCTGTAAATAATGCATATTTTATGTATTTGGACCAAAAGGTTATGGACAACTAGTTTAACACATTTTTGCACCAGTTTTGCCGTATGTGAAGTAGAAGCATCCCACCTGCTATTCAAATTCCAGTTTTGAGTTAACTCTTGGACATCGCTGAAATGCACTTCAATGACCTCAACAACTTTAAATACACAGTGTGTCTGTCCAGGAGCCCCCTTTGCAAAAAAAGGAGAAAGAAACACCCTCCTTAATCTGCATCCTTTTATCATGCTTAAAAGGAAAAGGAAAACGGATGCCTGTGGCCTGGCCAAAAGAGATACACAGAAATTGACGTCAATGTGTTCAGGGCACTGCTGTATGTTACTTCAGTAAATGTGCATTTGCCATGATTAGCACCTTATAGTAACTTCTATACACGAGGTTGTTTAGCAGTTGGTTGTATACTGGGAAGCTCCATTTTAACAAAATTCTAGAAAAACTGCAGTTCTTCAAATTCCCTAGCTGCATTTGTTTTTACTGGAAGGTTTATGTTTTGTTTTTGTTTTTAAAATATATATATATATATTAAAGTTTGCAGATTTTTTTTTAGTTCATTTAAATCCAGACTTTGAGCGTCATATTCTATAGGATGTCAAAGTGCAGCATAGATGTATTGATAGAAGAACGTTACCAAAATTGTCCGCTATACGAACACAAAGTTGTTAGCTGTCTGTAAACTGAATGTTTTGATGCCAAAAACGGGATCCTGTTACAAAAGGGTAATGAGTATATTAAGGAAAGCTTTTAATTTGCTCTTCTTCTTCTTCCTTTTGCCTTGTTCTTAAAGATACAAAAATAACACCGCCTTCCTAGGCAGTTTCTTCTTTTTAGTCAGCAGTCATTTGTAGCGTTCTTTGTTAATTTTTCCCCAATGTATGACCATGAGCCAGAGTGTTTTCATAGCCATGTTGGTTCAACTGAACGAGACGCAGAAAAAACAAAAACAAAACAAACTGTCATTAGACCAATTTGCTACTTGCAGCAGCGTGTTCAACGTCAGGTGCTGATGCTCGGAGTACAACTAGAATCACGATTGTCCAGGCTGATTGATATGTTAGTGGGCCTGTTGATTCCATTCTCACATGTTAGGAAGAGAGTCTGAGTGCCTCAAAACCAAGGGCGGTGTAGCATAGTGCCACCAAGTTGACTGAAAGTATGATTGTGCAAACAATTAGCAAAGCTGCCATTTGGACCCTTCAGAGCCTTCACGAGGTAGGCTGGTTACAATTCCCGATACTATATCCACTGTGTTGACATGTCCTCAAAACAAGAGGTGCATTTATATTAATTAGGTGTTAAGATATTTAGGCAGCCTGTAGAAACGGCTTTGGTAGTTAAGGTTTATTTTCGATATTCCGGCTGTCCAGTGTACGGTAATCTGAGGGTAAAACGCTAATGAACCCGATGGGGCTTCTGAATAACCATGTCTAAGACAACACTGGCAGCGTTGTAAGCGAAAAATAGTTGACGGGTAGATAATAAAAGTAGAAATTGTTGGTTTCCCATGTGCTCATCTTAAGCTTGAGCGATTGTGGACAGCTTAGCTTAAGTTACCCTAAGTCATAAATGAAATTTCTTGAGTCGTGTTTGGCTTCGGGAGACGATGTCGCCATGCCCCACTCTAGTTGGGGATGATAAAATTTCTCATGGCGTTTTGGTTCTTCTCCCTAGTTGTATAAGATGTTGCAGAACTGAGAGGTAGGCAATTTTGAAAATATTGGCAGAAATTTATAATGGGCATCCTCCCTGCGCTCTCTTCCATAATATATACTTTATTCATGAAGCGGCGGTAAACTACTTTTAAGGAGAGCACCGAATAAAGGTGCTTAAAAAGTGAAACGCAGGCATCTAAATGCTTAAAACTGCCTTTGCAAAGAGACACTGAAAATGTGACTCATACCGTCTGCTCATATGGACAGTATTTAAAAGTTTAGAAAGGAATGGTTTACCTATGGCTGTTTTTATGTTTTGCATGTAAAAGATCTGCTTTGCAAGTGCAAAAACTAAAATCCAGTTTCTGGTTCAACAGCTGCAAGGAGAACCTTTGGTGGTTCATTATCTGAATTTCAGGGGAAAGAGGGAAGAAGTTCAGAGCTTAGGTCTCTGGGGTCTTGTTCACTCAGGACTAAAATACTCTGGACTTAGCTATCACGGTTTACTTTTTTGCTGTTCCTTAAATCGTTTCTTCCTACCCCATTTTTCAGACAGTTCCAAATACTTTGAAACCTTGTTTCTCAAGGTTTCAAAGCTAACCATTATGACTAGCATGGTTATATGGATTGCGTTCTCATTTGCAGCGCTTAGAAAATTGGCTGGAACGTAATCAAGTATGAGTGGCTGCCCTGCTCACACATGGCAGGTCCTTCAGACATAAAGGCAAGCCATGGTTTCTCTTCCCCTCTATTCCCTGCAAATCCCTGGATAACCTCCCAAACCATGGTTTAGAGTGTGAAACCTCATCCCAAACCAGACAGTGATTTTGTGTTGCTAACAAGCCATGATGGCTTGTTGGAACATTGTTCTGCAGGCAAGGTTTGCAAACCAGTTTGAAACCGTGTTTTCAGCTCCTGATTTTGATGGCTGTTTGTAAACCATGGTTTGTTGTGAGATTGGAGATCAGGAATCATTTCTGTTTTGAGTTCCCCTGCTCTTTAAGAGGCACCCCCCTGAAAAAGCTCTTCTCAAGGTCAGGAGCCCTCCAGAGTAGCATCCTATGAAGGGGCTGCTGTCATAGAAAAATTTGCACAGCATATTAACAGGTGATGGGTCTTGCCCATTGTTTTCTCGACACAGAGCCATGAATATACCACTATGGGGGGAGAGCTGTTTAAAATGTTTGGATCTGAACGTAAAATGTTGGAAAGGGGTGGAGAGGAGTGTTTTGACCAGAAAAATGTATGCCAGAGTTTCCAAGCCCAATAGTATATGCCAGGACTATTGTGACTAATTCCCGCCCTGCCCCCCAATGGGGAACTTATTTTCCCAGTTTAATTGTCAACCAGAAATAAACTTGTATTGGCTATTGAATAAAATATATTTTTTCAAATTGTAGCCCACAATCCCTGGTGACAATTGCCTGTAGATTTAAGTTCACTGAAATATTTTGATGCATGCATTGAAAAGTACAGTTAGGAACATTGGAATAAGTCTTACGGAATTCATTTACAAATCACTAGGTAGCGAGGGACTTCGTTTCTCTTTGCTTGTTCATACATGTTTGGTGAAACCTGGAATTCTAGATGGGTTTCTATATCTGCCATAACATTCCTGATTATGATAGTATTTCCTTGAGCTATTGGATCATTACAAATTATTGTATGAGAGTCCACATCCATACAGGAAAGGGCAGTACTATTCACGTGGATGGGAGACTTGGATAATTGTGTGCTTGCCTTGCTGTGTTGAATTTAAATGGGAGATCTATACATGCAAGCACTGTGGAATTGGGACGCAAGTATGGAGAGGTTGCATTGTGGCACTAGTCTATGAGTGTTTGTCTACTCTGCAAGTGAAACTGTTTTAGTCATGGTTTGGCAGGTCAGGCACCCTAAGTATATCCTATTCATTTCTGGGTCCAGTTTAATGTGCAGCTTTTAACCTTTGCAGCCTTTAAACTGGACTCCAGTAGTATATCCGAACTACCGCTTGCACCCATATGAGCCTACCAAGGTGTTAAGATCAGCTTCGGAGGCTCTGCTGTCTGGCTCACCATTACAATTATTTAATTGCAGGTACCAGAGAGAGGGCCTTGTTAGTGGTGACTCTTGGCTTCAGAATGCCCTCTCCAGGGAAATATGCATGGCCATATTGACACTGGCTTTTAAAATAACTTCTAAGACTTTATTTCAATCCATGTGTGCTTGATGCGCCGGTTCATTAATTTTATTTGTTACTGCTCTTAGAGGATTGTTTGGGGCCCTTTGTTTTTGTTTTGTATAAAAAATTATGAACAGCTAGGCTCTGGAAGGTGGATTAGAAATCTGACAAATAGCCTACATTTCTTCCTTACAAATGAGAGATGCTCCCTCCCTCCTGAATTCACTGAATTTTGTTCTTCTAGAATCTGCAACCTGCAAATTCACTTACGAAAGCGTGCAAATTGAAGAGCTGAACAGTATTTGTAGCAGATTCTAATTATTGGTACCTTTTTGGAAAACTTTAACGTGCAGAGCCATGTGGTCTGAAGCAAAGCTTTATACATAGAATATTTTTGCGAGCAAGTGCTTCAAAATATACAAATGTGTTCATTCACGGACTTGTTCAAACACTGTATATTCTTAGAGACTTAAGCGATGTTTTCTGAAAAAGCGGTCTATTTCCGAATCTGTATTGCTGCCGAGACACTTTACATTTCTGAATACAGGCAGCTGCCACGTCATTCCCATCCTAAACATTTGCCTGTGTTTAAAACCTTCTGGTCCTGTATCCATGCCCTTGGCAACAAAGCCTTACTGATTTCCGTGAGATTTGCTTCCAAGTAAGTATGCATAGGATTGCAGCCAGAACAGCAGATCAAGTTGTGGCTTTTTAAGCGGAAGGGGGTGGGGCGGAATACATCATGTGGCATTAGAAGTGTTTTGTATAAAGAAAATATGGTGCCTAAACTATGCTGCAGAGAAAGCATGCTGAAAAGCCTGTCTCACGCACTGCCAATTTAGCTCTTAAAAGGTGGATCATTTTATGAGTCCTAGAGATCAGACCAGAAAGAGATTTTGAGGGGGAAAAGCGTGTAATCTACGATCAGCTGCCAGAATATATCCTATTTTAAGACCATGTAGCTATGTAAACTTTTGTGGCACCTATTTATAAACTGAAACCCTTGTAAAGATTTTTTTTTTTTAATAGCAGGTTTGCTTTCAAAAATCTGTTTAGATGCTTGTTTTTCCCCTCGTACCGAAATTTTAGAAAATGGAAGCCGTAGCTTCTGTGTTAGTTCGAGCATTTCAGAAGCAGTGTCGAATGTAATATTGAGAACTTGGATTGTGCCTCATTATTTTTTTAATACACACAGCTAAATGGTGCCTTTCCCCCCTCACAATCCATGTTAGAAGATGCTCGCCCCCCTCTCTCGTTTTCCTTCCTCTTCACGTGCTGATTTCAGTTGTGCAATACTCCCAAATCTAAAACCGTTTTGTCACATCTGTTTGAGATAATTGCTTCATTTCCCCCCCCCCCTGTACTTTGCTGAGAGCTTTCTGTTGTTGAAGTGTTTCAGTTGATTACCTAATGCAAATGATATATAAAATAAAATGCCCAATGGGAAAGGGGGAGGAGAGTCTAGTGTCTTTTTTTTTCTTCTTCCAGAAAATAAAATATCAGATATTCAAATTGCCAGGGCGGGGGGAGTCAGTACGAAAATGCACACATTTGGGTTTAAAAAGTATAAATATCACAGGCATGGTTTCTCTTTATTGTTGTCCCATTTCTGCAGTGAAACCAGCCTCAAATACAGTGGTACCTCGGGTTAAGTACTTAATTTGTTCCGGAGGTCCGTACTTAACCTGAAACTGTTCTTAACCTGAAGACCACTTTAGCTAATGGGGCCTCCCGCTGCTGCCGCGCCGCCAGAGCATGATTTCTGATCTCATCCTGAAGCAAAGTTCTTAACCTGAAGCACTATTTCTGGGTTAGCGGAGTCTGTAACCTGAAGCGTATGTAACCTGAAGCGTATGTAACCTGAGGTACCATTGTAGTCATGTACACAGAGGTAGGACTCTAGAAACCTTGTGTTATGAAATTATGAGATTCAGTGGGTGATCGATTAAATGGTGGCAAGGCCTAGCTATGGATTGAGTGTCCATACTTTTACGAGGTTCCAATTGGAACAGATTCCTGTTTTGCTCAGGTAGGCAACTCAGTAAGAGCGTCTGCCTTTGAAACCAAACTCTTGGGCATCAGCCTTAGGCCTTAAGGAAATTGTGAATAGGAGGAGCAAAGGCACAGACGCACAGCATTGGGGTTAGGGCTCCGGAAAGCAACAAATTTGGAAGGAGGATAGCTGAAGCCCGAGCCAGCCACCACCCCGGCCAGCAGTACATATAACCTTGGCCTATTCAAGCCTGACTTTCCTCCCCGAGGAAATGGCAGTGCAGCTCCAATTACCAGCACAGGCTTGAAGATGACTTCCAGGTGGTGGCAGTTGCTGCCATGCCACTGGGACTCAGAAAGCTCCCCTGGTTTTGAAAAACAGGGAAGCTTTTGTTTGGAGACTTAGACACACACACAAGCATGTTAAACTGCCTTCTTGAAACGTTCTGCTTTCTGTAAAAGTGAGCTATCTCCGGAGAGGGACGTTTCGACATGCGATTAAGGCGGTGCAACCCCCTCCCGCTGCCCATTTGCTACCCCAAAGCTGTAATGCATCAATGCAACCTTTATGGAAATTCTGAGCTCTTAGCAGTTCTCTACCGCAGCTGTCCTTTTAGCTGAGGGATGGTCAGCTGACTCCGCTTTTAAGTGCTTGCTTTGATCTCTTAATGGGATAGTTCCTAAATATTTAGTCATCAGCGTTTTACGCGCCGAAGCAACTGTTGTCTGGAGTTTCAGCCCTTTTTGGGATGACCTGCACTTCCAGCCAAGGAGACTTCTGAAGGTTAAATCTACTTGGGATTTAGCTTGGGAAGCAGATGAAAGGAGAGAGGTCTCTTGTATTTCTAAACTTGAATGTCGAACCTGCCCTATGTACAACTTTGCTACAGGTGCAGTCCGATACAGCTTTTATCCTCTAGAAATCGGCAGTTGCGTGGCCTGTAAAACTAGGTCACTTCCCCGCAACTTTCAACATGGAGCCATTTGGTTACCAAGGAGCATGACAACATCACAGTGTTCACGGCCAGCATGCTGTGAAATAAAACATGCACATTTTTTAATGATGTCGTATAAGTTGTGCAAAGATCTTTAAAGGTGGACACTGCCTTGCCGATGGTCTGCTAGGTAGCCCCAAACTTACCGAGCAGAGAGAATGCTTCTTTAGAGCTAGGCTTGTGTATTTTTTATAGAAATATATTTTTCCTGGGTGCCACAGTTGAGCACAGTGTAAGTTTCTTTGCTTAATAAAATGCAAGAAGCTGCAAGTGAATCTCGAAAGCGATATCCAGATGTTTTCTGCCTGCTAAAGCCCCCCTCCTGCTGTGACCTCCCCCTGGGTTTCATTACCACATAGCACAGATGTGGTAACTCACAATATGAGCTAATTTAAAAAAACAAATAAGACTCTTTATTAAAAAATAGGCCCTACAAAGAACACCTGTGGGTTCAAAACAAAAGCTTCGGGACCTTTCAACTTCTGATAATAACCCAGGGTAACCCCATCAAAATTAAAGGGGCCAGGCAAGAGTTTGCCAGTTTTTCTTCTTCATAAACACACTTGTTTTAGATGGTGCCCTTTCAAGTTGTCTTCCCGCTTTGAGCATTAAGCTGTTTAAAATGAATGTGATTGCAAGATAATTCACATACTTTTAATTGGATCCTCAAAGCGAGTGCAATTTGGGTTTTCTACTGAAACAGGGATATGGCACACAAGATGTCCTGCTCCAAGTATGCATGACCCACCGGAAGCTGGACGGCTTTGAGAAAACATTGCTAAGATGTTCAAACAAAACTTCCAAGTATGACATTGATGTTTTATGTTATCTACACTCTACAGGACTTCACTCAGGCAAACAGGAAAACCGATTTGGAGAAGGCAGTAGACAGGCCTGGGAAATGGGCAGAACTTTGAGGGGGACAAGCGTAAGGCCAGGTACCACATTCTTAAGAGGAAGTCTGAATACAAATTAGTACTATTGCACTGAGAAGATGCTTGTTGGTTAGGGAAGGATTTCATCTGGGTACAAAGCAATACTGTTTAGTCTTGTTTCCGATCTAGCCCTAGTCTTATGCAAAGCAATAATAGCAGTCTTGATGGCTGGACTCAGCGGCATTTTTTTCATAGTGCCGGATACTGATGAGATAATCATAAAATGTCTTTCTGGCATTCCAGATAAACCTGCCAGAATACAAAATGAATGGGTGACTACGATTTCCCCTGATGCAAATAAAGGTAAGACTTAAGAAATGATAGCAGCGTAAAGTTTCCCTTGCAGGCCCTATGAAAGGCTACCTTTTAGGTGGCGATATTGCTTTCAACTGTTCAGTGTGCTTTCAACTGTTCAAACTACTTTTTACAACTACCCTCTAAAGTTAGCAGCACCAAAGCAACCTTCCTGGGGTGCCAGCCTGGGCAGTGTGGATGGAGGTCTTGAGCTGCCCAGACAACAGGACCCCCCTCTCGACCTGATGTGGTCCAAGGGAAAGCAGAGCAAGACGTTTCGCAGCAGCTGGGCTGCAGGGGTGGCAAGAAGGAGGCATACAAGGCTCCACAGACTCCAGATCTTCTTAGCCTTTTCTTCTCCTGAAGATACCCTGCAAAGAGTCCTGGGTTCCGTCCCCAGCACCTGCAGGTAGGGCGGGGAGAGAACCTTGTCTGAAACTACCTGGAGAGCTGCTGCCAGCCAGTTTCAGTGGTACTGAACCGGGTGAACCAATGGTGTGACTTAGTTGAGCAGTTCCCTACTGTGTACTACCCAGCCTATAAAACTATAAAGAGACCTCCATAAAACCCTTTGCAAGCTTATCTGGAGGGCCCTAACAGTGTGAAGAAGGTTTTTGTAAAGAGCTGTGTTTGCTGAGGAATAATCCCTTAGCTTTCCGTAGGTTTTTATAGCGTGGTAGAAACCAAGCTGGCTAGAATACTAGTCCTCTGAGTTTTGGGGCTTAATTATATATATATAGATATAAAACCCTCCAATTAGTCTAGGAAAGGAAAATGCCATGAGCAGCAAAAAAAGAAGAAGAAGAAAGAGCTAGCACATTTGACCCTTCGGACAGGGCTCAGAGCAGATGTGCACACTTCAAAATCCGGTGAATGCTGTTTTGTGCAGTGGTTTCCCCAGCCTGTTTTCTTCGGCTTCGGAATAAAGTATTGCAAAGGTTACGGCTTGTGTTTACTCGCATGGACACAACTGCTCTGTTCCTAAGTTTCTGGGGTGTTTCGTTTTTACTCGGGTTCAGATTCTAAACACTGGTGTGTAACGCAGTTTCATACGCAGTAACAGGATGTCAGAATCACAGGCCTAGGACTCCTCTGCTTCTGCCCTGAATATCTTTTAAGTTATTACATTTGCCAGATTTATAAACTGCTTTGCGGCTAGAGACCATCAAAGTTGTATACTAAATAAAAAATAGGATAAAACACAAAACCCTATTTCTGAAAGCAATTGAATCACCCACAAAAATCTCTAAAAACAACAAAAGCAGATCTTGCCATTCTAGAAAACAATAAACCCAAATCTATGGGGCATTCCTGAAAAAAGAAACTTAACATTGTGGGCAGGTATTTGAGAGATGGGTGCAGCACTTCTTTTTTGTTTTTTAGAGAACGAGCTGGCAAAACCTTGACTCCTATCTCATACTAGTCATGAATTCTTTTGTGGCTAGTTTACACCACTTGCCAATGGCCACTAGGATATGGGGGAATAAAAATACTGTCTTCTCAAATAGTCATCCAACTGTTGGCTGCTCTAAAGAAAAGTAAATTCGGTTTCAATCTGCTGCTCTTGTTTAGCAGATTAAAATTCAGGATTACATTCAGGTCATTAATTTCCTGGCTTGTCGTTAGAACATAAGAGAGCCAGTGTGGTGTAGTGGTTAAGAGCGGTAGACTCGTAATCTGGTGAACCGGGTTCGTGTCTCCGCTCCTCCAAATGCAGCTGCTGGGTGACCTTGGGCTAGTCACACTTCTCTGAAGTCTCTCAGCCCCACTCACTTGGGGGATGAAGGGAAAGGAGAATGTTAGCCGCTTTGAGACTCCTTCGGGGAGTGATAAAGCGGGATATCAAATCCAAACTCCTCCTCCTCCTCCTCCTCCTCCTCCTCCTCCTCCTCCTCCTCCTCTTCTTCTTCTTCTTCTTCTTCTTCTTCTTCTTCTTCTTCTTCTTCTTCTTCTTCTTCTTCTTCCTGCATCAAAACAAAAGCCCATCTCATCCAGCATCCTATTCTCATAGTGACCAAGCAGATGCCAACATGAAGATACACATTGCCTCCAACCATGGGAACAGAACATCTCTCTTCTCTTCCCAGATCTCTTCATTTTGTTTTTCTGCGACAGCATCAGTCTTTGCTTCATGCTGTCTCATTAGACCACAGTGCAACTTCTTCTGCCCCCTCTGTATTTGTGGCAAACATATTGGGGTTTGGTTTAGCGTAAAGCGTTCTGATGCAAATAAACCATTTCAGGACTCTGGTCCTGACTGGTAGCAGTCAGTGCTGCGTTGCACTCTTTAAGATTATCCTGATAGAGGGTTTGGTTTTACAAACGGGCACATATTAAAATGCAGCAAAACTGGGGAGATGCGTGCAACAGGTAAACTGCACCACCACTGGGGGCCCAAACACACACCTGGAAACATGGTTGATAACTGAGTTTGGACATGATGCAACAGCAGATCGCAAAGTTCAGCCAGGGCAGAACTTGCTCCTGCAAGCTGACCCTCTTGCAAATCCTCCATGTGATTTGTCTATGTGGGTGGAACAAGTTGTTCAAATGGAAGGTTTTAAAGGTCTTCCCCTCTACTTTTTATTCTTTGACATGGTGGCCCTTAACCCTGCCATGGGACGTTCTACCAGAGGGTGGTGTTTGCCGGAAGACAGGAAGAAGTCTAAGCGCTGGACTTCTCTCCCCTCTGCTTTGTAGAGAAAGTATTCTCCTCTGATGGCCCTAGGAAAAGCTATTCAGTCACCTGTTGGCAATGTTAACCATCTCATAAACTCTACAGTGTATCCTTATAGTATACTTTTAGGAGATGACTCCGTATCAAGCTACAGCTTGTTGTCATTTTTAGGCCTTTTACAAGCTGTGTGCACTTTAGCTGTCCTCATAAAACTTTGTTTGAACCCTGGTGTCTCCCTTCTTTTTCTCCCTCCACCCCCTTTAAGAAGGATTTTCTCTCAGCCCCGCTTTATGTATGGCGTACAGTGACCTTCCTGGGCTTGGGGTCTTCCATCTGATGAACTTGGGCCAACTGTCACACAAGTGTTTCCCCTGCTTGTATGGATAGCAACTGTCTGCGGGTTCCCCCTGCCCTTTTGTCTTGTCTCTTCAGTTTTACAGAAACCGTCTCTCTTATTTTTAGCTATCTGTTTAATCTCCCTGTCAAAAGGTCCACGCTAACCCAGTGAAGTGGTACCTTTTTTGAGAAAGTGGTACATCTTTTGGCTTATGACTATTGTTCTCCAGGCCTCATCTGAAACATGTCCCAAGCATGCCTTGTCTAGTTTGTGCTGGAGTTTTGAGTTTATTATTATTTCTGTCTGAGTACTTAATGAACTAGGTCAATAAACTTGAGTCTCTTTGGCTACGTATCATAAATGACTCAAGTGCAAGGGAATAAACCAAATGTTTCCTTTTAAAATCCTTTATGGATACTATACCTTTTCTACAATAGGTAAACAGAACTTTTATAACCTGTCATGCTATTATTTTTTTTAACTGCCAGGCCTGAAGAGAATACATAAGAGGCAAATGCAGCCCACGTTAACTCAAAAGTGAGGCCCGCCGAATGCAATTGAAATTCCCAGGCTGAGGATTGCGGCCCAAATATGCTCAGCACCACAACATTTAATTGTAAAGCTCCAACCTTGCACATGTATGTTCAAAATTAAATCCCATTTAGTTTGGCGGAACTTATTCCCAACCAAAGTGAGCTTAGCAATAGGACCACAACCATATTGCTAAAGCTGAAAGCTAATCCAATGATTATACGTACATACGTAACAGATCTGTTCTGAGTGACCCAACAGGCTATCCGTAGGTAGGTTTGAAAACTGAATCTGGAAACTGCACAACAGCCCTGTAGCATAATAAGTGATCTTGTGCATGTTTTCTCAGAAGCAAGCCCTACAGAGTTAACTTAACACCCTACTGTGTTTTTCCCCCTGGCATTTAGAGTTTCTGCTTGTTCATCCTGCTATTTGAAGGCTAAGGAATCTGGTCATGGAGTTTTACTGTAATTTTTAATTTTAGCTGTCGGACTTGCTCTCTCCTTGAATCCACAAAGAAGGGAGCTTCCTGATTCTGGCACAGATGAAAAGCTAAGGTCACTAAATAGAAACAAAGATAGTTCACGTGAATTTCTATGCTCATCGGCTTTTAAGGGAAGGGCTATAACTCAGTGCAGGGAGCCAAGTGCCTTGCGTGCAACAGGACTACCTTCAGCCTCTGTAGTTAGAGCTATGGAAGGTATTCACTCTCTGGGCACTTCAGGGTGATCTGCTTACTGACCAGACCCTGATTTGTTTGCAGTGAGATTTAGTTGTCATTGGTTATTGATTGAGCATCCACCCTGATCCGCTTGGAGGGAGATTAGTTGATGTTGGCTATTTAATGAGCATTCATTCTGATCCATTGCAGGGAGGTTAGATGCTGCTGAATCAAAGCAAGAATCCCTGCACACTTCCTAGTGCGTTTTCCCCATCACTTCCCTTACAGCAAGAAGTCTGCTCTTTTGAGAAAGCGGGTCTGTTGCATGAAGCTTCCCAACTGACTATAATAAGCAGGCATGCGATGGAATCCCAGCTGAGAATAGCAACACCCTCTGTGTTGAGACCATGGTGAGTCATGACTAGACCACCTAGAGTAGACATCCCTGAACTTAGATGCCCAGGGGTCTGGCCACTTCTTACATTCCTGTGTTCCACTTCAGCCGTGGAATGTGCAGAGCTAAGACTGAAATGGCAGCATGGCAAGAAGCCATGCGCTTGGCCTTTGAGTGGAGCCACAGTGTCAGGAGCTGGAGTCAAGCATAGACCAGGAATCAAAGCAAAGCATGGTGTCAGTGAAGTTAACTCTTTGTTCAAGAAACCAAAACTAGCGATCCTAGCAGCTCTTCAGTAGGTCTTGCTCCAACAAGGCAGTTATGGCGAATGAAGGTCACTGCCTTCCCTCCTCTCCAGAGTCTTTCCCAAGCAGTCACAAAGTGTATCTATGTGCAGTCCTCCTCTGCTCTGTCCTTTTCATCTCTCTGTCTGTTCTTAGGAGACCGGTGGGCAGGAAGCTGGTTGCAGCACGAAAGGGAGACTCCTTGGCTTCTTCAGCAATCTGCCTCTGTCTCCTGGCCCCACTCCCCTCCAGCCTCCGCTTCTGCCTTGACATCTGGACTGCTCTCTGCCACAGCATCTTCCTGCTCACCAAACCCTGTTGCCTCTTCTGTTTCCAACCCCTTGTGTTCCCGGTCTGCTCTCTCTTCTCCCTCTGACCACGCATTGTCATCCCACCACCAGTCCCCTGGCTCTGAGCCTTCTTCCCCTGGGGGTTCCACACTGGTGCCCCCCCCCCACTCCTCTGCATCCAACCTGTGTCTGTGACACACAGGGCCAACTTTTATACTCACAACAGGAGGCAAAGCGTTTCCAGAAGTGGGCCACTTTGAGAAATATTTTTGACTGCTTCCTTAGCTAATGAACTCCCTGCTCTTACCAAAGCAGACCACGGGTCAGCCTAGATGTCCCTGATGAGCTACTTTTCCTACGTGCAGGTATAAGCATGCATAATGAGAAGTATTTCCAACAAATCTACCTCCCCCCCCCCAAAAAAAAACAACCATTGGGAGAGGAACAGTCTAGGAAAAGCGTTGCAGCTAGATTCTGCTGATTTGTGCAAACAGATCTGCAGTTTTGTGGCATCCTGCCCCCCACCCTTTCTGATTCAAGTATTGCTGCAGCCATGATGCAAAGTGGGGACTAATTAGCAATAGGCAATTTGTGTACTTTACCATGGGTTCCATTGCCAATGGGCCTCCCCTTTAATCTTCTGCTTGACGGATCTTATGTTAAGGCCGATAAAACCAACTGCCTTACTTCAGCTCTTATCTAGCGTTGAGCAATTATCAAGAGGCAATTATCTAACTGCAAGCCCAGTGACCATGAAAGATAAGTAGCGACAAACATACAGCTCGCGCTGTTTCTTCTCTGCCTCACCTTCCCGTAGAACTTTGATTTTATTTTTTAAGGCATTCTTCTTTTAAAACACACACACATAGAGCAATATTCCTTCCCCTCTCCGTTGTTTTAATATGTCTGTGCAGCTGTTGAAAAGGCTTCGTGCATCTGGCAGTGATGGCTGTTTTCATGGTTAGAGAAAACGCGAGATTGATACATTTCCTGCTTTGTGGGGGGAGGCTGGTGGCGGAGGAGAAAGAGAGGACAAAATTCATCCGGACCACGAATTAAAAACTCAATTTTGCATTTTCGCCACTAGGTGGTGCAAGAGGAATTCGCACCGTATGCCGCGAAAAGTATGTAGAAGCCCTTCAGATGGCCTCATTCAGCTCCCCATTTTGCAGCTTCAGTGGAGATACGCTTGGTTTCACTGTCAACTGTCTTCCTTTCTGCAGAGGGCAAAGAAGACCCTCGCTGCTCGAGTTTAATCCCAAATCAAGTTCACAGGAACACAGCAAACTGATTTAAAAGGGCTTGCGTTCATTTTAGGCAGGCTTATAGTGTATAGTGGGATGCGGGTGGCGCTGTGGGTTAAACCACAGAGCCTAGGACTTGCCGATCAGAAGGTCAGCGGTTCGAATCCCCACGACGGGGTGAGCTCCCATTGCTTGGTCCCTGCTCCTGCCAACCTAGCAGTTCGAAAGCACATCAAAGTGCAAGTAGATAAATAGGTACCGCTCTGGCGGGAAGGTAAACGGCATTTCCGTGCGCTGCTTTGGTTTGCCAGAAGGGGCTTAGTCATGCTGGCCACATGACCCGGAAGCTGTACGCCGGCTCCCTCGGCCAATAAAGCGAGATGAGCGCCGCAACCCCAGAGTTGGCCACAACTGCACCTAATGGTCAGGGGTCCCTTTACCTTACCTATAGTGTAAGGCCCCTTTCTGTGGCAGAGGAGGCAACTCTGCTTGAAAGGTGACCAATCTGGTCCTGCTGCCCCACAAATCAAAGTTAAAAGTTAAGTCATGACTATGGGCTGCTTTGTTGTTTGGGGAAGTTAGCCATCTCCCGGTCAGTCATTATCTGACACTTCTTTGTCACTTTCTTAACTGCAACAAGTCCATTTTGAAAGAGCAGCTTTGAAAGTGCGTCAGCCCCCTTCAATCGCACACACCTGCATTTCCAGTATGCGACTGGATCTGCCCCACAAACAGGTTGTCACTGACTGGAGTTCCATGGGAATTCAATGTGACTCACTTTTGCGTGGATCCAGCCCTTACACATTTCACATTTGCACAGCATCAGTGCTTTCCAGCTCTGGCATATTGTGTCTATTGGTTGCTGGGCCTGCCCCAGACCTGTGCCTCATATACTGATGCGTATCTCCAAATTAGGCTTGCAGATTGACAGCTCCTTTGCTCGGGTGCCAGATCTGACAAGCTGACTAACACCTGCACAAGCATATAACAATTAATATGCATATGAGGTTCCAAAACCTTTAATATTTGGACATATTTGTTTCCATTTCTCTCCCACGCCTTCCCAGTGATTCATGGCAGGTAACAATGGCACACACACACACAACTAGCCCAAAGTACAGTTAGAACTCATCCTGCCAGTGGAATGCTAGTCCAAAGGTGAAAGTGTCACAGCTCTTTCTGGGAGATAGGCTGCCTTGGGGTTTAATGTATGTTGTCATGGACTTGTTGCAGACACAGAGGAAGGGTGGAAGTAACCAGCTGGGGAATCCCCAAGGGATGAAGGCTCAGAGCTTGAGGATTGGTGGTGGGATGATGATAAGTGGTCAGAAGGAGGATACTGGGAGGAGGAGGTGCCAGAAACAGAAGAGGTAACAGGGCTTAGTGAGCAGAGAGAGTCTGTGGCAGAGAGCAGTCTAGACGTCAAGGCAGAAGTGGAGGCTGGAGGGGAATGGGGCCAGGACACAGAGAAGGGTGAGGCTTGTGAAGAAACATGGGTGTCTTTCCCTCCTGTTGTGACAAAATCTAGGGTTGCCCATATTTCAAAAAGTAAAATCCAGGACACCCCAAAAGTCATTGAACTTTTTTCTTTAGGAACACCCCAAAATTGTTGAGCCAACAAAAATGCCAAAAACCCGTGATTTGTTCGGTTGATTTGTCCAAGATCCAGGACAAAGTGCCGCCTTACGGAAATCCCCCCCCCCCCGGCCTCAATTCCGCCTTTCAAATCCCGGTAATGTGTGGGCGTATGACAGACTAGGAAAGATCTCTACTGAAAAGGCTTGAATAGAAAGGTCTTCAGCAGGTGCTGAAAAGATGAACAGAGAGAGCACCTGGCTAATTATTAAGGGGAGAGCATTCCAAAGAGTAGCTACCACAACACTAAAAGCCTGATTCCTATATTGTGTGGAATGGACATCCTGATAAGATAGCATCTGCCAGAGACCTACGGATAGGGTTGCCATAGTCCCAAAAATGAAAATCCGGACAAAGTTGTTGTCCTTTTCTTTTCTTTTTTGGTCAAAGTTGTTGAAGGGAACATCTCCAACATTTTGGTGGGATTTTTAAAGCATTTTTTTTCTTTAAAAACATCGCCATACCTCTAATTGCCATACCTCTGGGTTTTCCAGGACATTTTGCCGATTCAGCAAATTCTGCCTGGACGCCATTTGCCAGCCCTACCTGCGAAGCACAGTGATCAGTTGGATATGAAAGGAGAGAGACCATATTTTTTTCCTGTTTTTATATTGTAAACCACCCTGTGGTCTTTGGATGAAGGGCAGTCTAGAAATTTAATAAGCAAACAAACTTTCAGTTATCCTGGTGCCAAGCTCTGTATAGGGCTTTTGACGCCAAAACCAATACCTTCAACTTAGCTAATGGTAGCTAATGGGCAGCTGGTGCAAATCTGTCAACTGCGGGATAATACATTGGCAATATCCTGCCCCAGTCAGCATTTCAACTGCTGCGTTTTGCGCCACCTGCCATTCTTGAGCCATCCTCAAGGGTGGACCCACAGAGAGTACATTGCAGCAATCCACCCCAGAGGTTACCATTGCATAGGTGATAGTGTTCAAGCTGTTGCAGTCTAGAAGCAGCCATAGTTGTCTTGCCAGCTGAAGCTGGTAAAAGGCCTCCTAGCCACTGAGGTCACCTGGGCAATGCGCTCTACGTGGGGCTACCTTTGAAGGTGACCCGGAAACTACAACTAATCCAGAATGCGGCGGCTAAACTGGTGATTGGGGGCGGCCGCCAAGACCACATAACACCGGTCTTGAAAGGCCTACATTGGCTCCCAGTATGTTTCCGAGCACAATTCAAAGTGTTGGTGTTGACCTTTAAGGCCCTAAACGGCCTCGGCCCAGTATACCTGAAGGAGAGTCTCCACCCCCATTGTTCTGCCCGGATGCTGAGATCCTTCTGGCGGTTCCCTCATTGCGAGAAGCAAAGCTACAGGGAACCAGACAGAGGGCCTTCTCGGTAGTGGCGCCCACCCTGTGGAATGCCCTCCCATCAGATGTCAAAGAGATAAACAACTACCTTACATTCAGAAGACATCTTAAAGCAACCCTGTTCAGGGAAGTTTTTAATGTGTGACATCTTAGTGTATTTTTGGCCTTTGTGGAAGCCACCCAGAGTGGCTGGGGAAACCCAGCCAGATGGGTGGGGTACAAATAGTAAATTATTATTATTATTATTATTATTATTATTATTATTATTATTATTATTATTTATTATAGTGACAAAGATGGATCCTGGGTCACCCCGAGAGGAGTGCCGGGAACCTACTGTTGGTGTCCTATTCATAACAGCATTGAATATTGTCTTAAAACAAGTTTTCTATGAGCTGTCCAGCTGCTGTAAGGAACAAAGCAATGGCTACATGGAACTTGTTAGAAAGATTGCAAAGGGCTCCGCTATTCACATTAACCTTGTGTACATACATATATCTATAACTGCTCAGATTCTGAAAGAACTCAGGCACGGACTCCATGCCAGAAGAGTAAGCCTTCAAAGGTTTGCCCTCCTTTCTAAAATGAATAGCCCAGTAGGTGCTTAGTATTGATTTGCTGGGCATTTAAAGTGCTGTGTTTTATCTCGCCGAACACTTAGCAAATTTGTCATGATGGTATTTAGCAGGGCAACCCGCTCATTACTTATTTCCCCAAACCTTTCTGGCATATCGCTTGAAACCCTATTACACCTTGGGCGAGCCGCTGCTACAGTACGGAGGAATTATAATGCCCTTTCTGCTTAAATAAGCACGACGGAATAACATCTCTATTCAGCGGAGGCGCCAGGGAAAGGAATGCCCCGGTGCCAAATGTAATACACTTTGCGGCTGATGGAGAGAAGTTGAATCTGATTCAAGAAGACTCGGAATATCCCTGTTGCTGTTTAAGTGGGCATGGAATTTCTTTTGTGTTTCCTGTTTCTGCACCTCACAGAAATCAAATCTTCTTTAGGTAAACCCTAGGCACAGGGATATTATGAGGGTCAACTGCTCTTATGACAGCTTCTCCTTGTGGCTTGTTCATGGCACATAGGGTGCATTTTTCCACATGGCTTCCAAGAGCTGTTGCTAAGGAAAACCACTCAGGTATATGACGACTATTTTTGTGTGGGTCATCAATTGTGCCTACTTATTCCTCTCTGTGACTCAGTGAGCTCCCTCCTGCTAGTGGTTCTCTCAGTTGAGTAGCCTTTCCTCTGTGTCACCAAGTTATTCTTCCTGCCTGCTTTCTTAATCTCTCTTTCTTGGTTCCACCCACATTGATACACACAGTGCTATTTTTGTAGAAACAGAGGTGCTGGAACTCACCATTGAACGCCTCCCTTGGTCTCTTATAATAGCAATGGTGCCCACCTGAGAGGTGCCAGAACCAAGTTCCGGCTGAAAATATTGTCCTTCTGTAGAAGAGAAAAATGAGAGGACAAAGGACACAGTGCTGTTCTATAGCAACTAGGGATGGGTGAATCAGTTTTTCTCAGTTCTCATTTTTCCCAGTCTTAACTTCTCCATGTCACAGTTTTTGTTTTTTTAAGAAAGTCCGTATTAGCATTTTAATGTGACTTTTCCCTAATATACACATTCTTGTATGCGATTATGACAAATATACTTGGCCCCTATGGGGACAGGGTGCTTCAATAAATGGGCCTTTGGCCTGGTATTCTTCTTAGGCTTCAAATAGGCACATAGTTGTAAAACATTTTTTTCCACAATAGAAAATCTTTTTATATGTTATTTTCATGAATATATGAATATATGCAATTTTATGCACGCTTTGCCCTGGTATATGCGTTTCTGTACATATTACTTGGCTGGAGATCAGCATTGCAAAATTAGAAGAAATGCGCATTTTGAAGGATGGCTGTGCTCTGGTCTGCATAATGTTTCAGAAAGTACAAATTAGGTGGATTCTCATTTAAATGTGAACAGAATAGAATTTCTCCTCCATCCTTAATAGCAACTTCTGCTATCTGAACTATTAGTCTCCCCTGATGAGCTTTTCCAATAGAGGGCTGGAGAGCAAATTCAATGCCCATATTGCCTGGACACATCTGTGCCCAGCAGATGGCCCATCTTTTCAGTGGAAGAGAGAACAGTGAAGGTGGATCGGTCCCTTCCCAGACACACAACTGGCAATGTCCATCCTTTCCGAATGTGTCATCTTGTTTAAAAGAATAGGAGAGAGTGAGTCATTGAGGAGAAGCAAAGAAAAGTGTACAGTGCTACAAATGTCATCATCCAAAATCACCAGCCTTTTGCCATTTAACTGTATATCAATATTGTTATCATTTTTAATGTGGAGACTGCAAATCTCTCCAAGAACAACCATTTAAGCCAACCCAAGACAAAGATGACTTTGTTGGAAGCGAACAGCTTTTCCTTTCCTGTGGCTCAAGAAGACACAGCGAATAAAAGAGAGAGAAGAGTTATCAAGCCTGCATGGGCCTTCAGGCAACATTGTGAAGTTCCCAAGAGCTTTTCTTACTCTTTCAACCTGCACAAAAGGTTTTTGTTTTTTGTTGTTGTTTTTTTGGCAGGGGTAAGTGGCTGTTCTGTTCCCTCACCTCCAACCGTGTCAGTTTTTGTAGGAGCAGGGAGGGGAGAGAAAGCGAGGGTGGGTCCATCTCCAAGATTTCTTCGATGACAATAGGGACCTCCTATTCAATCGTCATCATCACAGTAACATTTATACTCCGCCAATCTGACTGGGTTGCCCCAGCCACTCTAAGTGGTTTCCAACATATATTTTTGTTGTTGTTTAGTTATTTAGTCGTGTCCGATTCTTCATGTCCCCATGGACCAGAGCACACCAGGCCCTCCTGTCTTCCACTGCCTCCTGCAGTTTGGTCAAACTCATACTGGTAGCTTCGAGAACGCTGTCCAGCCATCTCGTCCTCTGTCCCCTTCTCCTTGTGCCCTCAATCTTTCCCAACATCAGGGTCTTTTCCAGGGAGTCTTCTCTTCTCATGAGGTGGCCAAAGTATTGGAGCCTCAGCTTCACAATCTGTCCTTCCAGTGAGCACTCAGGGCTGGTTTCCTGAAGAATGGATAGGTTTGATCTTCTTGCAGTCCATGGGACTCTCAAGAATCAAGAATCTCCTCCAGCACCATAATTCAAAAGCATCGATTCTTCGGCGATCAGCTTTCTTTATGGGCCAGCTCTCACTTCCATACATCACAACTGGGAAAACCATAGCTTTAACTGTACGGACCTTTGTCGGTAATGTGATGTCTCTGCTTTTTAAGATGCTGTCTAGATTCCACCCAACATATATAAAAATATAATAAAACATTCAACATTAATCCCCGCCCCCTATATAGGGCTGTCTTCAGGTGTCTTCTAAAGGTTATACTTATCTCCTTGGCTCGAGGGTCACAATAACTCCATACCTTCCAACATTTCTCCAACGGAAATAGGGACGCCCTAAGGACATTCCGAAACCAGGACAGCTTCTATAAATCTGGGACTGTCCCTGGAAAATAGGGACACTTGGAGGGTCTGCCGATCCCCTCGATTAGCCCACCTGAGCTTCGGGGTGGGAGCTTTGTTTCACTGTTTTGGGTGAAGGTGAAGTTGGCAAACGTTCCACGTGGGCGGCGTTAAGGGATGACCTTGCTAATTCAGAATATAAAGGCAACAAAAAAACAAGCCGTTCCATTTAGAAGACAATGCGTGCATCCGTAGCGCAGAAAGTGCATGAAAGCATTGATGGAAGCGCAAGTGCCAAAGCCTTTGAACTAGCCGGGTATCTTTGGAGTGGGAGCCGCAAATGGAGGTAATAGATTTAATTATTATTTTTCCCATTGTCCCATTGTGTGCAAGACAGGGTTCAAGGTATAGCCATCCCCCGGCTTTCACAGATCTAATTTGTATAATTATTGCCTGCATAAAGAATGGCTCCGGTTCTTAACTCCCTCCCTCCCGCCCCCTTCAAATATTATTTCAGGCCTGCATTCCATAAGCGGGAACACCTGCTGCCGCTTCAAAGTCAGCTGATTGTGTACCGTGATGCAGTGCGAGCTGCCGGCTCCGACATTCCTTTTTAAGCCTTTTTTGTCTAAATGAATTATCGTGCGTCCTCTTAATTGTACTGAACAAATTACATTTGTCAAGGTCTATCTTTGTAAATAAATAACTAGAGACGTATTTATGCTGCTCAAGGTCTCTTGTTCCATTTGTGGGAGCCAGATGAACATGAAACAAAAGAGAACTTTCCTCTAAAAGCAATTATCTCCCTGCATTCCCATCAGGATAATTATATTGCAGGGAATTTTAAGAAGCTGCAGAAGTAGAATTGAATGCTTAAAAGGCACGTTTGCCGAATTGTTATGCAAAAGTTGAGCAGACAATACTGAATCATACTCACGGGCGCTGCCACCCGTGCATCCGTATCTCTCGGCAGAGGAAACTTTCAAAATACAAGCTGCAATGCAGGGCTGAAGCAAAGGTTACTTACAGGAAAAGCAGAGAAATATCCCCTGGAGCTATACCCAGTTCAGACATAATGCTAAGTCATGGTTTAGCATGATGGGGATAAGTCTGCAATAGTGGCGTAGCGTGGGTTGTCAGCACCCGGGGCAAGGCAAGTAATTTGCGCCCCCTAACCTGTGGACTTGTGCCCCCTAACCCATGGATTTGCGCCCCCTAACCCGTGGATTTGCGCCCCCTAACCCTAACCCCCAGATGTTGCGCCCGGTGCGGCCGGCCCCCCCTGCACCCCCCACGCTACGCCACTGGTCTGCAAGGCCTTAGGCCTTTCCGCTTCCTCTCTCCTCCTCCTGCATAAGGAGACCCAAAGCTTCCACCTTGGAATCAACCACAGTTCCTGTGGTTTGCTCTAACTATGCTTAGTCAAAATGAGTCAGAATGTTAGGCTATAGTTTGATTCTGGCAGTGAGATTTCTCGCTGTTTTGTAAGTCTCATGTTGGGCCATTGAGCAGTCAGCCGCTGTACTGGAGAGCCCAGATAACCCATAGCCTTGAAATACTTGGATAAGTTTGATTAACTGACTTTGTACCAAAGCAGCCAGGTGAATAGGGCCAGAAAAAGCTGTAAAGGGAAACCCTAATGGTCCAAATTTGGCAAGTATACCATTTGCTAGGGAGATTGTTGCTGGACTCCAACACCCATTACCTCCAGATGTTGTTGGACTCCAGCTCCCATCAACCCCTGCCATTATGGCCAATGGTCAGGGATACTGGGAACTGTAGTCCAGCCAAAAATCTTAAGGATCATAGGTTCTGTGCTCCTGCTATTCATACTCACCTGAGTATTGAACTTATGTGAAGACCAGGTTCCGTTGGTCCTGCTCATTTCTGTGGGAATGTTGAGGATAGTAGGAGAGGATGTATTGATTAAATATTATCCTTCCTCACTCATGTTAGTGAGCTAGTAGCAGAGCACATTCCCTTGTACATTGCGGGAAGCTAGTTGATGGATTCGTTAGAACCATTTGAGTTAAGCAATCCAGTCTGGCTTGTCCAGATTGAATTGTTCCTGGTAAATCCCCTTTAGGTAAAGGTAAAGGGACCACTGACCATTAGGTCCAGTTGTGACTGACTCTGGGGTTGAGGTGCTCATCTCGCTTTACTGGCCGAGGGAGCCGGCGTACAGCTTCCGATTCATGTGGCCAGCATGACTAAGCCACTTCTGGCAAACCAGAGCAGCGCACGGAAACGCTGTTTACCTTCCCGCTGGAGTGGTACCTATTTATCTATTTGCACTTTGACATGCTTTTGAACTGCTAGGTTGGCAGGAGCAGGGACCGAGCAATGGGGATTCGAACCGCCAACCTTCTGGTCGGCAAGTCCTAGACTCTGTAGTTTAACCCACAGTGCCACCCGCGTCCCATGAACAGTCTGCTTTTAAAAGTAATGATAATGTTTACTTATATTCAGTTCACAGTATGGTCCTGAAGGCAGGATTTAGCTTGTAGTTACAGTTACAGAGAAAAGTGTGGGTTCATCTTCTGTGAGGGATGAGCCCATGTGCTGCCGGCTGAGAGCCAGCAGACAGCAAAAGAGCAGTAGCAAAAGAAGAAGATGGCTGCGTGACTGGCCCTGCGTGCTGGAAAGGGTCTGCCAGGGTCATGCCCATCTACCTGGTCACACGCAGGGGGAGCAAGCTCTAGACCAGGTATGACAGGACGTCCTCCTGGCTGGAGCAACATTCCCCTGTGTGTCCACTCTGGGCAAACAGGAAATGGTGTATTTGACTGCAACAGTGATGTTACATCCCCACAATTCCCACCGAAATCAATGTTAAACACTAGTTTTGATTAACTGAAGCACCATTGCAACTAACTTTCTCTGGCTTGAGGTTGATCTCTTTCAAAGGAATCATGAGCCTACATATTTTCCAAGGAGAGAGAGGGAAAAACAGAGAGCACGTCTTGTATGGCTGTGAGGATAACAGGAACCAACTGACTAATCTTCATCTGGAGAAATATCATGAGCCAACCAGGAACTAAGTCAAAAGGTGACTCAACGGCAGCTAATGGGGGAATAGATACATGTGGTTTGTGGTGCATTATTGAGTCACCAGGCTGACTTGGGCACAGTTTTTCCTTAAGGAACAGCACGCCGCTGATAGTTTGTGGTCCATGTCTGGATTTCATGTTCTCATTATACTTTGTAATGCACACAGGCACATTCAGAATGCATGATTATTTTAGATAGGTTGCTTTTTCTTGTTTGGAAGGTTGTGAGAGTGTGGGATCCCTTTTACAGAAACATTTGCAAGGCGAGTGCTGGAAAGAAGAGAAGTCTCCCCCACCCCCTGCTCATTAATGTGGCTGATGAGCCTAAAAATCACGACTCTTGAGCTCTAGGCTATTAAGGCACATGCCCTACAATTTTCCTTAATCAAGTTGATCAGAGATACTTAGCTAGAGAGGGACAAATAATTTTTCTTTTTTAAAAAAATGAAACTTTGGAAGAAATAGTCTATCAGGCTGGGGCCATGTGTTGCTCTTTTCACATGCAGAAGTTGTCCATCTACTAGTGTTTCCTGGACAAGGGGTGTGAACCTTGAAACAGATTTTGGATTGCAACATCAATGGATTCAAAAGAGGTGAAGTATACAGTGGTACCTTGGGATGTGAACAGAATCCGTTCTGGAGCCCCATTCACATCCTGAATAGAACGTAAGACGTGTCTGCGCATGCGTGGGTCATGTTTTGCTGCTTCCGCACATGCGCGTGACGTCATTTTGAGCGTCTGCGCATGCGCGAGCGGCGGAACCAAGAAGTAACGCACTCCATTACTTCCGGGCTGCCGTGGAGCGTAAATCGAAAACACTCAACATGAAGCACATTCAACCCGAGGTATGACTGTAGTCGAGAAAAATGTACTTTCCCTTTCTTCATTTTTTTTAAAGAAGAGTTTGGATTTGATATCCCGCTTTAGCACTACCCAAAGGAGTCTCAAAGTGGCTAACAATCTCATTTTCCTCCCCCCCAACAAATACTCTGTGAGGTGAGTGGGGCTGAGAGACTTCCAAGAAGTGTGACTAGCCCAAGGTCACCCAACAGCTGCATGTGGAGGAGCGGAGACGCAAACCTGGTTCACCAGATTACAAGTCTACCGCTCTTAACCACAACACCACACTGGCTCTCGCTCCCTTCTTTGTTTAATGTTTCCTGTCACCCAAGGAAGCATTCTTCTATTAAGTCTCCCACCCCCCAGTTATACAAGGGTTGCCTGACTCCTTCTCAGAGCAGGCAACAGAGGTTGGTTAATGTTGAGCATTGGCCGAGACCCCTTGGCCCAGCCTTGCCGCGTGAAGCTGGTAACCCGGAAATTAAAAGGAAATGAATCTGGGGGTCTTGCCCGTGGGCTACTTTGTCCCACTAACCCCCCATCTCTTTCTCAAAGTGGTGCTTTGACAAGGCTAGTTGAGGACCAGGCCTGAAGGTACGGAGGGATTCAATGGCAGGCTAATAGCTTAGGGACTCACCCAAACGGAATGGTTTATGTGTTGCATTAATAATTATAATTATACTACTACTACTACTAATAATAATTTATTTCTATCCCGCCCATTTGGGCTTCCAACAGAAGGTTAAAAATACATGAAAACATCAGTCATTAAAAGCTTCCCTAAACAGGGCTGCCTTCAGATGTCTTCTAAATGTCATATAGTTCTTTATTTCTTTGACATCTGATGGGAGGGTGTTCCACTTTCCCTTCAGGGAGCTCATGGTGAAACACATGGTCCTCATTTAATCCCTGACTGGCCCAAGGTCACTGAGTGAGCTTCACAACCGAGCAGAGACTTGAACCCTGGTCTCCCAGGTCCTAGTTTGACACTCTGTCAGACTGGGCTCTCCATCGGGTGCCATGTTTTACATGTGAAGAGACACAGTGTGTGTATTGTGGTCCTTGTTTTGCTGGCCTTAAGCTTATTCACAAGCCACCCAGAGCTCCTTCTTAACAATCTGCTATTGTTCTCCAGCTGTAATCTTGCAGGAAGGGGAAGCTGCTGTGACTTTTTCTTACAGTGCATTTTTCTTTATCGCTAGTCTTTTTCCCGCCGCTGCCTTCTCGGTCCGCCTCTGCCCTCCCTCTGTTCATCTTGGCCTTCCCAGTTAAGCTACAGCACATTAACTCTTCTTGAAGTATAAATTGGAGGACAGCAATTGCCAGACCCTGTTTTTTCTTCCTTTCTCAAATGGTTTCCAAAAGCTGCGGAATTTCCTGCCTGGCTACATCAGATCGGCCAACAACATCGTAATTGTCTGAAAACAGTTGGTTGACTTTTCTTTCCTCCCATGCTTTTTAAAGCTGGCCAGGCTGTGTGGCTGCATCTCCCCCCCCCCCCTCTCTCTCTCTGTGTGTGTAAAATAAAATCCCCTATCTTGAAATCCTAATGTTTTATCAGGTTTGTTAGTTATGACCAACATGTCCAACAAGAGACAGTTTTAAGTCTGTGGGCGAAAGAGAGGAATTGTATTCCTTTTAATGACTGAGAATAGGAGCAGGAAGCCACTAATTCTGATGCAAAATTAGGAATACATTGAAAATGAAGGCCACGTGATTCCCAACTGGAGATCATCTCATTCCCACCCCCCATTCCCTTTGCAGGAGAAGTAGGAAAGAGCCACACTTGGTGAAAATTTTATTCCTTTTTTAGTAAAGGTAAAGGGACCCCTGACCATTAGGTCCAGTCGTGGCCGACTCTGGGGTTGCGGTGCTCATCTCGCTTTATTGGCCGAGGGAGCTGGCGTACAGCTTCCAGGTCATGTGGCCAGCATGACTAAGCCACTTCTGGTGAACCAGAGCAGCGCACGGAAACGCCCTTTACCTTCCCGCCGGAGCGGTACCTATTTATCTATTTGCACTTTGATGTGCTTTTGAACTGCTAGGTGGGCAGGAGCAGGGACTGAGCAATGGGAGCTCACCCCATTGCGGGGATTTGAACTGCTGACCTTCTGATTGACAAGTCCTAGGCTCTGTGGTGTAACCCACAGCGCCACCCAAGCTCCCAGATTAGAGCTAGAATATAGGAACTGACTAGAGGAATGTAAAGGGAGGATCTCTACAAAACATTTGAAGTGCATTCAATGCACAGCTAAAGCACATGGCTTTCTCCCAAATAATTTTGGGAAGTGTACAGCCATACCTTGGAAGTCAAATGGAGTCCGTTCGACTTCCAAAATGTTCGGAAACCAAAGCACGGCTTCTGATTCGCTGCAGGAAGCTCCTGCAGCCAACCAGAAGCCGCGGAAGCCCCATCCAACGTTTGGATTCCAAAGAATGTTTGCAAACCGGAACACTCACTTCCGGGTTTGTGGTGTGCGGGACCCAAAATGTCCGAGTACCAAGGCGTTCGGGATCCAAGGTACGACTGTACTGTAGTTTGCTAAGGGTGCTGAGAATTCAAGCTCTGTGAGGGGAAAACTGCAGTTCTCAGGATTTGTGGAAGTTATGCATGTTAAAAGCATGGTGCAGATCAGCTCTGAGTTGACTGGGTGCTCTGCAAATGTTCTACACAAGCAAATAGATACATAATACAGAGTCGGACCATTGATTCATTTAGCTCAGCATCGTGTCTGACAGACATCTCCAAGTTGTCTTGGGGAAGATCCCTGTCTGAAACTGCAAGAGCTGCTACCATTCAGGCCAGACCAGGGAAGGCAAACCAACCCTGTTGGCCATCCAGATATTGACCCAGCCTGCATGGCCAATGGTCAGGAATTATGGGATGGGGCGTGGAACTCCAGATGATGTTGGACCATGACTCCCATCACCCCTGACTGTTGGCCATGTTGGCTGGGTCTGATGGTAGATGGAGACCCACAACATCTGGAGGGCAAGAGGTTCTTCATGTTTTGCCTGTGCCAAATAGCAGCAACACTCCAGAGTCTTTCCCATGTCTACTTGGGGGTGCCAGGGATTGAACCATGGAGCTACAGCACTTCTCTGCCTGTCAAGTTGTTGGCTCTGATGTGCATGGCCAGCATGATGTTGTTGTTGTTGTTGTTGTTGTTGTTGTTGTTGTTGTTGTTAATAATAATAATAATTTACTGAATTTATATACCACCATGTACCCGCAGATTTTCCCATGGGGAAATCTACATCACGGCTCCTTCTGACAAATGGTGCCCTGTGTGTCATGGCGATTATAATAACAATAATAATAGTAATTCTATTATTTGTACCCTGCCCATCTGACTGTGTTGCCCCAGCCACTCTGGGCTATTCTTCTTCTTCTTCTTCTTCTTCTTCTTCTTCTTCTTCTTCTTCTTCTTCTTCTTCTTCTTCTTCTTCTTCTTCTTCCACCCTATACCTGCAGGTCTCAGGGTGGTTGCAACATAAAAACACAATATACATAATAAAAACAAGAACAAAACAAAACAAAACAATAACACCCCTCCTTCCCACATTAACAAGGATATAGAATGTTCATCAGTACAAGGCGTGGTTGAAGAGGAAGGTTTTTGCCTGAGGTACAATAAAGGCATCCGATGGGCCTCTTTGAGGAGAGTGTTCCACAAATGGGGAGTCACTGCAGAAAAGGCCCATTCTTGTGTTGCCACCTTCCAGACCTCTCATGGAAGAGGAACACGAAGAAGGGCCTCAGAAGATGATCTGAGGGTCCGGGTAAGTTCATATGGAAAGCGGCGATCAGATTAATGTGTGTAGATGTAGCATCTTACAGGGCAGGGAGAGATTACATTTGGAAATGTCATAGAAATCATGCAACAGCCTACGAATGCAATTTTTTTTTAAAAAAAGTATTCAAAAGCTGAACAACTGAAGGGGTGCCTCAGAGATGATGTTCCTTGCCAGGGCGCCACTAGGTCTAAGAGCCAGCCATGGAAGAGTGGGCTCCTTTGGGGTCGGTTTCTGAAGAAATCTTTGTAGAAATAATGGCGCCCCTCTGATCAACCCGGGCCAAATTAGTGCGGCGTGCCACAGTTCTTGCGCAGCCAGGATAACGGTACATTTGGGATTTCAGATTTCGTCTTCTCATTCGTCGCAATATCCCATTAGTCGATGGAAATAATAAATTAGCCTTGCGAAAGTTGGCTGCGGAAGGGAAACCCCTCCTCCTCTACAAACATTTTGGTTTTCTTCTTGATTGTTAGCTATGCCTGCCCAAGCTCATTAAATGGCAACAGGCAGGTTCCTTGCAGTTGGCGAGACGACTGGAGGGCTTTCCCCTGAACCTCCCTTCCCCAGTCTATCCCAGCCAGGTCTGCAGGAAAAAGCATAGGTTGCGATGCCAAGGGAAACAATAAGGCGGAAATGTTATGCTCAGATTTGACCAAATGACCCCTTCCCTTTTTAGATTAGTTCTTAATCCCAGCGCAAGGGTCATCCTGTGAGAATACGGCTATGACAAGTCGGCGTTCCCAGCTCACGTGGGAGAGGGGCTGGGGTGGAGGGAAGTGACTTATAAAACTCACCGTACTCATTGCAGTTAATGAGATGTGGAAAGCTTTGTAATTTGATTTGCGGGACCATATGCTGTAAAAGGATACTGCTGATTTCATTCCTCCGCATTTAATTTAAGCAGTACGCAACGGCTTCTTCATATGGCTACTTGTATAATAAAAATTAACTTGGAGTATTAAAGTGTGTGTGTGTGGGGGGGGGAGTAAAGAAAGCACACATCAATGTTGGCTTTATTATTTAGTGTGGTTGGATTGCAAAGGTTTTTTTTTTGTTTGTTTTTTTGGTTCCCCCTCCTTCCCCCTTGTTGAAAACATCTGTAAGTAATGTGCGGGTCTAATTTTAAATCTTGGCAAATATTTTCCGCTTAACATTCGGTTTTTACTGACAAGGTTGGAGTGGCGTTTTTTTTTGGGGGGGGGGGGAGCCTGTCTGTAACAGATCTGCATTTGCAAGGACAAAAACATTTCTTAATTGGAGCTAACTGTAATTCAAAACTTTGCGTTCCCCTGACCTCCCTCCCACACTTAATTTAGACGCTGCAACACAAACAGCCGTGCAATGAAATTATGCTTCTGTCCTTTTAAATACCAGCTGCAAAGGAAGACATTGTTTCTCTCCAAATAATGGTCCCTGGGTTCCCCCCCTCTTTTTTTTGGCGTTCTCTCCGCCATCTGCTTAGAGCAAACACGGACTCAGAAACGCAGCTATAAAAATTGCCGGGCAGAGCTGCACTCGCTTTGCATGGGGCTCAATGCTGACATTCCATAAAACGTAACCACAATAAACTCGCCAGAGGTCAGGTTTTGACCCAAGCTATATTTGTTGCATTTGCCTCTCCACACCCCACCCCACTCCACAAGCCACAAACATCTGTGGGCTGGAGTCCTCAATGAAATGTTCAGACTTTGGATTTAGTGACATCTTCCATGTATGCACTTGAAATACTGGGGCCAACGGTTGCCTTGCCCATCCTATATCTGAGAAATAGGAACAGAACCCGGTGACACTAGGAAATTTATGGTGGCATGAGTTTTTGTAGGCGAAAGGTATCAAACTGCTTCTGTGAGCCTCCTAGGGATGGGGGGAAAGTTTGATTCAGTTCACATTTAAAGTGCCTAATTTGCACTTTCTGAAATGTGCGAACGGAAAGGCAGCCATCTTTGGAAAGTCACACTCCTCTGAATTTTGCGATTAAGTTCTCTGTCCAAGGAATGTACAGTGGTACCTCTGGTTACGTACTTAATTCATTCCGCAGGTCCGTTCTTAACCTGAACCTGTTCTTAACCTGAAGCACCACTTTAGCTAATGGGGCCTCACGCTGCTGCTGCGCCGCCAGAGCCCGATTTCTCTTCTCATCCTGAAGCAAAGTTCTTAACCCGAGGTACTATTTCTGGGTTAGCGGAGTCTGTAACCTGAAGTGTCTGTAACCTGAAGCGTATGTAACCCAAGGTACCACTGTATACAAAAATGCATGAGTCAGGGTGTGCATATTAGTGAAAATAGCACATGAAATGCAAAGCTGGTTTGTGAAAATATGAACATCAGTAGGGCTGTGCACCAGATTTGACCAAAGACCAAAACCAGAACTAATTCAGGTTGATTTGGGGAGATCCTGGCTTTGCCCAAGTCGGGTGGAGTCAGGCCTGGACCACTGTGGGATGGTTCCACCCAGAGTGATCTGGGGCTATCAGAGAGTAGGGTTTGGAAGCAGCAGGAAGGGAAGTAGGAGAAGCTACAGAAAGGCTTAGATGGAGAGTAGAGCGACCTCCCAAATTGCCTGCATCTTCCTGGGAGAAGGTGGGGTGGGGTGGTCTTCTTCGTGAGAGGCTTTGCCCTTGACCTCTCCATCCTGACCAAAATTCTGCCCCCCTGCCGAAGCAGCATCCCACAGGATCAAATCCAGCTGTTGAGCGGAAGTTTTGATATGGCAGACCACTTTTCACAAGCACCTTCTCCAGAGAAGAAATGCATTGAGCCACCTGCTTCTTCAAGAGCATGCTTTAGATAATAATAGTAATAAATACATAAAGCATTGCTTGTGGGGTGGGGGATACAGGACAGAGCCTTTTCAGTGGTGCCCCCCCCCCATCTAGGGAACTCTCTCCCCAGTGAGATATTGTGTGTGTGTGTGTTTAGGCACAACTTAAAAACAAAATACTTTGACAAATTAATTTAATCAGCAGCAAAAACCAACATCTACATCTTGAAGGCCTGGACAAAGAGCAATCTTAAAGTATTATTGCAAGCTCATTTTATGGATTTAAAGACAGTTATTGGTTGTTTTATTGCAAGCTGCTGTGTTCCCCCTTTGGAAGGAAGGCAGGGATATCAATAAAAATAAATAAATGCTTAGATCATTTATTTATACCATGATCTTCTGCTAAAAGTACCCAGAGCAAGGAACAGCAGCATAAGAAAACCATATATGGTTGCTCGGCCTATACAGGTACTTTTTTAAATAATAAAAAATTCTTTCCTATGATAATCTAATGATGCTGACAGAATTGTGTTTATTCAGAAGGAAGTCGCATTGCGTTCAGTAGGACTTGCTCCCTCGCAATTGTGTTTTGGCTTGCAGCCAAAGTCTCTAGCACTTTGCTCTGAAGAAAAATTACCCCGTAGAGCTTCTGTGAACTTTCCTCTGCATAAGGAAAGGGGAATGAGAAACAACATTTCCCCTCCTCCCCAAACTCAGTCAATTTCCCAGCAATTATTTATAGACCCAGAGTGGCAATGCAAAGCCCACGCACCAGATGTGGCAGTCCTATCCGTTGGATATCAGCTAACAGACTTTTAGAAGGAGAGTGGAATGTGTCTTCTACAGATTTCCAACTTTGGATTTGCCTGTTTGGGGCAAAAAGATGCAGGTGCCATTATTTTAGTAGCATAGGCAGTGTCTCTGGGCAAGTGTCATTTTTCCTTGTTGCTGTCACACCCTTCGGCACACAACCTCCTGTTGCCACATGGTAGGGATGGCTTTGCCTGCAGGTAGGGGTTTTCACAGACAGCTCGCAGATCCTCACCAAGGTAACCTGAAAATGAAACCTCGCTCTCTTTCAGGATTGGCACTTCTCCAAACTTTGCGATGTGGCTCTCTGACAAAAGAACGTGTACAAAAATGCACCTGCTAGTGATTGGTGCAAAAAATAATTATAATGTTTATAGTCATACCTTGGAAGTCGAATGGAATCCTTTCCGGAAGTCTGTTCGACTTCCAGAATGTTCGGAAACCAAAGTGCGGCATCTGATTGGCTGAAGGAAGCTTCTGCAGTCAATCGAAGGCTGTGAAAGCCGCGCTGGATGTTCGGCTTCCAAAAATAGTTTGAAAACTCACTTCTGGGCTTCGATCATTTGGGAGCTGATTTGTTCAGGAGCCAAGGCGTTTGAGATCCAAGGTACGACTGCATTAGTGGACATAATGCACAAGAATGTTTTCTAATAGGGGGAAATGCAAATAAGCACACAAAATTTGTATGTTAGAAGAGAAATGTGTATGGATTTCTATGCAGGCTTCTTTTTCACAGGCAGAGATGGGGCCAACTTGCAACTGACGGTTGGAAAACGCCTAACTGAGGAGAAAAACAGAACCAACATACAGTATTAGGTCATCCCTGCCTACGGCTATATGTTCTCTGCACTTAACATTTCTTTGCATGGAATTTGCAAAATTATTGTAAAAATTTGCATACTGCCCTTCATCCGAAGGCCGCAGGATGGTTCACAAGATAAAAATACAAAATAAATGAATAATAAAAAGAAAAGAAAAACGAGCCAATAGCCCCTCACCTGCAAATACATTTAAAAGGCCACAAATTGCTTAATTCGCCAAAGGCTGGGGAGGAGAGCCTAAAGGAATGTAGCGAAGATGCCAGGCGAGTCTCCCTGGGGAGAGCATCCCATAAAATGGGGAGCCACTGCAGAAAAGGCTCGTTCTTCTGTTTCCGCCCTCTAGGCCTCTTGTGGAGGGGGAAAACAAAGGAGGGCTTCAGATGATGATCACAGAGTCTGGTTCAGTTCATATGGAGAGAGACGCTTCTGTGACCATCAAACCTGGCATCAAACCTGGACCCATCACTGCTCACGTATTGATTATTCCTGTACTGCGGAGGGTTGGATTAGGTGGTCTCCCAACTCCACAATTATATGGTTCTGTGACACCGATGGCATTTTTGGTTCGTTGAGTGCTTTTCGATTGCCGCCGTCCTTTTCAGAATATCGCTTTCAATTCTGTGTCTGTTTTTTTGAAGTTTGTGTTGATTCTGTTGTGACCAGAGATTTATTTCTGTTTTCCATTTCAAAGCCATTTTAAACACCCTGCAACCTCTTCTCTCCCTATCCAGGATGTTTTCCTTCCATATCTGGGCTAATTTCCAAGCCTAAATTGGAGGAGAAGAAGGGATTCTGCAGTCTCTTCCTGCACCTTTCTTTCCACTCAGTCGCTCCCCTGATCCTTTTCAATGTTTAACTTTTTAAAATGTTTTTATATGTGCTGGAAGCGGCCCAGAGTGGCTGGGGCAACCCATTTAGATGGGCGGGTATTATTATTATTATTATTGGGACATGGGTGGTGCTGCAGGTTAAACCACAGAGCCTAGGACTTGCCGATCAGAAGGTCGGTGATTCGAATCCCCGCAATGGGGTGAGCTCCCGTTGCTCGGTCCCTGCTCCTGCCAACCTAGCAGTTCGAAAGCACGTCAAAGTGCAAGTAGATAAATAGGTACCGCTCTGGCGGGAAGGTAAACGGCATTTCCGTGCACTGCTCTGGTTCGCCAGAAGTGGCTTAGCCATGCTGGCCACATGATCCGGAAGCTGTACACCGGCTCACTTGGCCAATAAAGCAAGATGAGCTCTGCAACCCCAGAGTCGGCCATGACTGGACCTAATGGTCAGGGGTCCCTTTACCTTTACCTATTATTATTATTATTATTATTATTATTATTATTATTATTTATTATTACCTGCATTGGAAGACACAGGCCTGCCCTTGTCACGTCTCATTCCACGCTACTAGGGCCTTTTCGAAGCAATTTTTGTAGTTCTTTCGCACAGACCTTCCCCAAGCAACGACTTCATTTCAGTTGCAGCTACTTGAGGAAGGGGAGTCCTGCCAATCACAGGAAAGGGGGGAACTTTGCCTGGCTCTTCTGATCCACTAGACTTAATGCTGCATTAAAAGAAAGAACATCTGTCAGCCTCGCTAAGGGTGGGAAGATGGGAGAGACGCTTGTCTCAATGACAGCCATTGATCTTCCCCAAGCCCAACTGCCTTGGCTTGCATGCTGCAGGTCAGACCTTTTTGGCAGGGGTTTATTTCAGGTTATTTGATTCCCCCACCCCCACCCCTTCAGTCAAAATGAAACAGCTTTAGCAGGGAGGCCGAGCAGCACAGCCCATAAAAGTTAAAACCAACTTGGCTGGTTGTCGTATGTGCGTATTCCACTTGCCTGTGGAAGGACACACAGCTTTTCTATTTATGGGGCTTCATTCTGGAGTCAGGGAAGCAATCCGGAGGGGGGTGTCAGAAACAGTCTGCAAAGTAATTAAAGGTCAGTTTGGAAATTTAATAGGAATGTGTTAAAGGAAATCTTCAAAGGCCTGGGTTTATGGGTTTCACCTTAATATTTTTTTTTAAGTAACTGCTTTCCCTTCATATATAAAAAAATTAGAAATGTTTGTTCTGGCTCTTCATATACAGCGGCTGTCTTGGTTTTAATATCAGGAAAAATGCAGTTTGGAACGGACCTAATAGTCTGAGTGTACTTTGCTGGGAATTACAAACAACACGTAGGGTTGCAAACACCCACAAAGTCCCTTCTTTGTGCTTGACTCTTCCTAAAAGCTTTCCTGGACTCTGAGGAGCACTTTGCACATGACAAAATTCCTACGCAGACCAGACAGGAATAACTTCTGTGTAGTAATTGCCATGACGGTCCTTTGTGTCAATTTTGCGCATTTGCTTATGAGCCTCAACGTTCTTATCCCATTGAAGACCTCCTTGGTTTTGTCCCCATTTAACCACCGGGTCCAGGGATAGCACCAGCCCATCACTTCGTATTTTCGTATTTAATGCACATGAAGCAGAGTTATGTTTAGCAGTAGCTCCTGGTCTGAGCACACCCAGTGGGTCTGAAGGCACATAGGTTTGTCACAGTTAGGCGCTAGGTGAATTTTTGCAAATCAATCAAAACCCGCCCGTTTGCATTTGAGTAAAGAAACAACTTTTTGTATGGGGAAGGGAATCTGTGGCCCCTGAGACATTACCACCCCCATCCCTGTGCACTGGCCATGCTGACTGATGTTTTTGTGCCCAGCAACATCTGGAGATGCCAGGTTTCCTACTCCCAATACAGAAATAGCTTGATGCCAGCATTTAAAGTAGGGTTGCCATATTTCAAAAAGTGAAAATCCGGACAAATAAGTTGTTGAGTTTTTTGGGTTTTTGGGCAAACTCTTAACAATCTCTATTTTCATTGGAGAAATGTTGGAGGGTGTGGAGTTATGTGACCCCCTGAGCCAAGCAGATAGGCAACTATACCTTTAGAAGATATCTAAAGGCAGCCCTGTATAGATATTTTTTTTTAAAAAAAATGTTCGGTGTTTTATTATGTTTTTATATATGTTGGAAGCCACCCAGAGTGGCTGGGACATCATCACCATCACCATCACCATCACCATCACCATCACCATCACCATCACCATCACCATCACCATCACCATCATTTTATTTAGGACATCCCTATTCTTAAATGTTGGAGGGTGTGATATTGTTCCTGGCAACCTTGAAATCATTAGCTGTGTGAGGATATGCAGCTGTTCTAAAATGTTTTGAGATGTTTTAGGCTGCGATTCAGAAACACAGTACAGTGGTACCTCAGGTTACAGACGCTTCAGGTTACAGACTCCACTAACCCAGAAATAGTGCTTCAGGTTAAGAACTTTGCTTCAGGATGAGAACAGAAATCGTGCTCCAGCGGCGCGGCAGCAGCAGGAGGCACCATTAGCTAAAGTGATGCTTCAGGTTAGGAACAGTTTCAGGTTAAGTACGGACCTCGGAACAAATTAAGTACTTAATCCGAGGTACCACTGTACTAGAGTAAGGAAAGTGCGGCTCTCTAGATGTTGGACTACAACTCCCATGATGCCTCACTGTTGGCCATGCTGCAGTCCAACAAGAACTGAAGGGTCACAGGCTTCCTGCTCTGGTAGGGTTGCCATATGTCTGGACATATCTGGAATACAGCAGTCAGCAGCAGTATCCCGGCGTGAAAATGTATGGGAAAATCTGGACGTAATGTAGCGCACATCGGCAGTTGCCGCTTTTCCATTCAAATAGCTCAAAAACTGCATTTATTTATTTTTTTAATTGTGATTTTGCTCAAAAAAAAAAAGCTCAACAACTTTTCTGTCTGGATTTGAAATACGGCAACCCTATGCTCTGGGGAAGTCAGCTCCATTTTGCTTGGAGTGCCGCTCATGATATACTGTAATTGAAACACAATACATCTCACCACAGCGGGCCTCCCACCCCCTGCTCTCAAGCTGCAAACTACTGGTCAGCAGCTTCAAGGCTCCTAATATCTTTAAAGGTTTTATTTTTATTTTTAACCTGGACAGACAGCCCTTTAAGCAGAAGTCTGTCCTCTGGAAAAGAGGGCCTGTTGCTCACCCTACATTTAACTTGCTGGAATTTACTTTTGCAATCACATACCTAGGATTGTCCTGTGAAGGTCACAGATCCTTTTGAGTCCAATAAGAGAAGCTATATTAAACGTTTTACTCTGGAGGTGGTTCCTCAGACTGAGAAAACCTTCTCAGGGCAAGGCTCCTGTGTGTACGATCATCACTGGGGATACATTTTAAGATTCTAATCTGAGTACGTCCCTGTTTTCCACTGCCAAGAAAAGTTAGAAACCACTTCTGGAGAGGGAAGATTATAACTAATGGCAAATTTGGCTCCCTCACTCTCTCACTCTCTTTCTAAAGACACTGCAATTTGGCTGGGAGATGATCGTTGGTTTCTGTGGATGGTGTATTGCTTCTTCTTTTTTTTTGTTTTAACTGAGCAAAGAAGCACATAAAATTAACTGAAAAGAAAATGAGCACTCTGTTTACCAGAGTGCCAGACCCAGATATTTTTCTAAACTGCAAAGAAAGATGTTTTTTCATACCAAAAATGGCAGAGGCCAAAAGTTTAATCTTTGCAAGACAACTTATTTTATTGCATTCTTAATTTCTCCCTGCATTAACACGACCCTTTCTCTGTAGCTTTTCATGCCTAGTGCTTAATTACTTATCATTAGCAACATGCATGGGGGGCCCCCTCTCTGCATATTTATAAATGTGATCATTAGTACATGGAAAGACAAAGGTTTCTTTAGGACCCTCATTAGTTATTCAGCTTTCATGGAAAGGATCATTAGGAAAAGACGGCCCACCTGGTTAAATAATTACAGTTCAGATTTGGAAATCTCTCTTTCATTTGTCACTGGTTTTTCCAGCGTTGAGTTTCCTGAGCATCACACTAGGAAAGTCATGTTTCTCAGCTATGTGTGCCTGCCCCCATTTCTGTTGTTGTTGTTTAAGGTGGATTTTTCCATGCCTTGTTTTTGAAGCAATATCTGTGCTGGTGATCTATAAGTTGGCAACTTTGTCCCTCCCCCCTCCCCCCAGTCACCTATTGGAAAAAAGGACTTTGATTTCCATGGGTCTACAATGGATATGACTTTGGGTGCTTCCAGACAACCTGTCCATTGAGCACTCATTCTGATTTCTATGGAGGGAGATTAGATGGAATTGGCTATTTGTTGAACACCCATCCTGCTTTGTTTGCAGGAAGATTTGGTAACATTGGCTAGTTTACAAGCATCTATTCTGATCTGGAGACTCCTGGATGTAAGCGCTGGAAGATGAAGAAAACCAGAGAAGCTCTTGCTTTACTCTTTCTGTTCCCTTTAGGCTTTAGCCTTAGCATGCAACTGCTCACAGATACCAGATCCACAAAGTGTCCCTATTTTCCAGGGACACCCCTGATTTAGAGAAGCCACCCTGGTTTCTGATTTGATCTCAGAATGTCCCACTTTTCCTTGTTGTTGTTGTTTAGTCGTTTAGTCGTGTCTGACTCTGCGTGACCCCATGGACCAGAGCACGCCAGGCACTCCTGTCTTCCACTGCCTCCCGTAGTTTGGTCAAACTCATGTTGGTAGCTTTGAGAACACTGTCCAACCATCTCGTCCTCTGTCGTCCCCTTCTCCTTGTGCCCTCCATCTTTCCCAACATCAGGGTCTTTTCCAGGGAGTCTTCTCTTCTCACGAGGTGGCCAAAGTATTGGAGCCTCAGCTTCACAATCTGTCCTTCCAGTGAGCACTCAGGGCTGATTTCCTTAAGAATAGATAGGTTTATCTTCTTGCAGTCCATGGGACTCTCAAGAGTCTCCTCCAGCACCATAATTCAAAAGCATCAATTCTTCAGCGATCAGCCTTTATGGTCCAGCTCTCACTTCCATACATCACTACTGGGAAAACCATAGCTTTAACTATATGGACCTTTGTTGGCAAGGTGATGTCTTGTTGGAGGGTATGGAGTTATCTGACCCCCAAGCTGTCTGAAGGCAATCCTGTACAGTGGTATCTCGGGTTAAGTACTTAATTTGTTCCGGATTTCTGTTCTTAACCTGAAACTGTTCTTAACCTGAAGCACCACTTTAGCTAATGGGGCCTCCTGCTGCCGCCGGAGCATGATTTCTGTTCTCATCCTGAAGCAAAGTTCTTAACCTGAAGCACTATTTCTGGGTTAGCGGAGTCTGTAACCTGAAGCGTATGTAACCCGAGGTACCACTGTATAGGGAAGTGTTGGTTTTTTAAAAAATGTTTAATGTTTTGTTATGTTTTTATATACAGTGGTGCCTCGCAAGACGAAATTAATCCGTTCCGCGAGTCTCTTCGTCTTGCGGTTTTTTCGTCTTGCGAAGCACGGCTATTAGTGGCTTAGCGGCTATTAGCGGCTTAGTGGCTATTAACGGCTTAGTGGCTTAGGGGCTTTAAGAAAAAGGAAACAAACTCGCAAGAACTCGCAAGACGTTTTGTCTTGCGAAGCAAGACAATAGGGAAATTCGTCTTGCGGAACAACACAAAAAACGGAAAACTCTTTCGTCTTGCGCGTTTTTCGTCTTGCGCGTTTTTCGTCTTGCGAGGTACCACTGTATGTTGGAAGCTGCCCAGAGTGGCTGGGGCAACCCAATAAGATGTGGAGGATGTAAATAGTAAAATTATCATTATGGAATAGGACGTCCCTATTTTCATCGGAGAAAAGTCAGAGGGTATGCTCGAGTGTCATCTCATCCAACTCCCTGAAATGCAGAAATCTTGTGCTTAACGTTGGGCTCGAACCCACAACCCTGGGATTAAGAGTCTCAAGCTCTACTGAGTAAGCTCCACCACTACAGGAAGTTGCCCACTTTGGAAGATCATCCTTCAGCTCGTGGAAGGTGTCAACAGGGGCGTGTAGCTCATCGCTGTGGCTCCTTGATGCACTTATGGAACGTGATTAGCTAACACACGATGAGAGCAGGGATAACCATGGACTGGGGGCAGGATGAGCATGCATGCTGCCTTGAACTTTTTGGAGGAAAGGTGGAGTACAGTGGTACCTCAGGTTACATATGCTTCAGGTTACAGACTCCGCTAACCCAGAAATAGTGCTTCAGGTTAAGAACTTTGCTTCAGGATGAGAACAGAAATCGTGTTCCGGTGGCACGATGGCAGCGGGAGGCCCCATTAGCTAAAGTGGTGCTTCAGGTTAAGAACAGTTTCAGGTTAAGTACAGACCTCCGGAATGAATTAAGTACTTAACCCGAGGTAGCACTGTATAAACGAAATGAATTAAAGGGAACCTGCCCATGCTTATTAACAATTTCAGTATTTTTCTGTCTTAAAACTACAAGCCGAATTCTGCACCTACAAATAAGTGTTAACGGATCTACACTTTTAATTAGGGACTTGCCTTTTTTTGTTTTCTTTTTGCTTCTGCTGTAGAGCATCATATGTACGTTGAATGTGCTTACATAAACGGGAATAAGACGCCAAAAGGTGGCGTTGCTTTTTTTTTTGCTTCAAGGCACGAATTCTGGAAATAAATGTGTGGTGAAACAAGAGTTGTCATTCATATGCCATTAGTGCTTTATTGGAGTAGAAGACATCCTGATAGGGTAATTTTTTCCCTAGTGATAAACCACAACTGTAAGGGGAGAGAAAAAGGGGGAAAAACTTGTCAGAGGCCCACATCTTGCCTGTAAACAATTATGCAGCTCCTGCCTCCTTCAGCACAGCTTGAAAAAGCTCTGGAAATCTGCAATCAGTTATATCTCCAATTACCATAAAAATATATTATCCATCTATTCATTTATTAATGATTCATCAGTTAACCACACATAATGAGCAAATAATTAGTAATGCTGCATGGTTGCCAAAAATTGAAGAAGCGTTGGCATTTTAAAGATGAAAGGTTGCATTTATGCAAAAGCCTGGCGATGATAAAGTTAATACCAGAGATAATTATGAAAGCGCCTACCCTATATTAGAGGCTGAGGGCCCACAAAATGTGCCTAATTGAACTGAAATTAATATTCTTCAGAAGCATGCATGCGACTGCATACTAGCGACCGCCTTTGCTGGAAGATCTCCCTTCAGTGAGGTGCACATAATAATAATAATAATAATAATAATAATAATAATAATAATAATAATACAAGTTAATAAAATGCCAGACAGCAAGACTGCGTTCTTTGTTTGCCTGGTTCAGGGTCTTTTCGGAAAACAATAAATTGCATTCATGTCAGCTGGGGCCCATCCCTTTGCTAATTGCCGTTTGGTGCTGAAATGACTTCTGTGAAATTGGGAGCATGAAGAAACATACAGCCGTACAAGGGAGGCTTTTCAGGCTATGGCAGTAAATGTGAGACAGGCCTGAGGCGCACAGATGTTAAAACAGTGAATTCCCCTACAGATTACGCTAATGGAAACCCTGTCAAGAGCAAGTCAAATCTGGGGTCTGTGGTCAAAATCTAATTAATGTTTCTGTACTTAAGAAAGAATCGGAATGCCTGGAGGTGATGAAGACTCGTATAAGAAGCTCGCTTGTTTGTAAAAATGGTTCGCGTGAATAGTAACTAGCACGGAGCCATTGCTTGACAATGTAACACCTGTTAGTTGAACAACTCTGCACACCAGATTTAATATAGCACATTATCAGCCGGGCTGCCTGGTTCAACTAATGCAGCGGCAACCTTTGACCTCTGCAGAAATAGCTGGAGTCCATTTTGTCTGGGGGTGGGGAGTTTATTATTCCTTTGCAGAGTCTCAAGCGGAAGTGTCTCTCAGAAGCATTAAACCCCCGCTGATTATCTGGCACTGATTGAGCTCTGTTGACAGTCTTCATCTAGGAAATACTTAAGAGACCAGAATTGTACCCCTAAAAGGGCCAAATGGAGGGATTAGGCTAACCCAACCAACCGCGGATTGTCCTCAAGGATGCCACTGGCACGGTCTTCCGGAACTTTCTCGCAGCTGCATCCTGCGCCATGAATTTCTAACGCCGCAGTCTTTCGCAAGCACCCAAAAATTCCTGAATATTTAACAAATAACCTTGCAAAGCGGGACAGTCCCTTAACATTGGGAAGAAATGAAGGCCTCGTTTCAACGTGAAGCCGTTCAGAGAAAGCCGTTATTAAAGGAATAAATTTCAGAACGGTGAGCGGTTTGAGAACGTTAAAATTTCAATTATTTAAAATCGGCTTTAAGATAACTCTCCAGTGTGCTTTGGGTTTTGCATGGTGAGAGTGTGTTTTCTGGGAAAGAAAGCCAGAGCCTTGGAACTATTATAGGCAATGGTGATCCAAGCTGTAGAGACACCACACACACACACACACACACACACACACACACACACACACACACGACAAAGCATTAAAGAGCAACTTGGTGATATTTACCTCTCTGCAAGATCCCGGCATAAAAACTGCACAAAGTAATTTAGGATCTTAGGGGAGTTCGTTTTGCTCTTTTGGCTGAGTCTGAGGCACAAAGCTGTCAGGTACATTCTCCGAGCATAATCCTTCTGCAGCTTTTTAGAGAAGAGATATACTAATAATCCCCCTCTAGCAGCAGCTTGTTGCTGTGGTTATGGAGGGAAAGGAAACAGGACCAACAGAAAACTCCAGTGGTTGGCTTTAAATAAGGAAACAATATCTGCAAAGTTTTTATAGGCAACTTATCCGGCGATCAAGTGTAACATGAACTTCTTGCCACCTGATGAAATGCCGGGGAATTTCACAGTGCTCACGGTTTGTTAACGTCACCGGCTTTCGCTGTTCAAGGATGGATTCTCGTATAATTCCTTCCTTCCTCCTCTTTCTCCAGGTGGGAAGGGGAACGGAATGGAGTAGCCTCAGAAAGGGCACGGCCGATGGACTGGAGCAGTGGACTGAAGCATGGTACACAGGGACATCAGCATCATCCCAGCACTGGGATGCTGGGAATGGATGCTACACTCCAAGGTACGGTGTGTGGGCCCATCCTTCCCCGAAAGGGTGAGTTTTAGGTCATGAGACTGAGACACGCTTTGTTTCCAGGTTGCTTACTGGGGTAAGCTGGAACCGCCTACAGTTCCACACTAGAACCTTCCGCCTGGAGGCTCTTGATGTTGAGCCAAATGAAACCAGGGAGCTTCAGAAGCACCCACACAGCCGAAAAAGTAATACAGTGGTACTTCGGTTTAAGAACAGTCCTGTTTAAGAACTCCGCAAAACCGGAAATAGTGTCCTGGTTTGAGAACTTTACCTCAGTCTAAGAATGGAATCCGAATGGTGCAAGGGCACTGGTGACAGGAGGCCTCATTAGGGAAAGCGCACCTCGGTTTAAGAACGGTTTTGGTTTAAGAACGGACTTCCGGAACGGATTAAGTTCATAAACTGAGGTGCCACTGTAATAGCTGATCCCGTGGTTCTCCTACTGAACTGCGAAGTCTGCACTGCATGGTTTGTGATATGCAGAAGTACGAAGATCACGCAACCATAGGCACAAAGCAAGGAGTGTCTAACCCTTGGCCAATCTGCTGGAAGCTGCATGCCAGTGGTGGGCATGGCCAAAACTGAATCTCTCATGTTCTCACCTGCCTATTCAAAGTGTTGGTGTTGACCTTTAAAGCCCTAAATGGCCTTGGCCCAGTATACCTGAAGGAGGATCTCCACCCCCATCATTCAGCCTGGACACTGAAGTCCAGCTCCGATGGCCTTCTGGCAGTTCCCTCACTGTGAGGTTACAGGGAACCAGGCAGAGGGCCTTCTCGGTAGTGGTGCCTGCCCTGTGGAAAATCCTCCCATCAGATGTCAGGGAAATAAGCAACTATCTGACTTTTAGAAGACACCTGAAGGCAGCCCTGTTTAGGGAAGTTTTTAATGTTTGATGTTTTATCACTTTTTTATTATTTTTCTTAATATTCTATTGGGAACTGCCCAGAGTGGCTGGGGAAACCCAGCCAGAAAGGTGGGGTATAAATAAATTATTATTATTATTATTATTATTATTATTATTATTATTATTATGCATATACACAGAACAGTTTCCACTTAGGCTGATCCATGCATATCAGCTGTGTTAGGCAGGTATTTCTCCCTCCACAATCAGCAAATGATTGATAGGATGAACGGGGAGAGGTGGCAATTTGCACCCACCACCGGGAGCTGGACTGTTCCAAGAGGTTGAAACCTTGGTGGCATGGAGGGAAAGAGTTAAACTTGCCCGTCCTTCCCACCCTTGTGGGCCCAGAGCTGCTCAGATACCCCCTAAGCAGATTTATCAGTGCTTTGCATTTCCTCATATGCTGAGAGTCTTAATCACCAAAAGGGAAAACATGGTACATTCTGTTGGGCTTTTGTGTTGGGCTTTCAGAATTTTGAATAGAACCCTCCAACTATTGATGGCATGATTTCTGGAACAAGGTTTATATGCTCCCCATCTCCATGTTCTCTGGGCAGCTTATCAGCAATAAAACATTAAACTACCACACTGAGCAGGGAACAGTAAAAACAGGAAACATACCCCAGGATCAAAATTTAGCATAAAAATGTCAGCAATAGAGTGTAAACCAGCCTAGAGAAACACCTTGCTGAAGGTGTGCAATAGAGATAAAATTGGATGGTTTCAGAAGTTCAAATTTTAAAAACTGGAAGAATTCTTTTTTAAAAGAAAAGGTCTTATTCTGGCACTGAAAAGCCTACAAAGAACAGACTAGGTAACCTTATCTGCTGCTAGTGTGTTTCATAATCAGGGTGCCACCACCGAAAAGTCCCTTTCCCTAACAGCTGCCCATTGCAATTCACTTGGTTGAAGGCACTGAAAGCTGATCTCAGGGAGGAGGAAATCCTCAAAATTGCTAATTAAACTCTTCATTTTATATCATTGTGGGGGCCAGGAATCATGGGAGTTGCAGTCCAGGCAGGAACCAGTCCAGTTCCTCCAACCCCTGTCCTAATGAAATAGCCCAAATTGGTTTTTATAAGCGACCTTTATCACCCAGTTCCAGGGAAGAGAAAGCCAGCCCTTCAGGTTTCGTCCATAGGCTGGAAACGGGGAGTGCAAACAGTGAAGAGAAGAGCGGGAAGAGACGTTTTCATGTGGAAACTTGAAAGTGACTGGACTTTGTGAGGCATTAGGTTCATCTGTCGTACAAGGAGTTTGAAGCCCCGGAGGGCTTTCTCGTCCAGGAATGTTTTCTTTATAACTGGTTTTTAATAAAGCAGCCCGCGATTAATTAGGCTAATGCTGAGGGTAAACCCACAACTAAGCTATTCGGTTACCAGCCTGAAGCAAATACCTCACGCCGAATCTTCCTGGTCTCTTTTTGTGTGTGTGTAGCCTTTCATGTTTGCACTTAATTCGCACACAGAAAAAAATATTGGTTCTTCCTGAGTGATCTGGGGTGTGTCTGTATATAGAGCACTTTTTATTATTATTAGATATTTGGTTAATCAGTTAACTGCTGGCAAATATATTGCGTAACCTTTAGAAGCGTTGCGATTGTAATTAATTAAATTCTGGAAAAAATCTCATTTAGGGCCATTATGTTAATTAATCTATTATGGATGGGGAGACTCAGCAGGAGCTCTTCTCCCATAGTTGAGTCTGTCGCTGGTTTTCTTACAAAAGCCACGTTTATCTCCAAACACCATGTATCGATGCTGCTCACCCCATTCACAGACGCAGCCCTTCCTCCAAGCTCGTTGAAACTGCATCCACTTTACGTTATTTTAGGGAGCAATCCTAAGCAGCTGAGAGGTCATTGTTATGTTGTGGGCCTCCTTCTCCATCTGTGGAGATGAAAGCCTTGCTGCTAGAGTTCTCCTTGATGAGATTCCAAGGAATTTATTATTTTTTTACATTTATATGGCATGGCTCATATAATTGGTAGGAGAATTGTTAGGAGAACAACGACCCCATCTTAACACCCAAGGTTCCTCAGGGCAATCTATCAACACTAATTATATCCAGGGATATTGGGAGCCTGAGGACAATGAGGTCCAGCTCCGAGAGCCTTCTGGTGGTTCTCTCATTGCAAGAAGTGAGGCTACAGGGAAGCAGGCAGAGGGCCTTCTCAGAATTGGCATCTACCATGTGGAATGCCCCCCTCCCAACATCAGATTTCAAAGAGATAAGTGATTCTATGACCTAACGTAGACAACTGAAGGCAGCCCTGTATTGGAAACCTTTTAATGTGTGACGTTCTGTTGTGTTTTTCTATGTTCTGTTGGAAGCCACCCACAGTGGCTGGGGCAACCCAGTCAGATGGGTGGGGTACAAAAAACAAATTATTATTATTATTATTATTATTATTATTATTATTATTATTCAGCTTGGAGAGGAGAAATGTTTGGTTCATCCCCCCTCAAAAAATAAATAAATCACATGCTTTCTTTTGACTGAGAAGTGGGACATTTTAATTTTCGATACTACTGTTGCTTCCAACAAACTTTCCTTTTCGAGGGCAGAGGAGGAGGAGGAGGAGGGGTACCGTACGCTCAAGGTCAAGGTTATATTTCTCACTGAGTAGCCAGTACCATATGCTCATTACATCCATGTAGACCATTTGAAAGAGATGGAGTGGTTCCTGTCAGGATCTCTGCCAAGTGCAGATGCCAATAGCAGCAGGAGGAGCCGCAGGATAATTGTCTGTATCTGTTTATTCTCTTTCCTAAGTTGTGGCAAATAATGTAGCTTGAGCCGAAAATGCTGTACATTGGAACAGGGAGATGAATGGTCCATGGTGATACGGGAATGAACAACTCCCCATCTAAGGACAGGTTTCTTCTACCTATGGGATGTCAAATCCCACTCCCAGGGCTATTAAGAAAATGTTGCTAAAGTGCTGAATTGATTTAAAATGGAAAAGCAAACAGTGAGACATAACGGGGAAAGAAATTAAGCACAAGTGTAGTTGTGCCAGGTTATATTTGAACCTTCTTCTTCCCAGTTCTCCTGTCTTCTGCTGAATCTCTCCATTTCAGTTCCCTCTACCACAGTCCTCCTCACCACCGTCTCCAATTGTGTAAAAATGCACAAAGCATCCTTGTGTTGTTTGGTTTCTCTGGTGGGTTGGTGCTTTGGCACACAGAAATTGCAATTGCGGGGGAGAGGAGAAGAGAAGAAAAACAATGGCTGAAAATCATTTTAGGAAAGTAAAACGAAAGGCCAGCTCATCAACAAAATGATCCTGACCTAGGGGTGTTGTTACAGGAAGGTAAGCACCTATAACAACCAGGGTCCATGGTTCCTCACTTAATTTCAGCCAATGAAGGATTGCTCTGAAGGTGACCAGTAGGGCAGGCCTGCACAAATGGTGACCCGATGTCATGGACTGGCTGGATGCAGAGGAGTGGTGGAAGGGCACTAGCTGGGTAACCCCCAGGGGTAGAAGGTTTAGAGCCAGGGGATTGGTGGTGGGACAGCGATGCATGATCAGAGGGAGAAGACTGGAAGGAGGAGGTGTTGGAAGCTGAAGAGGCAAGAGGGTTTAGTGAGCAGGAAGAGGATGTGGCAGAAAGCAGTGCAGAACCAGAGGCAGGAGAGGAGGCTGGTGAGGGGTGCGAAGAGGCAGCAATGAGTCAGGCTGCTGAAGAATCCAGAGAGTCTTCCCCTTCTGCTGCGACCAGCTCCCCTCCCTGCTGGTCTCCAAGAACACACAGAGTTGTGAAGAGGGTGGAGCAATGAGAGACAAGACGACAGAGCCTTAGGCTGCTGGGGAAGGAACAGCGGGAGGAGCCTTAGGGCATGGTGGGAAGGTGGAGACCTTCAGTCCTTGCACCTGCCTCATTGGGGCAAGACCTGCCATGATCACTAGGCCTGCGCTGTTTTAGTTTCTTTGAGTAAAGAGTTAACCTCGCTGACACTGGGTATGTTATTATGGACCTGCTCCTGACTCTAGCTCCTGACCCCCACCGAGCCAATACAGATCTTCAATGATATCAGGGCTCTACCCACAGTGATTTCATGAACCTGCTATTTTTCAGGTCCGCCAGGTACTACAAGGTGTGGGGAGGGGTGAGCAGTTACAGGCCACAGTATACTGCTGGCATATGACACTTGTGGGTCACAGTTTTGCAGGCCTGGTGCAAGGAGATTGGACTAAAGAAAGAACAGGAATCCAGCTATGTTTAATGCTTCTCCTTCTTTTAGAAAAAGAAATCACCATTCAGCTTACATCAGTGTTAACATCTACTGAGAAATGCAGCCATCAACAATTTGCAACTCAATGTGTGTTACTTTAATTAGTATGAAAATTAAAGGGCAACCATAGGCCAACGTGAATGATTATGGAAACACATGGGCAAACCATGCAGTGCTCTCATTTAATTAATCGTCTTGTAAACTATATCGAGCTCTTTAAGTCAGTCACTGAGTATAACAGCTCCGTTTTTAAATAACTACTTAATACTCAACAGGATGTGGAGAAAACACTGCAACAGAGACAGCCGCGTCTCAAGTTTCCAAGTTGGAAGGGTTTTCTCCCCTCCCTTCTTCCCAAGCTGAAACACGTCAACCTAAAAAAGGAGAGGAAAGACAGTCTAAGAACCCGTGTCTGAACGCCAGTTCTGTGATCTCTCTCCCTCTCTCTTTGTGCGCCCATGGAAAAGAGGAGGACGGGCAGGGAGGTGGAAGAGAAGAGTAGCATTTTGTAAAACCAGTGACTTTCGCGGCTAATTGGCAGTAGTGAATACATGAATGAAGGCCAAAGAACTAGAGGGGGGAACCTTTACTACAGTAATTTAACTCATGGCAAACGGGAAGAAGAAAGGCATCTTTGTTTCAACGGTCCAATTAGCTGATCAAGAAATAAAACATTTTAAACATGTTTTTCAATGCCGCATTAATTATATATATGTGCATATATATATATATATATATATATATATATATATATATATATACGCACATACATATACACACACCATTAAACCAGGTTTCATGAATTGCACTTTGTGTGTCTCTGAACTGAACTTTGCAGGAGTAGCAACTCTTCCTGCATTCATCGTTTGCTTCATTAGCAAAAGAAGAAGAAGAAGAAGAAGAAGAAGAAGAAGAAGAAGAAGAAGAAGAAATATTAACATCAGTATTCATTATAAAATATCCTGTGTTTGCATCTCACCTTACACACAGAGAGAGATATTGCTTTGGAGAATGCAATTTATGGTTCTGATTGATTTTTAAAAAGATCTAATTTTGGTGTGGGGGGAGAGAACCCTGCTAAATGAGTGGAAATAGAAAAGCACAATGTTTCAGGACTGGGCCTCATTATCCACTCTGTAATGAGGTTCTAAATCAATGGCATTACACGGGCTTAAAGATGGCTTAATGGAGGGGATAAATAGGCCAATTGGAAATAAAGACATTATGAGCGTTGGGAAGTTTCTCTTCTTGACTCCAGCTCTACGTATAAGCACAAAACTTAACGGACTTTTCAGCACTCATTTTTCTCCCCTGGTTTCCATGGGTGAATTCAGGGCTACACCAGCTGATTGTGTGGGTGATGTGTTACCCACAATTCCTTCTGATGCAGCTTGAGGGCTTATGGAATGCCTGGGAGATAATGTCCCCCACCCTTTGTGAAGAACATTTCTCGCCAGTGGGTGGCTTGTGTGGAGGAAAGTGAGGCGGGAACTTCTCTAGTACTTCATCCATATCCTCCAACATTTCTTCGATGAAAATAAGGATGCCTATTCAATAATAATAATAATAATAATAATAATAATAATAATAATAATAATAATTGTTATGTACTGAAGTTCTCACCCTGGGCCAGCAGGGGGATACTGTAGATAGTTATGCAAATGAAGGATCGAAAGTGAGCTTCAGTGATTGGATAGTTTTAGAAAGTTGCTACAGTAATGTTGTACTGGAGCTCTATATAAGCAGGCTGACTGAGCCCTTCAGCTCAGTTCTGTCCTGGCCTCTGAATAAAAAAGAGTTGTTTGAAGAATCGCTGTGTCGTCTGATATGTTCACCCACAACTTAACAGTAATAATTTTATTATTTATACCCTGCCCATTTGACTGGGTTGCCCCTGCCACTCTGGGCAGCTTCCAACACGTATAAAAACCTAATAAAACATTCGACATTAAGAAACTTCCCTATACAGGGCTGCCTTAAGATGTCTTCTGAAGGTTGTATAGTTACTTAACTCCTTATTTTTTTGGGGGGGTTGCATAACTCCATACCCTCCAACATGAAAATAGGGACGTCCTAAGGAAAAGCAGGACATTCCGGGATAAAATCAGAAACCAGGAAAGCTGCTGTAAATCTGGGACTGTCCTTGAACACTTGGATGGTCTGCTTCATCTACTATGCTCTCAGTTCTTGGACAGGAAACAGTCTAGGAATACTGAGCAGTTGCTACAGTGCTGTGCTTAAGTGTGGGGAAATCCAGGGTTGAATCCCCACCCAGGCATAAACCTCAATGTTTGGTCTTTGGGGAAATTGCCAACATTAAATGCGGCAGCAACCACAGAACAAACAGGCATGCACAAATATGGTATCGGGCACAAAACAATGAGGCACATTACAGAACCGTTTCCCCCCTAGCGGATCAGTGGTTTCGCTGTAAATCATGCAAAAGGATCTAGGCTGTGTCTAAGTTAATTCTTTTTTTTTAGTAGTCTAAGCACAAGATTCCACTGCGTGGCCTTCCCACCTAATGGCCTATTAAGATACCAAAATTTTGCTGAAATCTGTATGAGTTATAGCAGCAATTATGTACTAAGTGCAGCCATCTCCATGATCTCTTCAAGCGCAGGACTCCTCCAAGGAGTTTGCCTACAGACACACTTGGGAATCAGTGAACTGAGAAATTCACAACAACAGGATCCAGCACATTTTGGGTGGATGTGATGGGACTTCTCTGACACATAAAGGGAGTGGGCAGCTGGATGGAGGAATATTGTCTCTAACCAATTAAAATGGACATTCATGACCCAATTAAAGCTTCTGATTAGAATCATCTGAAGATGACTGCGATACAGAAAAATACTACCTAGATTAAAAATATTCAGCAAGTATACCATATCACGGACCTGGCTACGATAGCTGAAGCCAGTTTTTTTAATTAAATGTGTCCCGAAATAATTTGTACTTTAGTTAATACTATTAAGGTTGACTTTGCTGAAATAAATGATAGAACTTTCCACTTGAAGAATTTCCCCTTAATATATTGGCAACACAACGGCGGTGTTTGCATTTTAAGCTTTAAGAGCGGCCAAACAATGGGCTCATCAAAAGACAAAGCAAGGGTTTGTAACTTATTGTTGCAATACAGTGGTGCCCCGCAAGACGAATGCCTCGCAAGACGGAAAACCCGCTAGACGAAAGGTTTTTCCGTTTTTGAGCTGCTTCGCAAGACAATTTCCCCTATGGGCTTGCTTTGCAAGATGAAAACGTCTTGCAAGTGTTCCGATTTCCCCCAGCTTTCCCCCCTTTTTCTAAGCCGCTAAGCCGCTAATAGCCTTTTAGCTGCTAATCCGCTAAGCCTTTAATAGCCGCTAAACCGCTAATAGCGCTAAGCCGCTAATAGGGTTGCTTCGCAAGACGAAAAAACCGCTAGACGAAGAGACTCGCGGAATGGATTAATTTCGTCTTGCGAGGCACCACTGTACTCATTTAAAGTCATTTTAGAAATTTAAAATTTGCCTCATAGGTACTGAGATTATTAGCATATTTTTCTCTCCTTAGTCATGACTGCCATGTTTAAAGGTGGCAAACCAACACCTACGCTAGAATCATGAGAGAGAGAGGGCATGATGTTAAATCTCCAAATTGCAGTTGTTAAAGTGTAAGATGAACTCCTTGAAGCTATTAGGACAAAGAAAGGACCAGGGTCGTGCTCCCATTTAGAAGCACAAATTCTACGAACTATTTCCTCCAAAACAAGGCTATACATAAGTTTCCTTTGGGGTATGAGAAAAAGGAAATGATGGTTTACACACTGGAATCAGCGCAAATAATTATAAACAAATATTGCTGACACAAATACAAAGTTTATCTGGTGTGAATTAAGCTGTCAAATTTTAGTCTCCAAAATTCAAGAGAGAAAATGCTTCTTGCTCTTCCGCAAGGCCTCTCTCTTTTGACTGCCTTGTTCTTCTTGTTAGCTGCAAAGGCTACAAATCTTTCCCGCTTTTACATGCAAGAGCGATACATTCACGTTTTCAATCTATTGTAACTTTTTGCTTCCATCTTCCATCCCTTATCTTTGAAGAGCACTTGAAATGATATTGGAAGACGGACCACAGTTAAACTTCATTCTTGATTCACTTCTCTGTATTTATGGAGAAAATGGTTGAATTATGTCTTTCAGGAACCAGCTACCCCCCAAAAATGAAGTATATAGTCCTATAACTCTGCCTGAAAATGGTAAACTAAATGGTGGATTTTAGTGGGCAAAACTGCTCTATTGTACAAGCATTTCTAATGTTTGCATTCTTTATCCTAGTTTCAGTATTATGAATAGCTTGACCCGTGAGTCATTTTGCAGCCGATACGAATGTACATTAAGCTGTACAGTACAAGTAACCTGCCGTGACTTCGATTCCATATTAAATTGTAGTAAATAATAGAAATAGATTTGTTTGTTTATGGTATTTACAGTATATTCTTCACCTTTGGTATAAAATACTCTCAGGATGGCAAATAACACACTATCTGAATGCCCTTTGACATTGTTGATATCATGGGTTGGTGACAGGACAATGAATTATGGCAGATGCTCATGGGACTGGGTGACTAAATTTTGAGAGGTGAGCCAACAGCTTCCCACAGGTGTCTGGTTGCCACTGTGAGAACAGGTTGCTGGACTAGATGGGCGTTTGGCCCGATCTAGAAGGCTTGCCTGTTTTTCTTTGGAGCAAGATTTGGAGCAAGGTATCACCTGTGCCAGTCAAGTGAGGCTATGCAAGTCCTGAATCAGGGTCTGGCGTCAATGATGAATTGGATGAGGGCTGATAAATGGAGCTGAAGCCTTGCCAGATGGAAGCCCTAAACTTGAGAAACAAGTTCTTTGTGGGATTGCACTCTTTGTGGGATTGCACTCTCCCCAAAGGAGCAGCTATGGAGATCCATAAGAGGCACAAGTGTCCTTTGTGGTCAGTGTTTTCTTCTAGCTTCAACGGATAGAACAGCTACGTCTGTTACTGGACAAGGATAGCCTGCCTTGGTAACCAGACAATTGCAATACACCCTATGGTTTGGGAATTACAGCTAGTGCAGAATGCTGAAGCCCAGCTTTGGGCAAGTACAGTACAGCGTATTAAACCAGTGCTGAAAGCTCTGCACTGGCTGCCAGTATATTACCGAACTAGTTTCAAGGTTCAAGGGCATTAGAAGCCCTTGGACCAGGTTACCTGAACAACTGCTCTGTCCCTTATACAGCAGCCAGATAGATCACTGCGATCATCTGGAGAAGCCTTCCTGTCCCATAGGTGCTACACTATTTAGTTTCCACTCAAACCAAGATTTTCAGGGTAATGGCACCAGTACTTTGGAACGCTCTTCCTATTGGAATCGGAGGACCACCTACCATTGTGATGTTTTGCCATCTGTTGCAAACATTTTCGCATCGTCGTGCATTTTCAGAGAAGCAATTCTGTTCGTTGTTTGTCAGTGGGTTATATATTTTTTATGGTTTTATGATCTTCTAATGCTTTTCAGGTACACTTTTGGTGCACATTAGTGCTGTATGAGTTGCTGGCTTATAAAGACTCAAACAACCAAACAAACAAAGGGCAGAGAGGTTGCTGGGCTGCGACTCTCACCAGCCCTGCCTATTAGCTATGCTCTCTGGGGATCATGGGACCTGGAAGTCCAACAATGTTGGAGAAGCAAAGACTCTGAACCCCTCATGCAGGGCAAGGTGCCCCATGCCAAAGTATCTTATTTTGCCAGTGGGTTCTTCCTACGCTCCCAATTTGCGTGCTAACAAAAATCTGCAAAGAAGGCTCTAAATACATATGGGAGAGCTGGTCAAGTTTCCTTTTAACTGAGCCATCCCATTACAGTGGTACCTTGGTTCTCAAACTTAATCTGTTCCAGGAGTCCATTCAACTCCCGAAACCGTTCGAAAACCAAAGCTGCAGGAGCTTCCTGCACTCAATCGGAAGCCTTTCGGACGTTCGGCTTCCGAAAAACATTCGCAAACCGGAACACTTACTTCCAGGTTTGCGGCGTTTGGGAGCCGATTTGTTTGACAACTAAGCCGTTCGGGAACCAAGGTACCACTGTACTACTCACGTTAAGAAACCCCTGCCACATAACAGCGTTACAGAAATGTCTCTAACCAATCCTCCTTGTCAGCTAGGAGCACATTTTCATGTTCCGTGCTGGACTATATTTCATTTAGGAAATTGGTTTTTGTCCACCATCGCCAACTGTCCATAAACAAAACTATGCCTGTTATGAGCAGAGTGTGCAATAATGCCCTCCTCTAAAGGGCAGAATGAAAGACAAACCATTTCAGAATGCGACGGCAGTCATATCACTGCAGCCCGCTGCCTGCATATGTCAAATGACTGATAGCAACTACAGAGGCTTTTTCAATTCTCTTCTAGTGCCGTCTTCAGATACCCTTCCAGATAAGCCCTCCTTGGATTGCAATGAGGAGCTTGAAGAATAAATGATGCCAGAAATTATTATGTCTCAATGCCTTAGCCACACACAGGTTTAGAGAGGGAAATCTGCACATGGGGGGGGGGGGGAGATTCTGCATTGGTGCTTTTCCTCCACATCTGAATCCAAGCAGGACAATCTGAGCAATTACCCACCATGTTTGGTCACAACATCGGATGCCTTCACAATGAATGAGGAAAGTTTTTGTGTGGGAATTCCAAGAATGAGAGAGAAATCATCTCTTCGCCCCAACACATCCTATTGTTGCTTAAAGGACATGGGTTTTCGTTTCCAAATGCTACCTTTGATGGCCCGAGGACCACTTTTGCTGCTCAGCAGTATTATGAGATTACATCGAAGGTGCTTCACCTCCCAGTTTTTGTACCTCCCATAAACTGGTGCCATGTTTATGGGGAAGGAGCTGTGGAAAACAACTACATAGTTAGATATTCAGGTGTTACTGAGCAACGTGGGAAGGAGCAATGCTGCTCCATCTCATGTGTTTGGCAACACTGGGCAAGGTTTGAAGGTAAGAAGAGGGCCAGGGTCACTGGAACGAAATGGCATGCTCCATCCAGGACTTGCAGTTCAGACCTGTATGTCTACATAGTGCTGGCATATCAATGTGGGCATCAGAAGGTATGTTTAACCCTAGAGTCCTATTGCAGCTCCACCTGTTTGAAAGTGTTCTCTTGGATAGAGCTCCGTACGCTTTGCATGCTATTTTAACAGAAGGTTGTAGGTTTAGACTCCAGCATCTCCAGATAGCAATAAGAAAGACCCCGTTTGAGACCCTTGTGTGCTATTGACAATTGGTCAGTGCACACAAGAATTATTCAATATGGTGCCCTCCAGCTGTTGTTGCACTACAACTCCCCTCTTCCTTGACCCGTCGCCATGTTAACTAGGACTGATAGGAATTGGAGTCCAAATACAGCCAGGCTACATCTGGTGTAGGCAATGCCAGGCTTGACAGACCAATGGTCTGGCTAAGTGCAGAGTAACTTTCCGGGTTCCACATACCACTAATAAAACCCTGTTGTCCTTTCTGACATTCCAGCTGAACCTATGTCTGTATGCATTTATTTCTTTGTTTATTGCCTCCGTCTCCTTGCATAGAACTTTAGATCATGAGCTCCTCAGGGCAGGGACCTGTGGTGGTGGTGTTGTTGTTCTGTAAAGCCTCTTTCACATAGAATCATAGCATATAGTCCAACCCCCAGCAATGCAGGAATCTCAGCTAAAGCATCCATGGCAGATGGCCATCCAACCTCTGCTTAAAAACCTCCAAGGAAGGCCCACAACCTCCCGAGAGAGACTGTTCCACTGTCGAACGTGGTTGGTATAACAACAAAACAAAATTGCATGGGGAGTGGGTCCCATGGAACTTATTGGGGCTTACTTTTAAGTAAACAGGCAGAGCTTCATGGCTTTGTTTGTGTCTTCTAGTATCTGGAAGCTCTCAGTCAGGCTTAAAGCTTAGAAAGTGGCTGCAAAGTTGAGGAGAGTTTTGGTTGACATTGATCACGACCGGTGATTATTCCAAGACCCAAAATACTGCTACAGCTTTTGCCCAGATGACGGGCTTCAGTCTGGTATCAATGTACCATCCAGACTAGTTGTGAAGTTCAGGTTTCTCTTTCCAACTGTCATATTAGATCTGTTTCTCCTGTGTTCTTTTCTTCCCCTTGCCCCCTTTAATCATGATATCATTCCAGTTCGGTACCAAAGATCAAAGACGTTACCTTCATCTTACTGTGGAATTTTCCTTAGGTTTATTTGCTGCGGGGGAATAAGAAGGTATCCACTGTTGTACACCTTTAAAAAAAGGAAAGGTTTCCCCCCCTCCCCCCCAGCAATCTTTTAATCTTGGGTAATTTGAATGTACAAGGAGGATTCATAGGTGACAGACTGGTTTTGCTAAGACAAGAAGTGACGAAACCACCCCACAACAGTCCCTGGAAGTCCAACAATGCGCTTGGAGCATTTTGAGACAACTCTTGATCCAAAGGTATCAAAGGGTTACAGTTAAGATCAAGAAGAATTAAAACTGATGGCGAGCCAGAAACAACCTGCAATGCAAGGTCATTACTTTCCCTCGTTAAAGCGGTCTCAGTACAGTGGTCTGATCTGAAACTTTAATTGAAATGCTTCAAATGATGCATTTATAAGGATGATGAGGTGGATGCTGCCCATTTATTGACCTCTGCAAGGAAAAAGTAGAACTATAATGGGGTGAAATTCTTAAGAGCTTGCTGGAGGACAGTTGAGGCCTTTTAATGAGGGAGCCTTTCGCTCTTCAGCAGAGGGAGGAACTCTTCAAGATGCTAAAGTAAAAAAAGATTGATGCTGATCAATGTCAAAAATATTCTGAATGACCACAAACGTTACAGAGGCAGGAATACAAGGGAAATAAAAAAATAATACCATCAATGTCCAAAGAAGAATACTGGTTTCTTAAAGAAAAGAAAAGAATTTAATGCTTTATTTAATATGCCGCTTAATTGTTCTCATTTCCAAGTTCTCAACCTCCCTCCCTCCTCCTTTTTTTCTTTAATAGCCTATTGCATTCTGTATAAACTCGTTCCAAATGTTGTCCCTTTTATCCAAGCAAAGTCTACGTCTATAAGCATTCCGTTCATAAGTTGTGAGTGTTGCCATACTGTCAATCCATTGAATAAAAGGGGTCATATCTTTTTTCTTCCAAGTCATCTGTATCACTCTCTTGGCCACCATTGGCTCACATCAAATCCATTTCTGTCACCCCGCTGTTAACTTCCATACAGTAGGCATATAATTCAAAATAACATTCTCTGCTGAAAGTTTCAACTTTTTCTGTGTTGTCATACTTACAAAATCCAGCGCTTTCTCCCAAAACTTAGTACATATAGAATATTGTGCAAGCATATGTTTGAAGGCAGTTCAAACATGTTTGTCATATACTTGAAGTATTTATACCCAACCGTGGGTGGCATTCGACTGAACCATCCCGTCCGAGCAAGGGTTACCACATGCAATGGGACTCCCCCCCCACTAATTTCTGTCCCTCTCTCCAATCTGCTCTGGGGGGTTGGGGAAACTGCTAGAACAAACATAGGGTGTGTGTGGAAAGGGGAAAGGTCAGCTATGCAAACCAAAATCCTTTGCCGACAGAACTATTTACTTAGCGCTACATTGAACACAGTGCTGTTTTTCTAGAAAAAGAACTCACCATTAACGCCTCCCGTGTTCTCTTATAATGGCAACGGCACCTGCCTGAGAGGTGCCGGAACTGAGTTCCGGAGAGTTCCGGCTGAAAGAAAGCTCTGCTTAGCGCTATGTTGAACACAATCTCTACTAACTGACATTCTCGGGGCAGCTAACAATATATTGAAAATTCTTACGTCGCCAAACCTTTATTAGGCATTTCAAATATAGGCTATCATAAAACATCCATATATAAAATTTTAAAACATATACAAATAAACAGCCATGTAAAACGAAGATTTTAATTGGAGTTCCTTCCCACTAAATAGTGCCATTCACCACTCTAAGAGATACTATTGATAAAAAAACTCAGCCACCCTTGCTGTTACTTTCGGGTTAATGTCAGACAGATAGACTCTAGTGTTTTCATTGTGCCGTGATGTTAGACTGCCTAAAAAAGGGGATAGTACGCGTTTGACTAGCTGGTTGTGCAATGGACAGTAGAAAAGAAGATGTTATTCTGTGTCCAGCACATTCAAAAAACCTCCACAATGTCTATCGTTTCTTAAATATCTGCCCTTGACAAAAGCTGAGGGGGAAATGTTCAGCTGGGCTAACATGCGCAGGACTGGAATTATTAATTTTTAAATATAAGTGACCCTGCTATTTGTTGTATTTAAACCATAAAACTTGGGGGAGCAAGTTTTGTTTGCAGCTGACTCGACGTTTTGTTTTGCAGCGTCCCTCAATCTGATTTGAATATTGCGATAAATATATTGCTCACTTGAATTATACAAGAGTTCCAAGTCAATACCAATAGATCTGATTTTGCTATGTAAGAGTTGGAACCATCTGGATTTATAAGAGCCCTTAAGTAAAATAGTTTTGGGGGTGTTCTGTCAAATGCCACCCCGCAGCTGAATCTCCTGACGTGCTACTGAAGCAGGCGGCTGTTAAGTTACATGTCTGACATTCCTCCCTGGGCTTCTGCTATTGTCTCTTGAAGCCTTTGGGACACTTAATGCCTCTGCCAAGATCTCAGATATTCACGTTGTGTTCACTCCTCATTTTTGCCTCTGGTAATCAGGTGTTGCAGGTTTCTGAATTCTTTCAAAACACCTGCTCCACCTGTTTAATCGCAGGCTACATTGCAACACATGAAATGCACCTGAAAGCCAGGAGTGGGGAATTTGTGGCCCTCCAGAGATCCATGGACTATGATTCCCATCAGCCCCAGGGCCATCTTTCCTATTGGGCTCACTGGTGTTTTGCGCCAGGGCGTTATCCTCTCAGGGGCGCCCCAGCGAGTGGGGGAGCTGCACGGCTTTGCCGGCGGCCTCCCCTTTCCCTGCACGCCCGCCAGCTGTGCCCCGTCAACCATATGGCTGGCGAGCATGCAGCTTGCCACCCAAGCTTAAGATGGCCCTGATCAGCCCTGACCATTGGCCATGCTAGCTGGGGTTGATGGGAATTGGAGTCTAATTTCTGAAGGGCTACAAGTTCTCCACGGGAAGTGAATCTCACTCAGACTATTTTCACTCTCTTAAAAACCAACCAACCAACCCAGTCTCCATTTTCTCCTCCGTCAGTTATTCTGTCTGTTGCAATTGCTCTATTTAGGCAAAAACCCCAGGCCACAAGGTATATCAGATCAGGGGACAAGACAGTGGAAGTCAGAGACATCTCTGTGTTGATTTTATCAATATATATATATTTTAAATCCGCATCCCCACTAAAGTTCAGTTTTAGCATGATAACAAACTGCATAGACCACAATGACCTAAGAAAAAACAAATACTTTCTTGACTTTCCCCCTTTCTTTTAATTCTGTTATCTCTTCTAAGCAGGGAGGTCCCTACTCCTATCCACATGATTATCTTTCTATCCAGCTGCTAAGTTGTAATTTTTTTCTTTTTTCTTCTTGGGTTACTGGGCTATTGACAGAGCCACCATTTTTCATGCTCTACTCTAACCTTAGAGTGACATATGACTTTTGTTTTCAGATAGCTGACCATTTCTAATCTCTCGTAAGCTTGGCCTTCTTAATTCCTCTTTATTTTATGAGAGAAGGGAGAATTCTCTCCAGATGAGTATCTCACTATTTAACAGATTGCTTTCTTTTTCATAACCATTCCCCACCCTGATACTTTTTCTGTTGGATTGTGAAATCCTTACAGCCACACAGGACTGCTAAGAAGAAAGAAAAGCATGGCATTGTGGCATCTGCTTTGATGTTTGAGAACATATGGAGATACTGAGATGGTTTATAACAAGGGTAGTCAATGTAGTTGTTGGACAATAACTGCCACCATTCCTGACCATTGACCATGCTGCCCTGGGGCTGATAGGAATTGCAGCTCAGCAAGATCTGGAGGGAACCGCATTTGCTACCACAGCGTCCCTCACAAACGACATTTGTGTTTAGTATCACTTGAAAAGCTACCTATGTTCACATGCTGTTTAGTCGTTTAGTCGTGTCCGACTCTTCGTGACCCCATGGACCAGAGCACGCCAGGCACTCCTGTCTTCCACTGCCTCCTGCAGTTTGGTCAAACTCATGCTGGTAGCTTCAAGAACACTGTCCAACCATCTCGCCCTCTGTCATCCCCTTCTCCTTGTGCCCTCCATCTTTCCCAACATCAGGGTCTTTTCCAGGGAGTCTTCTCCTCTCATGAGGTGGCCAAAGTATTGTTTACATATCCTCCAACATTTCTCTGATGAAAATACAATAATAGAATTGTACAACTGGAAGGGAATCTTTTTGCCCAACATGGTGCTATAACCCACAACCCTGAGATTGAGAGTCTCATGCTCAGTAGAGATGTCCTATTCAATAATAATAATAATAATAATAATAATAATATTGTGCTTTTTTATGGGGGTATGCAGGGGTACACATACCCCTAAACATTTTGTGAATCTTTGTACTTTTGTCCATTTACTGTATTTATTTCCCCCGATTTGAACTATAAAATGGTGCTTCTCTTGAGTCAAAATGAGAGTACCCATAACCATTTTTTAGGGGGGGAAACACCCACTGAGGACGTCCTAAGGAAAAGTGGAACATTCTGGGATCAAATCTGAAACCGGGATGGCTTCTGTAAATCCGGGACTGTCCCAGGAAAACAGGGACACTTGGAGGGTCTGTGTTCATGGTGGGTTGGATAGATTCAGGGAAGAGCCCAAAATCCCCTGATACTACACCTCAGATGCCCTTACCTCCTTGATCTCTGATTGCTACCATGCAGGGGCAATTTTCTTTAGCACTTGAATTTGCCACAGACCATTAAGCCCGAGTGGGGCACTGCCAAGTTATGGTGAAGACCTAGCAGAAGAGAAAGGAGCTTATTTGAGACATGGCACAAGCTGCTTGTCTTTTTCCCTCATGCTCCACTGCTGAGCACATTCGGAGCCGTTTTATATATTCAGCATAGGAAGAATAAAAGCTCTGAAAGCCAACGTTTATCTCATTAAAGCATGTTGATTGAGACCAGATTTTGAAATGAAATGCCAGAGTGAATAATTCTACTGTAATTATTTTTTAATGATAGGTTTAACTTTTAATATAGTTCCCCCCCCCCTTGCTGATCAAACTTTATTTTTAAAAAAGCAGCTGTCCTGGGAATTATTAGCAGCTCGGCGTGACATTGGGAGGTTCCTACTGGATGTTCTCTCTCGTCCCCCACTTCCTTGCTTGCATTTACAATCATGCTTTGCATTAGTGCTATGCAATTAGATAAATTGTGTGTGTGGTATTTAAGTTTGTTTTTCTTTCCCCTAAAAAGTAACCAAATTGGTATTAAGTATTCAAGATGTAATCTCCACAGCAGGAAGCAGCAGATCAGATTCATCTTAAATAATGGAGGAACATCAGAGCTGCAAGTAGAATGCATTTTCTTTCCTATCAATTATTTTTATGTCAGTTTAACGCTCAGGAAAGTTATTGAGTGACTGTGCAGGAGAAATAAGACCTCCATTTACTCCAGTCTTTATTAGAAAAATATTAGCATTTTGCTGTCACTCCTGGAAGTTCCATTTGAGCTACTTATGGTTACTGGTTTGTAACAACACCCTGTGTAGGTGCTTGGTATATTTGTTTTCCTTGGTGTTGTGGTTGTGGTTTTTGTTTTTTTGTTTTTGAATTTAATGTTTCTATTGAGATGCTAGCCGACAAATGAAAGACAATATAAGAAACGTAATTAATTTAATAGAGTATTTGGAAGCAAGAAATGAAAAGCAGGCTGCGTTAATCTTTCTAGATGTGGAGAAAGCCTTCGATAACATTTCATGGTCATTCATGATCAAGGTTTTAGAGAAAATGGAAATAGGTAACTCTTTCCTAGCAGCAATCTATACTGATAAATCCACAAATATATTAATAAATAATATTCTTTCAGACAAACGCCAAATAGAAAAAGGAATGAGACAAGGTTCCCCCTGTCTCCACTGTTGTTTATTATGACATTAGAAATATTGCTTCAGAATATAAGGAGAAATAGGGAAATTAAATGTATTGAGGTGGGACGTAGCATTTATAAATTAGGGGCATTTGCTGATGAGGTGGTGTTCACACTAGAACAACCTTTGGAGAGCATTTCCAAAGCATTAGAAGAAATAAAAAGGTTTGGCAGAGTGGCGGTTTTTAAAGTAAATTCAGATAAAACCAAAATGTTGGTTAAAAACATGGATGCGTAGTTGAATTCTTTTTTAGCAAGGATGTCTGGTTCGAAAATAAGTAAAAATGTCAGGGAATTTGGCTAACAGTAAGAAATCCTAACTTATTTGAAAATAATTATATTAAATTGTGGAAAGAGGTTAAGAAAGAGTTGGAGATATGGGGGAGAATGAAACTCTCATTCACTATTCCTGCTCCTTTCCCTCCAACCGATGCTGGCGGTGAACTGAGTACCTGGGGGAACACAACTGGGGCAGGTCAGGCCTGTCCAGTTCATCCTCTCAGGTCTCAGCACAGCACACCAGGTCAGCCACCTCACCCACAACCAAAACATGGATGAAATTGGCCTTATTGTGGACTGCTCTGATGTTCACCAGCAGCTTCACCAGGTAGAAGGGCAGGTTGACATGACACCTCAACTCCTGCAACTGTGAGACAGACTAGAAGAAGCCCAAACCCTCAGCTCTCGAGGAATTGACATCCAGGACACACGTGTGGATCATAACTCGCATTATCTAGCAATTTTTCCACTTCCCAAATGGTCTGAAATGGTTCTTGGCTTGAAAAAAGCAGGTCAAAATATATTTGGGAATATTTTGAGAGAAAATTTATGTAGAAATGCATATTTTTAGAAAGCTTAATTTGATAATTCAAAGGTAATGGAACAGGCTTATGAGTGACATGGACCAAAAGTGACGTGGACCAGAAATAGACTGTTCTCCCCAGCCTTAATTTGTTTGCATGGATTTCTGTGTGCATGTTCATGATTTGGGGGATCACTTTGTAGACCAGGCCTAGGTGCAGTAAAATAAATCTGATGTCCACACTTTACAGAGGACTTTCATTCTACAGAGAAGCAATTTCCATGCACAGCTCATGTAAAAGTAGTAAATGAAGTTTGAATTCTCTTTGGAAGGAGAGGAGTCGAGATCATTATGTATTTATTAATCGACATGCTGCATGAATAAATCCATGGATACTGCAATGGTTTGAGGAACTGTGTATATATAAGCATTCATTTGCACCTGTGAATCTCTATGCAATGAGGGATGTACATGGGGGATCTTGCCCACAATATATAGCCCCCAGATGAATTGATGTGAAAGTGTCCCTGATTTCCTGATCCTACTGTTTCTGTTGGATAATGTTTTAATAATTTCTTTTGGTAAACTGTTGCACTGTTTAGCCGTTGCCAAGTTCCACTCCAGAGACAGCTGCATTTCGGCAGCAAATGGGAGAGATTACCGTATCTATCTGGAAAGTGCTTTGGGATTTTTCTAGATTAAAGGCACTATTAGCGTAAGACATTATGAAGGAGAAAGGGAACACTTTGCTGCTTAAATGCAGGTGCTGTATAGCTTCCCGCGATAGATGTGTTCCAAGAAAAGCGTTTTGGATTGTGTTGAAAATTTGAAAGCGCTAAACCTCCAGGCTCTTTGTGGGCTCCCTCTCCCTCTCCTAAATTCATTTCCCCTGTATAAATAAAAATTAAAACACTTTGAAACTTCACTTTAAACTTTCTTCAAAAGGAGGGATGAAAAAAGAAACATTAATAGGAAGATTTTTTTATATATATAAAAAAATCCCACTTATAAAAGAACGCTAAGCACAGCAGATAGCAGAGGTTTTTAGAAACACTAATGGATAGATATTATATTGTATGAAGTTACATAAGGGAAGGGGAAACAGAGAGAGCAAGGTGGAGGGTTGGGGGTGGGAAGGAAGAGATACAGAGCTTTTGAGTGTGTATAGTCAAGACAAGATGTATTAAAGGATTACAAGAGTCAAGTATTGTATTCAAGGACTACACAGTAAAAAGGAGAGATGATGCCTGCTAGGGTTAAAATAAAAATAAAATAAAAAAGACTGTAAATGTATCAGTTAAATAACCAGTGCACAGAAATATCCTGAGTTTGCCTCTTCTTATTTGTGGGTGCAATAATGAAAAACTCTCTCTCTCTCTCTCTCTCATATTACTTGATCCACTCTCTCTCTGGTTCTACTTGATGATATTGGATTATCATGGTTAACTCACTTACTTTGATGGCTTCTTACGCTCCATCCCCAAACCAAAGGTGTACAAAGATTCCATGTAGCCTGGGCTGGCCCAAGATATTTTGTCACCTGAAGCGAACCACAAAAGTAGTGGTGCCCTCCTGAACAGGGAAGAAGGGGTAAGTGAAGATCTACATCAAGAACAAGAGGGGAATAAATATCTACACTGGGGTCTGCTGCCCCTGTGGATCCTGCCACCCAAGGCGGTCACCTCACCTTGCCTCATAGGTGGGCCGGCCCTGCATGTGGCATGCTATATGTTCCTGGTGTCTATTTGTCTTCAGAGACCACATTTTCAGTACGTAACCTGTGTTGTGTTTCTCTCTCTTATCTATATTGTTTTGTTTTGTTTTAGATCTTGAGGTGCAACAACAGAGATCATCTGGGTCAGGGCCTGTCTCTCCTGACCTTGACAAGTAGCTCACATGGCATGATGGGTCAAGTAAACACTGGCGTTCTCCAAGTGAGCAACTTCCTCCAACCGAGGGTGGATCTACACTTATGGTTTTTAACGTTCAGGAAAGGATGAGGAAGGGTTTTGATAACGTAGATGGGCACATGACGTCCTACTTTTTATGTTCCTAATGCATACCTTGTCTTTTTATCATTAATTTTTTAATTGTTTTATGCTGCTATGTCGGTGAAACACTGCTCATATGTCCCTATGTAGCATTTTACCTTCTTTCTTTTTTTACTGCATTCAAACTCTGACCTGCCTCCTCCAATGATATTCAAGGGGTGGCATTCAGGGAGGGAGGGAGGAAGAATTAAAACAGGACACCAGAAGGCAGTGACCACCAGCAGGGAAAGAAACATCCATTTTGGAAAACGGTATGGCTGGGTTTTACTAACATTTGACCATTAAAAACAAAACAAAACCTAAGGTAAAAAACATCTTAATTAACAAGGATGCCCTGTGATGTTTTAGACTGACATATCTAATATTGTTCTAATAGGGGGAAATAACATTAAACAAATCAGTGTAGATCCAACCCCAATCTGTTATTGGATGGAAGGCTTTTATACTTCCAGGTGCCACCCCAAAACCCTCAAGGAGTTTTGGAAGGCCTTAAAGAAGCAGACTTCAAGCACTTCTACTCCTCTCAGGTAGACCAGTGTGCCCTGGAAACCCCCAAACCAAGGTAGAAGTTCATCACTACCCCATAGGGCACAAAGGATGATGTGCAGACCATGAAAGCTATTCATGGTACAACGGTACCTCTACTTACAAACGCAATCCGATTCGGGGTGCCGTTTGCAACCCGAAAAGTCAATAAGTAGAGCTACTGTGCATGTGCGAAGCACACAGATCACTTCTGTGTGTGCACGAGGGGCGAACCTGAAAGTAAACAGTTCCGGGTTTGCCGCGTTCGTAACCTGAAAAGCTGTAATGTGAAGCAAATGTAACATGAGGTATGACTGTAAAAAAGGTAAAGGGGCCCCTGACCATTAGGTCCAGTTGTGAGTGACTCTGGGGTTGCGGCGCTCATCTCGCTTTATTGGCCGAGGGAGCCAGCTTCCGGGTCATGTGGCCAGCATGACTAAGCCGCTTCTGGTGAACCAGAGCAGCGCATGGAAATGCCGTTTACCTTCCCGCCGGAGCAGTACCTATTTATCTACTTGCACTTTGACATGCTTTTGAACTGCTAGGTTGGCAGGAGCAGGGACCGAGCAACGGGAGCTCACCCTGTCGTGGGGATTCGAACCGCCGACCTTCTGATCGGCAAGCCCTAGGCTCTGTGGTTTAACCCACAGCGCCACCCGCATCCCGTTAGGTATGACTGTACATTCATGTAAAAACCTTGAGTGACAACAGCTGGCACATGTACTGCATTTGCTTTTGGGGTTCTCTCTCTTTCTATGTCTCTTATTAAAGTTAACCAGCATCTTTCTTAAATGGGCCTGATGCCTTCTAGGTTGTTGCTGGACCACAACTCCCATCATCCCCCTGACTTTTGGTCCTGTTGACTTGGACTGATGGGAGTTGTCAGCCAGAACATCTGCAGGGCACCAGGGTGTGGGAGGCATTCTTAAACGAAAGGGAGAAAGCAGGCAGGCGGGAGTTGGCTTGATTTAGGAACCAGATCAAAGGAGAACAAAGACCTTGGGAAACAGTCCACAGGGGGGAAAGAAAAACATGACGGGCAATATGCTTCCTTCTGAATTTTCTTCTTTTTCTTCTGGAAAAATGTGTCACAACCTCCCTTCCGCTGAAAATGAGCAACAGCACGAAGACAAAGAGGTGTCTGTTGCAGATGTCCTTGTTCCAGCTATGAGCAAATTGTGTGTGTGTGTGTGTGTGTGTGTGTGTGTGTGTGAGGGGGGTTTGTTCCCTGCCTCTCCCCACCCCATTCCTAAATAACCCCAGAACATTGGCTCAACCCTACCCAGTTTCCCAGGACAGGAACTTCTACTTTATGACTTGCTCACATTGTCATCGGAAATTAATTTTGCCCCTGAAAGACAAATTGGCTGGTAGCTTACGAAGCGAAATGGGGAAGAACAAGAAGGCATCTGTTTCTTCTGCATTTTGTCTCCTTGGTGTCTTACATATAAATGAATCTGAGTGTTCAAACTTAAATTAAGATCTTTGGCTAGATAAACAGTTAAAACTGGTTCCCATAGCTACCTCTCACACATAGCTGTGATTGCATTATAATCCCCTAGTAATCAGGTCTAAATGAAAGAAAGATGATAAGGGCGCTATTTTCAGTTTTCAGTACTGATTTTTATTAGCTCTCAATCAGATCGGGTCTGCTTTGCCTTTCATCACATCGTGGCTATGTTTGTAGAATCATTAGAGTTATAAAGTGTAAATCTTCCCAAGGTACATTTGTCTCCCCTTGAGGTGCTTTCGAGAAGGAAAACTCTGGAGATTACACTGGTTGCTACAAGGAAGATCGGTTTCAGCAGCCAGAGTGGCAATGCAACGTATGTTGGCTTCATTTATCCTGGACCCGTGTGAATACCTACTGAGTTGCCTAACTTAAAAGGAACACATAGAAGGGCGAGAGAGAAGCCAACCAGCAGCCACGAAAAATGTATTTGCCGGAACACAATCGCACTATGGGTTGTAAAGTGTACATAACGCAGCTGTTTCTTAATCTGCTTTGTTATCTTGCTTTGCATCATTCCCAATGCATTTCCATGTGCAAATGAATTGTAGGCAAAACCGCAGGCTTGGCCGGGACTAGAATGTTGTTTTTAGGGAGGTAAAGCAAACCTAATAAAAACATCATGCTGCAGCAATACATGAGTATTTCTGTCGGGGCGTGTTTCAGACAAAGAGACTGGAGCAGCTCTCTGGAGTGTGGTGCACAGGAGAAACAAGTGCCAGCATTGGGATGAGACTAGACCTAGCCAATAAAGTCACGCTGACATCTATCAATCCACAGTTCCTTCCCAAACAAGCTTATGAAACAAAAAAAAAAGCATCAATGCAACAGAAGATAAGCTGTTTTAGATACCAGTGGGAATGTTTGGGGCTGCAATCCTATATCCACTTGCACAGGACTGCTGGACCTACTGTTGATCTCGTCCACTCAATCCACCGGAGCTTATCTTCACATGCAGGGGAAACCCTCAACACACCAAGGATCTGAGACCCACCGGCTACCCTCACCTGGACTAGCTGGCCAGTCAAAGCCGTTTCCCGGGATGCAGCTGTTGTCGCACGCTGACAGCTTCTAGGAGACATGGGTGAGATCTGAGTGCAGGGTGGGGACCAAAGGTGGACCAACTACCCCAGAAGGAGCATGATGTGCCCCCCACTGGAGGTACTATCCCCTCCCCTAAGACCCCATTTACTCCATTATTGGACTACGGCTCCCATATCACTTACCATTGGCCACAATGCATGGGCCTGATGCCAAATGGAATGCAGCAGCTCCCTGGGAGTCCCAGGTTTCTATTCCATGGTCTAGATACGTAGTCTGGGATTGTAATAGTATTCAATAGATGATCTTGTGAATCAAGGGTTGGAGTCAGGGGTGAGCACCAGGATCAGGTACTGACCCCCTTGATTGTGCTGCTACCTTGTAAGTTGCGGTTTCATATTGAGGTCTCTTCTTTTGAATGCAGATTGTTTATACAGCGGTGCCTTGGGTTACAAACACTTCAGGATACAAACTCCGCTAACCCGGAAGTAGTACCTCGGGTTAAGAACTTTACCTCAGGATGAGAACAGAAATCGCATGGCGGCGGCACGGCGGCAGTGGGAGGCCCCATTAGCTAAAGTGGTGCTTCAGGTTAAGAATGGTTTCAGGTTAAGAACGGACCTCCGGAACGAATTAAGTTAGGTACCACTGTGCTGGCCTATTCTTACATGTATGCACACACTTTTAAATTCTAACCCGCAACCTCCAAAGTTGCATCATTTATTTTATTTTATTTTATTGGGAGAAAACCCCCAACAACAACAACACTTCAGTTTGTAAGATGCAGTTTGGGATCAGAAGTCCTGCATGCTTGTGTGGACAGGGTACTCTTTTCTATGTCTTTGACGTTTCTGTTATATCTTTTCTGATCTAGTTCTCCTGGGAGCATTTCAAAGAAAGTTAATAATCTCCTCAAATAAGTGTGTAGAGTCTTTTGGAAACGAACCCCAAGTTAACTCCATGCTTTTTCTTTTTTAATAAAAAAAGAACATCAGGAGTTTTCTCAGTATGTTGCATATCTGAAATTATCATTTAAATACCACAGCAAATTTATTTTACATATGCTGTATTGTATCTGGAACATGATTCAGCACAATGTGTGATACGGTAGCATTAATAATTTAAACTTAATGAAAAAATGGTGGTGGAATTTATGTTTGTATTATTATTATTATTATTATTATTATTATTATTATTATTATTATTAATAATAATAATATATTTATACCCCACCCATCTGGCTGGGTTAAAAGCACAATAAAATATCAAACATTAAAAACCTCCCTAAACAGGGCTGCCTTCAGATGCCTTCTAAAAGTCAGACAGTTATTTATTTCCTTGGCATCTGATGGGAGGGCATTCCACAGGGCGGGTGCTGCTACCGAGAAGGCTTTCTGCCTGGTTCCCTGTAACCTCACTTCTCTCAGGGAGGAAACCGCCAGAAGGCCCTCAGTGCTGGACCTCAGTGTCTGGGCTGAATGATGGGGGTGGAGATGCTCCTTCAGATATACTGGGCCGAGGCCGTTTAGGGCTTTAGAGGTCACCACCAACACTTTGAATTGTGCTTGGAAACGTACTGGGAGCCAATGTAGGTCTTTCAGGATTGGTGTGGGTGAGATATCATAGAATACAGGAGGCATTCACTCTTGCAAAGAGATTTCTCTTTCTTCTTCTCCCCCTGTAACTTCCCAAATCTACTCTGGAGGGTTTGGGGGACATGGGTGGTGGTGGTCAGAGGGGGCCTGGAGGGGGAGAAGAGAAACCAGAAATCCTGCTGTACATGCAGATTTCCATTGGACAAGCAGGCAAACATCAATGGATAGCATCATAGAATTGCCGAGTTGGAAGGGATCACGAGGGTCATCTAGTCCAACCCCTGCAATGCAGAAATCTTTTGCCCAATGTTGGGCTTGAACCCACAACCATGAGATAAAGAATCTAATGCTCTCCTACCTGAGCTATCCCTGGATGTTGCCCTTACATATTTATATATACCTGCCATGTTACTTGTTCCTAAACTTCAAAGATGTGTACAGTTCTTCAAAACCAAGGCAGCATTGCAAAGCTGTTGATTATTCGTATTCTAAATATTATTCATATCACTCACTTGCAAAGTATCTTTCACCTACAACATTTTCTTTCAATCCGCCAGATACAATCCTGTGTACAATGCACAATTTGTATGTATGTTACATGTTAACACTCTTAGAGAAAATCCTGAGAATTAGTGGTGCAGTTAGTCAAATTTTATAAGACGATCTGAAGTCAAGAAGTTTTCTCTCTCTTAAAGTATATATATGGCAGAGATCATTAAACATTAACACCCAAGGGGAGTAAAAAAAGAAGAGTCAAAATCAGTTCATAAAAACATATACTGAAACAGCAACATTTGGGTGTAAAAAATTAATCTGGTGCCGCGTTAAATAATATGCAGAGGCTCTCATCTTAAAATGCTTGATTCGTCGTTAATATTTCAAACTCCATAAGCTAAAATTCAACATTGATTCTTTCAAAAGCAGAGCAAAATACAGCAATCTCTTCCTGAGGTTTTGTTCGCGAGCATTTGTGGTCCCGTTAAGCACATATAATATCGGAGAGATGTTGCTGTACCTAACGACGCACTCGGAAAATAAGGCTAAAATTGTAGACTCCTGATGATCAACAGATAACAATATGTGCTGTGTATAAATAAATGTTCGGCATCAAGAGCCATTATTGGATTAGCTATATAATCATGACGCAGGCTGTGCTGACAAATGAACACTTTTCATTTGGCTCAAGGTCCTCATCAGCAACGGAACTAATTTTACATTCTCACCCATTAAGTGAATAAGATGTGGGGGAAAGCTGTCTGCTTTTTGAAGTGTAAATTTGCTGCTACAGGGCTGTGCAGACCAAAGCTCTTTTGAAGCACTGAAATGCGATCATCTCGGGGGACATGTGAACCTGACCGGTTTAGGTCATTTGTGTAAAAAGGTATAGAACGGGTGAGCGCCAAGGAGGAGTCATTTGGCTGTGGTTTTAGACAGATAACAGGGCCATTTGGATGATTCTAAACTTTACAAGTCTCTCTCCCCTTATCTCGGCGAATAGAAAAGAGCTTCCCCCAGAAGCCAGCAGATATCTTTTGAGAGCTCAGGAAAAGAAGCCTTATTATATATATCTGAAGTGGCTGCTTTGCAAAGACTCTGAAGTCTCGGGATCTTTTGCTTTTGTAATGTTCTGAATGTCGTCTTCCAAGGAAGCGCAACATTTTTAGGAGAAACCTCATCTACCCAAGCAGAAAAACCAGACCCTCCAAGTGTCCCTGTTTTCCACGGACAGTCCCGGATTTACAGACACCTCCCCGGTTTCTGATTTGATCCCGGAATGTCCTGCTTTTTCTTAGGACGTCCCTATTTTCATCGGAGAAATGTTGGAGGGTATGGTAAAGTAAAGATAAAGGGACCCCTGACCATTAGGTCCAGTCGCGGCCGACTCTGGGGTTGTGGCACTCATCTCGCTTTATTGGCCGAGGGAGCCGGTGTACAGCTTCCGGGTCATGTGGCCAGCATGACTAAGCCGCTTCTGGTGAACCAGAGCAGCACACGGAAACGCCATTCACCTTCCTGCCAGACCTATTTATCTACTTGCACTTTGACGTGCTTTTGAACTGCTAGATTGGCAGGAGCAGGGACTGAGCAACGGGAGCTCCCCATCACGGGGATTCGAACCGCCAACCTTCTGATCGGCAAGTCCTAGGCTCTGTGGTTCAACCCACAGCACCACCTGTGTCCTAGTGATTTGATTTACTGAAATGGGGGTTGGGTGGGGTGCTTAAATGCATTACTGTGTGTTTAATTCTGGAATGTTCCCCAGCAACTCTTGTGTGATTGGTTCATGCTGGTCACATGGGAGGTATCTTATTACATTCTCCATTTTGTTTTGTGTGAGAGTGACTTGACTGGAATAGCTTCATTTCCATGAACACAGAAGAAGAGACAGTGTTAGATTGGGCTGCCATACATCCGGGTCTTCCTGGGAAAACCTGGACATATGGCGAGAAGGTTGTTTTGTAAATGGTTAAATTTGGGGGAAATGCTCCCTCCCCCCAAAGCTCAACTTTGACCAAAGCTCAACTTTTAACTTTTGGGTATATGGCAACCCTAGCTTTAGATAACTCTCTAAACAGGAGAGGAGTGCTAAGATCCAGCCTTCCCCAACCTGCTTCTGTTCAGATATGTTGAATGACAACTTCTATAGCATAGCTGATAGTCAGGGATGATGGAAGCTGTGGTCCAAAGTATCTGGACACAGCATCAGGTTGGGGAAGGATGCTTGAGACAACAGACTAAAATTAAAGATGAACTTTGTAAACTGGAGAGCTGAGCAAATAGCAGAAGCAAGCATGCAGCAATAGGAAACCCAGTAAAGTCAAATGTAACATCTCACACAGATGAATGACACACCAAAAGCACAAGTATTTGATGATATATATATATAAGTATATAGCAAAAAATAAACCATGATTTGGAAAGTACCTCTTCAATCAGCATTGCTAAGTTTTCATTTGAAGAGCTATATTCAGGCTTGGACACAACAGCTCTGAGAAGCTGTTTGACAAGCTGAGAAGGGTGGAATCTACACTCATATAAAAAAAGTTCTGAAAGTGATTTTTTAAAAAAAGCGTTTTAAAAAATACATTGAATTTTCTGTAAGTCTCACCATCCTATGGACTCAGCTATACAGCTGCAAATGAAATGTTTTAAATGCGTTGTAAAGTGCAATATAAAAATGCGACACCAGATGGCGAAAGTGAGCTATGAGAAATTCAATGTATTTTTCAAAACATATTTTTAAAAAAGTATTTTCACAGCATTTTTTTTTATATGTGCGTAGATTCCACCACGGTTGCTGCTTGAATGATAACAAAGAGTCTAAGGCTGTGTATACCCCACACATTTGAAGCACACGCACACACTACCCAAGAATCCTGGTAGTTTGTTAAGGGTGCTGGGAACTATAGCTCTGTGTGTGTGTGTGGGGGGGTAAAACTAGAATTCCCAGGACACAACTACACACTGTAGCCGACATGCTAGCGTGTCACGACACACAGCTTGGAAAGGAAAAACGGGAAATTCCGGGATCAAATCACACCGGGACGGCTTCTCTAAATCAGGAACATCCCTGGAAAATTGGGACACTTGGAAGGCTGCAACAAGGGGAAGAGCAGGCACAGGCAAACTCGGCCCTCCAGATGTTTTGGGACTACAATTCCCATCATCCCTGACCACTGGTCCTGTTAGCTAGGGATGATGGGAGTTGTAGTTCCAAAACATCTGGAGGGCCAAGTTTGCCTATTCTTGGAGAAGAGGTTCTTAGTTGGCTAAATGGAAACATTGGTTGGCTTTTTAGGCTAGACTCACTTGACGGGCTCCTGAAAATTAGAGGAATTAACATGACTGAACTCTTCAAGAGAGCCAGTGTGGTGTAGTGGTTAAGAGCAGTGGACTTGTAATCTGGGGAACCGGGTTCGATTCCCCGCTCTTCCACATGCAACTGCTGGGTGACCTTTGGCTAGTCACACTTCTCTGAAGTCTCTCAGCCCCACTCACCTCACAGAGTGTTTGTTGTGGGGGAGGAAGGGAAAAGGAGAATGTTAGCCGCTTTGATACTCCTTCGGGGAGTGATAAAGCGGGATATCAAGTCCAAACTCTTCTTCAAGAAGCGATAGCACTTCTTGGGACAATCTTGCTGTACTGCAGATCATGGAGTCAGCTATGATAACCCGGAATAACTCCGCCTTGCAAGGTTTGCGCTAGTGTAGAAGGAGACCTGAAAGGTTTGGCAGTTTCATGACATACACAATTGCCCCCCGAAAGCCATCTCTCTCTCTAAGCCTCACCTTCGCAAAGTAACGAATGGACATTGTGCTGGTGGCACTTGAGGCGGGATCTGAAAATCACATGCTAAAGGCAAATGGCTCACCTTGTTTTCAGCTCTGTGGACCATCACAGTCCCCTAAAAAGCCCATATTTAGATCTCCTCAAGATGCTAACAGGGGAGTTTCTCCCTGAGGTACAGGGACACATAAACTGAAGATCTAAAGTCAGCAATAAAAGTGTGCAGCCTTCTAATTGATGTAGAAAATGAGATGAGAGCATTTTCTGCCCTTAACAGATTATTTGTTTCCTGTTTCTTTAAAAGAGAATTCTAAAGAGGGTGGGAGGGGGGAAACGAAAATAGAATCCTCTAGTGGTCCTAGTATATATATTTTTTTAAAAAATCAGAAATGTGAGTTATTTTGGGAGAGGGAGAGAGGGTGGGGGGAGAGAGAGGGAGGAAGAGACAGACTTTGTGGCCTTCGGCAGATTCTGCAACCCCCCACTCTACTTCCCCATCTGTAAAACACAACTTCAACTGATTATATTTACACCCTTTTTTTGGCAGAGCAGGGCAATTAATTAATGTCTATGGGGGGAAAATCTTGGGAAGTACTGTGATGCTGTAAACTACAAAGGTCCCACAAAGTTCATGCTAGCCAAAGGGATCAAGAGAAATAAGAGGCGTTGAAAATTATATCAAAGACAAAACAGAGAAGATGGGGAATAATAATAATAATAAATTTTATTTATATCCCGCCCTCCCCAGCCGAAGCTGGGCTCAGGGTGGCTAACAACAATCAAATAATCAAACAATCAAATAATCCAACATTCTAAAAACATTTCAATTATAAAAATTAAAATTGATCAATCAATTTTTCAAAATTGAAAAATCAAATTGATGGCAACCATTAAGCAAAATTCTGTGCAGATTGCCAGAGGAGGGAGTCAGGCTGCGCCCTGACCAAAGGCCTGGTGGAACAGCTCTGTCTTGCAGGCCCTGTGGAAGGATGTCAGGTCCCGCAGGGCCCTAGTCTCTTGTGACAGAGCGTTCCACCAGATTGGAGCCGCAGCTGAGAAAGCCCTGTCTCTAGTTGAGGCCAGCCTAACCTCTCTGTGGCCTGGGACCTTCAGGATGTTTTTATTTGCAGACCGTAGGTTCCTGTGTAGGGCATACCAGGAGAGGCGGTCCCGTAGGTACGAGGGTCCTAGGCCGTATAGGGCTTTAAAGGTTAAAACCAGCACCTTAAACCTGATCCTGTACTCCACCGGGAGCCAGTGCAGCTGGTATAGTACCGGATGATTGTGATCTCGCAGCGAAGACCCCATAAGGAGTCTCGCCGCGGCATTCTACACCCGCTGGAGTTTCTGGGTCAGTCTCAAGGGCAGCCCCATGTAGAGCGAGTTACAATAATCCAGTCTGGAGGTGGCCGTCGCGTGGATCACAGTGGCTAGGTCAGGGCAAGAGAGGTAAGGAGCCAACTGCTTAGCTTGAAAAAATGCCACCTTTGTTATAGCTGTAATCTGCACCTCCATAGAGAGGGAGGTATCGAAGATTACACCCAAACTCTTAACGGACGGTGCTGGCACTAATTGCACCCCCGCAAGAGATGGGAGTTGCCCCCTCAATCCCATATCGTCCCGTCCCAGCCAGAGGACCTCTATCTTTGAAGGATTTAACTTCAACCGGCTCCCATGTAACCATCCAGCCACAGCTTCCAGACATCTGGTCCGTGTGTCTGGGGCCGAGTCAGGATGGCCATCCATCAACAGATAGAGTTGGGTGTCATCCCATAGGTGGGAAACCTATCAGGCGCAAGTATCCTAGAACTACTTAGCAAGAAACATTTCGGTGTAGACTCCTATTGGAAACATTTCCAAACTGCTGCTAATGGTATCCTGAAATCCGTGGCTCGGCGCACTTTGAGAATTAAAACGGTACAATATGAAAAATTATTAGGAAGGATGAAACACAATTAAAGAAAACTTAGTACGCCTTCCTATAAATTTGCACTTCATTTTCGCCTTTAATGCTGAACGTAGTAGTCATTCTTTATCCAAAGGCTGTTTGATGCTTTGCTTTAACAACTCTGCAGCTAGCGTCGTCTCATAATTGGAGGGCGAGAGAGTGCTCACACTGCTAGCCTAGGCTGCATGCATGGCTGGCGCGTGAAGTTACCTTGTCTTTTTTCAGTCGTCCAGTGTTGTGGCTCGAGAACCCGCCACCCGCATAGGATTATAATAAGACACAAAGACACATTATTTTTGGTTAATGGGCAAAATAAGGCCACAACTTTATTGGTTACAGCATGTGAGTAGTATTGGCTTAGGCATTGGATAAAACAGCAATACAGTGGTGCCCCGCAAGACGAATGCCTCGCAAGACGGAAAACCCGCTGGACGAAAGGGTTTTCTGTTTTTGAGCTGCTTCGCAAGACGATTTTCCCTATGGGCTTGCTTTGCAAGACGAAAACGTCTTGCGAGTGTTCCGATTTTTCCCCGCTCCCCCCTTTTTCTAAGCCGCTAAGCCGCTAATAGCCTTTTAGCCGCTAATCCGCTAAGCCTTTAATAGCCGCTAAGCCTTTAATAGCTGCTAAACCGCTAATAGCGCTAATCCGCTAAGCCGCTAATAGGGTTGCTTCGCAAGACGAAAAAACCGCTAGACGAAGAGACTCGCGGAACGGATTAATTTCGTCTTGCAAGGCACCACTGTACATGACTCCACCCTGCTCAGCAGGCAGTCATTTCAGGGTTAACAACCAGTGGGAGGAGCTTGTTGATGCAAATACAACTGGAAGCTTCCCCTTGACGCCAGCGGAGGGCATGCCATGGCTCTAGCCACCAGCAGGGCATCGGACAGGATCCACGACTGCCGGAACAGACTGGGGACAGCACTGCTGCAGCTGCTTAAATGCAGCTAACCCCGCCCACCAGCCAGCCCTATTGGCCGGCTGAACGGCTTGATTGTGGCAGCAGGGCAAATCAGAAGAAGGGAGCCGAATACGCCTCCCTGCTGCTGTGGGAAGCCGCTCCCACTCACAACTCCTCCCCTCCGGGAAGTGGAGAGGCCTTACGGACACGTTTTTGTGGTCCAGAGCAGTGCTCTTGTTCTAGAGAAAGATGTGCCGGAACTCACCATGAACACCTCCCTTGTTCTCTCAGAATGGCAACAGCGCCCACCTGAGAGGTGCCGGAACAGAGTTCCTGCTGGGATAAAAGCCCTGGCCCTGAGGGATTTTGGAGCACTTTATGTATCCACCTCTTCCTCATCCACTTTTCCCTAACTTCTTCCCCTCCTTGTTGCAGGGTCTTTAAAAATCCCAGTGTTTTCCTGGTAACTTATTCCCACCGGTGTCTTTCCTCAGAAGAACCTCTCTGTTATCTTCTAGAAGAAGAGGAGGAAGAAGAGTTTGGATTTGATATCCCGCTTTATCTCTACCCTGAGGAGTCTCAAAGCGGCTAACATTCTCCTTTCCCTTCCTCCCCCCCAACAAACACTCTGTGAGGTGAGTGGGGCTGAGAGACCTCAAAGAAGTGTGACTGGCCCAAGGTCACCCAGCAGCTGCATGTGGAGGAGCGGGGAAGCGAACCCGGTTCACCAGATTATGAGACTACCGCTCTTAACCACTACACCACTTCCTTCCCTGCTTTGCTAGCATTCTTTGACCAGGAATCAGCAGAAGAGTTTCCCAAAAGATGCTTTATGTTCTGTTTTTTTCTTTTTTCATTACTTTTAGGCTACAACTGTAAACCGAAGAAGCAGGGCTGGCCTGAGACATTTAGTCAACTGAGGCGAACCACAAAATGGGAAGGAGGGCGAGTGAAGATCTACAAGGTGTGGAATCAAGATCTATATTGGGAACAAGCATGAGAGGAGACCAGCAGTGCCTTCTATTTGCCAAGAAGCTGCTATGGAGGTGGTATTTGGGTGGGGGGCTGCCAAGGAGGGGGTGGATGTAGCCTCCAAGGAGGGCAACAGATTCCCCATCCATGGTGCAAATAAAGAGGACAGGGGGGATGTTCCTTCTCCCTTTCCTCCATAACTCTATAATTTAGAGTCACCCAATGAAACTGATTGGAAGTAGATGCAGGGCGGACAAAACAAAATACAGTGGTACCTCGGGTTACATACGCTTCAGGTTACAGAAATAGTTCCTCAGGTTAAGAACTTCAGGATGATAACAGGATGATAACAGAAATCATGCGGTGGTAGCAGGAGGCCCCATTAGTTAAAGTGGTACCTCAGGTTAAGAACAGTTTCAGGTTAAGAATGGACCTCCGGAACAAATTAAGTTCTTAACTAGAGGTACCACTGTATTCTCCCAACAACCCTGAGAGGTAGTGCTTCAGGTTAAGAACTTTGCTTCAGGGTGAGAACAGAAATCGTGCTGCGGCAGCGCGGCAGCAGTAGGAGGCCCCATTAGCTAAAGTGGTGCTTCAGGTTAAGAACAGTTTCAGGTTAAGTACAGACCTCCAGAACGAATTAAGTACTTAACTCGAGGTACCACTGTCCAGTGGAACCTTGGTTCTCAAATGTAATCTGCTGCAAAAGTCCATTCGACTTCCGAAATGTTTGGAAACCAAGGTGCAGCTTCTGATTGGCACAGGTGCCCCGGAAACAATAGCCGACAACAGCACCGGATGTTCGGGTTCCGAAAACCGGAGCACTTATTTCCGGGTTTTCGGCGTTCAAGAGCCAAAATGTTTGACTGCCAAGGCATTTTGAGAACCAAGGTTCCACTGTACAGTGGTACCTCTGGTTGCAAAAGGGATCCGTTCCGGAGGCCCGTTCGCAACATGAAAAGAGCACAACCCGCAGTGGCGTGTCTGCGCACGAGCGGGTTGCGATTCACTGCTTCTGCGCATGCACATGATGTCATTTTGCGCTTCTGCACATGCGCGAGCGGTGAAACACAGAAGTAACCCTTTCCGGTACTTCCGGGTCGCCGCAGGACGTAACCTGTAAGAATGTAACATGAAGCAGACATAACATGAGGTATGACTGTACTCTGAAAGCCTCAGCATATCAGCTCCTGGTGCAAGAGGACAATTCCTGCTTGTAGATATCTCAGAAGCATCTGGCTAGCCGATTGGGAAATAGGACGCTGCACTAAAGGAACCTTTGCTCCGATCCAACAGGGCTCATCAGCCTTTTCTTTCATATATTTTTCTCTGCCTGCCACTTACAGGTGCAAAAGCGGAATGCAACCCACGCTCAGCCCTGTCTGCCAGGGCTCTCTCACCCTAGGAAGGAGAACAAAGTTAGCAAGGCAAGTGATGGGTGTGTGGTGTTAAATCTTTATCCCTCGACATACTCAAAAACCACTCACTTCAATCAGTCTTTTCTGCCTTCATTTTTTACTGGAGGAGTGGCAGAGAGAGAGAGAGAGAGAGTGTGTGTGCTTAGCTCTTTCTCTACTGGCCTTTCTCAACTCAAATGTTCAAACTCTTTTTTTTATTCCAAGGGGTGGGGGGTGGGGGGGAGAGCAGGTGGGTATGTGTGATTTTTGAATGGAAAATTGCCCATGCTGAAAGGTTAAGCCACCTCCCTTGCCCAGCCTTCTGCTTTTCATTGAGAAAAATGTCAAAATTACCTGCATCGGCCTGTAGTCCAGTTTAACTCTGAGAAATAGGAGAAGCCTTTGACATTACGTTGTGACTCTGCTTTTGTTAATTTCACAGTGGCCAGATTTAGGAAGAAAGCAGGTCCTCAGATAAAACAGGTGGGTTGGGTTTTGTGTGTGTGTTTTTATAAGGCACAGAAATTGTTAATGGAATTCTTGGTAGCGAAATATGCACACTTAACCCAATAAGAAATCGATTTTTCACACATAGAACACTGAAGGGGCAAAAGCACACCATACCTTTCTGAAAGTACTAAAAATTAAAGAAACGGAAGACATTCTTAGCAGCGGAGCCAAGCTCTATTCCTCCTTGCCAGTGTAAGCCCTCTCCATTTTAGTGTCCCAGTGGAGTGCTTTGAAATTTTGCTACCTGTTAGAATGAATGAAATTTGCAAAAAAACATTTTGCAGACTTTTATCACACTGTGCTAGCTACTTCAAGGCTTTCCTTGGGCTTCAGACTGAAAATAAGTTAAAATACAATAGATTTAAAATAATCAAGAGGAAATAACTGCTGTGAGGGAGAAGAAACAGCCCTAGACTGAATTCATCATTCTTGATGGCTCAAACGTGCCTTTCTGCCGAGGGATGAAATGAGAAGGAGAAGCCATGCAAAGGATCCCATACATGAATGCTAGATTTAGTGATATGGGATCTTTCAGCACCGACAGAATTACCTGTAGAAACTAATGAGTCCCCATGTGCATAGGAATAAAAACTGGGATAGCAATAGCTTTGGGGTCTTTTATAGGCCTTGATGTAATCATTCCCTTCTCGGAGTCAAGCTTCCTTTGATACCAAGCCCAAACAAGCTAAACAGATCTCATCTAGCAGCTAACAAAGGTTTCCAATGAACCTGCACAGGAAGAGAGGAAATATAATCTGAAGGAGGGAAAAGCCTCAGCCCAAAAACAAAAACAAAAAAACACGCCCCAAAACCCTCCTGAAAATATTTAAAACGCAGGTCCTGAATGTACAAGATGAGCAAGAGATTGAAAGGGAGCCGGAGGAACTGAGATAAAAATACCATGCCATGACTCACAACCGACCACTTTGTGTGTTTAAGAAGGGGATCTCAGCAGCTGCTACAGATACAGCTGCAGTAATAGTTACTAAACTGAAACGGGGACCCTTTGTGGGGAGCCCTCTGCATTAAGAACACACATGCAGATGCTCCAAGTGTGCCTATTTTCCGGGGGACAGCCCCAGATTTACAGAAGCCGTCCTGGTTTCTGATTTGATCCTGGAATGTCCCGCTTTTCCTTAGGACGTCACTATTTTCAATGGAGAAACGTTGGAAGATACGGTAGGACGTCCCTATCTTCATCAGAGTAATGTTGGAGGGTATGGAATAGGACATCGCCAGGGCTCCCCCCCCTCCCTACCGGAACTCAGTTTTGGCACCTCTCAGGTGGGCACCATTGCCATTATAAGCCAACAAAGGAAGCATTCGTTGTGAGTTCCGGCACCACTTTTTCTAGAAAAACAGCACTAGACGTCCCTATTTTCATCAGAGAATTGTTGGAGGGTATGGAATAGGATGCCCCTATTTTCACTGGAGGTAGGTGATGTCCAGGTAGGTGCTATTTCTCCCTAGTCCCTCCCCTACAAATTCTTTCCTTTGATTATCAGAATTATCTAGAATTCGGTGGCTTGGGCTTCCTGGTTGCCAGGTGATCTGCTATTTATCTCCGTGTATTCAAGTGCGCACACACATTCATTAGATTTCTAAAAATACTTAAGCATCCTCATGTAAAGGTCTGCTTATATAAAGATCTGGAGCCAGAGTATATCTTCATAGGAATGTCTGAAAGCCCATATCAGAATTTAAATAATAAGGGGTAGCTGGGAGTCACAATAGTCCAAATTGCAGCTTTGTGGGCTCACTATGCAAGCAATAAAGATGACACCAAGAAACTGTATGTTCAGCGTTCTAGCCCGTCAAGTGACTAGTATCTGGTTGAAGGCTTGGGAAAAGAGAACTGAGAAGATCCATACTTTATATGGAGGTCAGTATGACTTAGGGCTTCTTCCTACTTCACTCTTGAATACAGAGCTTTTTTCGCATAGTGAAGAAGAAGAGTTTGGATTTGATATCCCGCTTTATCACTACCCGAAGGAGTCTCAAAGCGGCTAACATTCTCCTTTCCCTTCCTCCCCCACAACAAACACTCTGTGAGGTGAGTGGGGCTGAGAGACTTCAGAGAAGTGTGACTGGCCCAAGGTCACCCAGCAGCTGCATGTGGAGGAGCGGAGACGCGAACCCGGTTCCCCAGATTACGAGACTACCGCTCTTAACCACTACACCACACTGGCTCTCTGTCACATCGTTCTACGTATCACCCACTGTATACCATCCATAGTCAGACATAATGTGGAGAAATGGAATTATTAGAAATGGCTCACCAAAGCTGAGAGAATGGGCAAATCTGGCAAGTTCATTTTCTCTGAGTTACTCGGTGGTGGTTTTTGTTGTTTTCCAATCTTAGGTTCACCTCTCCACATTTCAGCATCCCTTTAAAAGAAGCCCCTCCCCAAAATTCACCAGAATTTTATTGCAAATTTCTTCTAAGGGTTGGCCCTTTAAGGGACCGCCATTCTTACAAACAGGATGGAGCCTAGGCGAGGGGGGCTGGAGGTGGAGACTCAAAAGGTGACCGTTGACCTCTAGTCTTTCTTGGAGGAAGGTTGTACTTGGGACTCTCCATGGGGTGGCAACACCAGACCTACCGTGCCCAATGGACTTCTTCACCAGACCAGAAGAGGACACCTCCCTTTGTTGTGTGGGTGGCCCTATTTTGGCTTGGTGCTTGGAAAAAAGAGTTCACTATTAATATGTTAAAACTATTCATTCTAACAGCTGTTTAAGCACATACGTCTTCCATGAACAATAGTGCAATTCCGTCTGCTGATACCTTCAGCAAGTTGGAACCCACAATTACTACTTCTGAGATTGTTTTAGAGTTCCTTTTTGAGTTTGCTGCACTGTATACTGTTTAGAAAAAGTTACATCACTGGTATGAGGTTTGTAGTATAAAACACTTTTTTTATTATGACATTTCAGTTGAAGGAGACAATGCTGAAGAATAAGGAAACAATACAGGCACAGCTTTGGTCTGTAAAATATGATTGTTTCTCAAATCATATCACAGTTGCAAGAAGCTCAAACTGGAGTGGATTTTATGTAATAACTACGGAAAATTATCAGACATGTTGATGGAAGTCTAAAAGAAAAAAGACATGTGATGAATTCCTAATGTTTAAATGTGTTATAAATTTGTTTTTATTGGAAAATTAATAAAAATTATATACAAAAAAAACAAAAAAACAAACTGGAGTGGATTTCTTACAGCTCTTTTTTAAAAAACAAAAATAACAATCAGACAGAGGAAATCTATGCAGGAAGTACCCGCTCAATTACTCACGAACCATTTATTTGAACAGAAGTCTGCTGCATGTTGTGTCTTGGTTCTCCCCTAGGGTTAATCTGGATATTAATTTCTATTGAATGCAATTGACAGCTTTCCAGTAATAATAAATGACAGCCCTTTCCCTCATCCCATACACACACAGTGCTGTTACAAGACACTGCTTTTGTTTCTTTACAATATAATTTTAAATACATCTAAGCCTTTGAATCTGTGCCATCCATATAGCACTTATGTCAACAGACGGGGGTTTGAGCCCCACGTTGGGCAAAAGAGTCCTGCTTGGCAGGGGATTGGACTAGATGACCCCCCGTGGTCCCTTCCAACTCTATGATGCTATGATTCCACTCAAAGGACATGATAGGATTTGCTTCCAATTTTGCATTGTTAGGCTGCAAGGGAATGAAGTAAGTGATTTGGGTATCTTAGTAATCATACTGGAAGGGAGCACTGACAATGGGATTTCCGCCTTCCTATTTTATTTTATTTTTAAAGAAATAGTGATGACTTGCTCTCCTCTTGGAAGTTATGGGCTTGTAGGAGTGTGTGGCTATGGCCATGTAACTTTGTGCACCCAATATATCTATCCCCAGCAAGCAAGGCTTGCCCCTGTCTTCTTCCAGCCCATGGGGGCGGCAAAGAACGTTGGATCACATGGCTAGCACAAACACATGAACGTTATATCCTCCAACCTCTCGCAAAAGGTCTGGAACAGTCTGAAAAGCAGAGAGGACTTCTCAGTATTTCTCAGATGAAGATAAAGCTGCAGAACAAAAAAACCAAACCAAACCAAAACAACACAACCCCCAGCTATTAGATATAGATGATTCAGAGCAATACAGCTTGTTTAATAGAGGGTGCATTGCAGCAGTATCAGCAGTGCAGAGTCCATACTGCAAATGCCACATACTGGAACTTATTTAAAGAGGCTATTGTAAAAGTCTTTGAGCCAGTTAATTACCAGTTTTTTTTTGTTATGTCAGGAACTACTAGAGTTAAAGCCAAAAGAAACTTATTCATGAATATGTTCCAGGTCTGTAGTTTAATGGGACAAGTTTAAAAAGACGGAAGAAGGAACTGATAAAATGATTTAGTTTGTGGCAGGATTGAAAACCCTGACTATAGAGAGAGAGGGGGGAGAGAGAGTTGAAATTGCATATTGTGTGCCATCTACTCTTGCATAAGCCATTGAAATTGCTGTCCATTTAATTGGACTAATCACCCGTTAGAGTTATGCATGGAATTTGGGGCATACACAGAAAAGTGTTGAGACCGGGGCTTGCTTTGTGATGTCAGAGATGGTAAAACTAACCAGTCTTGAGTTTGTGTGTGTGTGTGTGTGTGTGTGTATGTGTATATACGAAAGCAAATATATATATATATATATACACACACATATATATATACACATAAGACACTTGTCCAAAACTGAAAACCAATATTCTAGGTTTGAAAGTGCCCAAGAGACTGGATTTAATTTATTAACAAAAGGAGCAGAGCTGAATGTGAGAAAACAAAACAGATTATGTTAGATTAGACCAGACTAGTTGAACAAGTAGATGGGCAGGCAGACAAATAATGCTTAGGTATAGCAATGTGGTCAGCATCTGTAATTTATGCTTTTATAATTTTATGGCTTTATGAAGTTTTAATGATTATATTATACAGTGTCTTGATTGTTTATGAGTTGGAGTTCTATAAACATTAAAGAAGGAAGGAAGGAAGGAAGGAAGGAAGGAAGGAAGGAAGGAAGGAAGGAAGGAAGGATGGATCTCAACATTTATTGTCACTGCAAAGAAGCCAGTGGATTAACCATAAGGTTGGTGGTTCAATCCCACCCAGGGATGGCTGTGGACTCCTGGGTTGAAAAAAGTTTTTCTCCTTCCCATGCCCTGTTCCTACTCGTTTCAAGATCTGATACATGGACAGGGGCTTTTTGAACACCCTCGGACAATTGTATTGCTAGACTAATTACTTTGTCGTGTATATCTCCTGACTCTGCCATTACAGTCACCTAAACACGTTAGCAATCTCCCTTCCACCATAGGCTAGACTACAGCAATCAAGTTCACCGCTACATGATGAGGCAAAATACTGCACCCTCTCCACAGATCAGAATTCAAAAATAATTCCATGAGCAAGAGGGAAGACGAGTAGGCGGTAGAGAGCAGAGTGTATCACTAACTGTAGCTAGACTGGACTTGGAGGGTGGGGACGCAGCGTTTTCCTATTGTGCCAGTGAGAGGCAGTCATAACATGCAGGATAGCACCACTATGTTGCAATAGGAAGCATCAGGTTGCTAGGATACCAAGGGTAGGGCCTACCCAACTTCCCAGAATGGCTATGCCTTGTTGGTTTTTGTTGGGGCATGTAGCTGAGCTTATCAAACACCAAACACTAGAAAAGGCAATCTTTCCCCTTTTCTCCCCCTTTCCTTAATTCTGAAGGGTTGCATTCTTCATGGGACGTTGGCATATTTCAAAAAGTAAAAACCAGTGCCACATTTTGGAAATTCCCCCCGGACGTAATGTCTGGGAAAATCCAGACGTATGGCAGCTCTACCCAACACTCTCCTCCCCCTAGGCAAGGTGCATTCATGAGGCAGAAGATAAAGACAGTGATTTTCTTTCTTGCCATCCCCCATCACATGTTGGGGAACAAGCCAGCCAATGCTTGCATACTTTTACCTGCTCACATAAGCAACCAGAGCTGAAATAGCACCCTTTCCCCCCTCATCCCTTTTTTTCCAACGTGAGATCTCAGTGGCCATTTTGGGTGCTGCGATCTCACGCCTTGTCTCGCCCTGAAAAAGCACTTTTCTCGGGACTGCCATCTTGTGTGGCACTCACACACATATTTTGGCGCCACGTGAGATGTTGCCCCCCAAACAGCACTTTTTTGGGGGGGAGAGAGCAAGGCGTGGGTCACGTGACTTGACTGGGAGTGCATCCCGGAAGACACACATCCCAGTTTTGCATGGGGAAAAGTTGGAAGAAGAAGAAGGAGGAGGAGGAGGAGTTTGGATTTGATATCCCGCTTTATCACTCCCCGAAGGAGTCTCAAAGCGGCTAACATTCTCCTTTTCCCTTCCTCCCCCACAACAAACACTCTGTGAGGTGAGTGGGGCTGAGAGACTTCAGAGAAGTGTGACTGGCCCAAGGTCACCCAGCAGCTGCATGTGGAGGAGCGGGGAATGGAACCCGGTTCACCAGATTACGAGTCCACCACTCTTAACCACTACACCACACTGGCTCTCGTACGCTGGTATGCCCTTCTCCTCTGCCTCAGTTTAAAGTGACAGATGAGCTTCCTTTCGCTCTTCTGGACAAAGGAACACAGGAAACTCATGTATGCAGAATCGGACCCCTGGTCTATCCAGCTCAGGACTCAGCTATACAGCTGTGAATATAACGTTTTAAGTGCATTATACAAAAGTGACCCTAGATGACGATCGTGAGCTTAATGGCAAATTCAATACAGTATATATATTTAATATTTCTTTTAAAAAAGCATTTTCACAGCGTTTTTAATATGTGTCTAGATTCCACCTCACTTTCATCCACACTGACTGGTGGCTGTTCTCCAGGGTGTACTCCTGCAGTTATGCAACTGCATAACTTCTTTTCTTTCAATAATTACAGGCACTGGAGAGCCTGATTCTTGCCGGGAAGTCAGTCCTCAGGGACTGAAGACTAATCTCTTCCCCCCCATATGACCAGCATGGAGACCAGGCCCTCTGCATGGCATCCCATTGGAAAGTCCCCCTCCCCAGGCTCCTGGCTGTGCCCAGAGGGGCAGCTGTTTTCCATTCTGCTTGTGGCAGAGGAATGGAGAGATAAGCCTCTCCTCCCCGCTTGCTGTGTTCCCTGTAAGAACTGGTCTCCCTTGTGCCTGAAATGGCTGGAGAGAAAACAAGATACATAGCTGGATGCCACGTAATTAAGCAAACATCCCGCTTGGGCCTGGGAAAGAAACAGCAGCTCAGCAGCAGAGGCACATATTCGAAAGCCTTGGGGACATGAGTTAAGCCATTCACATATGCAGGGGTTTCTTGGGGTTTTCAGCAGAGGCTTTCCATTTCCACATTCATGTCTTGTCCCTCAAGTTGTTTTGGTACCAGAGTCAGAAAAATCCCACTAGCATCTCTCCCAGGCTGTGAAAGTACAATAAACATATATTAAATGGACAATATCTTGCCCCTTCATGACACCCCAAAATCATCTGCCTGAGGTGGCTACCTCACTTTGCCTAATGGCCGGCTCTGCCATTAGATGAGGGAGGCAAAACTTACTAGCTGTCTTGATACAAGAGCTTCTCAAATTCTGGATGTGATGCTTATGGCTGTGTTTGCGTGGATAAAAGGATAGCAATTTTAAGTGCTTTTGTTGATGTTGTACAGGATTTGCTGCCATCTGTACTCTAGTGCTCTGGTTTCCTGAAAGTCTTCCCCTGTGAAGGTGGCTTCCATTTTTGTAGCTCATTCTCAGAATATTTTAGAATTTTGGTGGGTAAAGTGTTTTGAGCTTACCTTATTGTTGTGAGGTGATTGAGAGTGATCCCCCACCCAAGTGAACATTTATCTAGCACTTTGCAGCCTCCCTGGCTGCCTGGACCTCCTGATCTGAAAAAGCCCCATGGGACAATTTCTGCTCGTGGGCCTTAATATAAACATGGGCACCTGAAAAGGCTGTATAGTTCCCCTGGGCACAATTGAAGCATGGGCACCCAGGAAGGCTGCAGAGTGCAGACCAGTGGTAAGATGATTCTAGAATGAAAAAAGAATCCACAAAAAATAAGGTAAGCATGACAAAAAAACACCCTTGCATCTCATCCATAAGAATCTCACTGATTTGTTCTCTTCCGTTTGATAGTTCTTGAGTGCAATTTCTTTTCTTATTAATGGATGGGAAGTAGTTGAGGGGTGGGGGATGCAGGAAAAATATTTGGCACCATGCTATGAATCCAAATATTTTCCTCGAGAGGAGAATTGTATTAACTTTTGTGCTTTGGAGATAGTCCATAAAATTCTTCTCCGATTTTTAGAGCATATCTATGCTCTAAAATTTATATTGTATACCACTTTCACTGTCATGGCTCCCCTGAAAGACTCCTCTAAATTGTAGTCTCTATCTTCTGCTCTTCATGTGCCCAGAACTACATTTCCCAGTGATCCCTGAGATGCGGCAGCTATTAAACCATCTTAAGTCCGAGGTAGAGACTTTCCCATCTCTTACGGAGAGTGACTCTGATCTAGCTTCAGCGTTATTGAATATTCACATCTTGTGGCAATGAATTGCAAAAAGTAAGTGGGGGACAGAGCAGCAAGATATGAATTCAGTTTAATTCGCTCATGGAGTGTGAGGGCAAGACTCTGCTTCTTTCCATTCGATCATCAACTTGCTGTAATTGCATTTTTTAAATCCCCCCTCCCTAACTTGTTCTGTAGTTCATGTCTAAATACAAGAAGATGTTTATATTGCATACATTCAGCTTTAATTGGCCCTTAAAAGAAGGTGTTGATTAGAATCTGCTCAACATCAACAGCTAGCTCGCACAACATTCTGTAATTACTGTTTATTAATTTAGTTCAAGTGGCACAGTTGAAAGCCCTGCTCAGATGGGAGAAGTAAATTGTCACTGGTATTGAATATGCAAATGATCTGCCATGTAAGTTTCCATGAAGAATCCTTAAAGTTAAATGCTACGTGCATAAGCCATTCCGGTTTTATCTAGCAGCACAGCCATATCACAACCTTGCCGAATTAGAGGGGGGAAACCCAAAGGCACGAAAATTGGCCAAGCTTGGTTAAAGTTGCATTTTATAAACGTCATGGGCATAAATTTCCTTCCCCCCATTTTGTTTGTTTGTTTGTGTGTGCTAGTCATCATTTACTCATTTTGGCGAATGCAACATTGCCAAACTAGATGTAACCTTAAGCACATATCTGGTCCTTGCAGGTTTGTTTCTTTGCTACTCAGAAGCAGCCATGGGAAATGATCAGGATCAATACCATGGGTAGGCAAACTAAGGCCCGGGGGCCGGATCCAGCCCAATCACCTTCTAAATCCGGCCCGTGGATGGTTCGGGAATCAGTGTGTTTTTACATGAGTAGAATGTGTCCTTTTATTTAAAATGCATCTCTGGGTTATTTGTGGGGCCTGCCTGGTGTTTTTACATGAGTAGTGTTAAGTTGTGGGTGAACCTATCAGACGACACAGAGATTCTTCAAACAGCTCTTGTTTATTCACAGGCCAGAACAGAACTGAACTGAAGGGTTCAGTCAGCCCGCTTATATAGAGCTCCACTAGAACGCAACAGTAACCATTTTCTGTAACTATTCAATCACTGAACGTCACTTTCAATCCCTTATTTGCATATGTGGACCTGAGTGAAAACCTATCTACAGTATCCCCCTTTTGGCCCAGGGTGAGAACTTCAGTACATAACAAGTAGAATGTGTGCTTTTATTTAAAATGCATTATCTGGGTTATTTGTGGGGCCTGCTTGGTGTTTTTACATGAGTAGAATGTGTGCTTTTACTTTAAATGCATCTCTGGGTTATTTGTGGGGCATAGGAATTCGTTTTGTTGTTTTTTTTTTCAAAATACAGTCCAGACCCCCACAAGGTCTGAGGGACAGTGGACCGGCCCCCTGCTGAAAAAGTTTGCTGACCCCTGCAATACCATGTTGTTGGAAGAGGGGGACTTTAAATTCTTTGCCCTGTCATGGTCATGATTCAGATCTCTTTGCCCCAACAGGAAAGATCTTTGGATTGGCCAGTTTGAATGGAGGCCAAAGGGTTACATTGCTTCACTCCATCTTTCCAATCTGATTTGGGCCCATGTAGCTACTGCTAGTTTAGTAAAGAAAAGACAAGTACATAAGGACCAATCAACATTGGGTTTTGTTCAGCCCCAAGTACGGAGCACATGATGGACACATCCGTGTTGTAAACTTGGATTGGTTTTCCATCAGATTACCCATCAAGGCACTGAGGATTCTAACACCCCACCCTACCCAGTCAAAATAAATTTTCTGGGATTTCATGGGAAGATGGCTTGAGTACCATTTTAAGTCTGGAGTAGATTTGCCCTAAGAATTGTGCGTATATACACTGTTGTAAATGCAGGGTTTCCCCCCCAGCAGGAACTCACTGGAACTCAGTTCCGGCACCTCTCAGGTGGGTGCCATTGCCCTTATAAGAGAACAAGGGAGGCGTTCATGGTGAGTTCCAGCACATCTTTTCCTAGAAAAATAGCAACACAGTGCTACGGTTCCAGAGCAGTGATTGTCCTCTCTAGTGTTTGAATTACAGAGGATGCAGAGAGGGCTAGCTGCGATCAGTGGCGTAGCGTGGGTTGTCAGCACCCGGGGCAAGGCAAGTAATTTGCGCCCCCTAACCCGTGGATTTGTGCCCCCTAACCCGTGGATTTGCACCCCCTAACCCTAACCCCCAGATGTTGCGCCCAGTGCGGCCGGGCCCCCCTGCACCCCCCACGCTACGCCACTGGCTGCGATTAAGAGAAGTGGAGGGGAGGAGACCGCAGTCGGGACTGCTAGCTTTGCTCTCAACATCCCCGTGCATTTGTGTATGTCAGCCTCATCTTCGTCATTTCTGCTTCTCCTTCCTCAATCTTCATGTATTCAGAGTGAAAGTCTGCAGGGAGATTTCCTTCCATCCATTTTCCAGTTCAAAACCACCACCACCTGCTTTTCAACCCATGGGCAAATTAGGATGATTTGCTTACGGAAATGTTATTTTGTCATTTTTATTTTTATTTTTATTTTTTAAATGAAATTGCATCTTGTATACAGTGATGAGGCATGATGTATCCAAAATGAGCAGGGCACCCAGCTCATCTTACCGAAGGTTTTTTGCTCTTGAAAATGAAGAAGTCTTGCAAGCTGTCTGTGCTGAACTGGTAGACAATAACAGCTTTGAAGTACTGTTACCCTATATTAGTCAATGAGCAGCGAACTAAACATTTTCTACTTAGGATTTCATGTGATAAAAGCCCAAGAGCTTTGAAATAACCATTATAGGCTATTGCCTAAAAGAAATAACCCGTTTGAAAAGTATGCAATTATGAACTTCCATAATAGCATGTAAAAGGAGCATTGAACCCATTACACGGTATTGAGTAAATAATGCATTTGCAAAAGTGTCCGAGTCATTTATATGATAGCCCATATTGGCATGTAAGACTGATTACAGGCCTACTTTTCTTCTTCCTTTCTTTTAGAAAGAAAACCCCAACCAGCTCTTCTCTTATTAAATCCCTAAATAGCAATTAAAAAGGCCTACTGCAATTCCAGTATTTCTCTAGCAATTAATGGACAATAGCTTCGGCTTTAGATACTACAGGTTGCCGTTTTTTATGCTGACAAAGTTTCCTTCCGTCCTACCATTGTTTATGACGTTCTTTAATGTATTGCCCAGATCAGGTAAGGATGTACATACATTGTACTGCCACTTTATAAGCAAGATGATATTCCAGTGTGGTAAACCAATGAATTGAACACAACAGTTTACAGGATTGGATGGTAAGTTCCGATTGTGATGCAAATCCACGGTTTAGCATATGGCAATGGGCAGGATGGCTAGTGAAACAAGAATCTATATATACTGCAGTAATAAAACTGCTAGCTTGTTTGCAAAGCTAAGCAGGGTCCAGTGTGGTTTCAAATGGGATGGGGCACCATGTGTTGAGATTGCTGCATTGCTCAGGGTTGGACTAGACAATGATAATAATTTTATTATTTGTGCCCTGGCCAGCTGACTGGGTTGCCCTAGTCACTTTGGGTGGCTTCCAATAAATTATAAAAATACAGTAAAACATCAAACATTAAAAACTTCCTATACAGGGCTGCCTTCAGATGTCTTCAAAAAGTTGTATCATTGTTTATCTCCATGACATCTGATAGGAGGACATTACACAGGGAGGGTGCCACTACCAAGAAGGCCCTCTGCTTGGTTCCCTGTAACTTCACTTCTCGCAATGAGGGAACTGCCAGAAGGCCCTCAGAGCAGGACCTCAGTGTCTTGGCTGAACAATGGGGGTGGAGATGCTCCTTCAGGTATACTGGACCAAGGCCGTTTAGGGCTTTAAAGGTCAGCAGCAACACTTTGAATTGTGCTTGGAAACGTACTGGGTGCCTTTAGGTCCGGTGTTATATGCTCCCAGTGGCCATTCCCAGTCACCAGTCTAGCTGCTACATTCTGGATTAGTTATGGTTCCTGAGTCACCTTCAAAGGTAGCGCCATGTAGAGCGCATTGCAGTAGTCCAATCTGGAGATAACCAGATCATATATCACTTTGGCAACACAGTGCACAGGCAGGTAAAGATGACCTTTGGGGTCGCTGCCAACTCTACAATTCTATGGTTTTATGATTCTTTGCCATGAATGCCACGGGTAGATTTGCCGCTTCACATGGTCCTGGCTTCTATCAGCATTCAACAGTGCTGGATCCATAATTGCAGTTGTGGCAAGGAAATGGGTGAATGCTAGAAACACTCTCCATATATACCGGTTAGGGTCACTGTGGAAAGCTGCTGCCTCAGTTTTTCTGGAAGCCAGCACAAAGATAGAAGCGATTCTGCGTACATGGTGCCTCATTCGTATGGTATGGTGCCTATGTGTGAAATACGCCCAAGAGTACTTTGCATTTAAAAAGGTTGTTGACATATGTGGATCTAATTGCAAAATGAACGCTTCGGGCCTCAGATCCTTCAGAAAAAGAAAAAAATGAACGAGAATGATGAAGACACATAGCAATAAAGAAAACTGCTCTGCCAAACAAGCTAGAACTTGCCTAGCCTCAAAACTTTTACAATCCCTACTTCTCCGAACTCAACAGTGAACTTTCCTCATCTGTACAGTGATTGTTTTGCTCTTCTCCATCTCGTTTGTTGATCGCTATCTTTCGTACAATTTTGCAGCTTAATTTAAAATTATATTTTAGAAGGGTTTTTTTGTGACTTGATTGATACACTTTTGATTTGTGGCGCTTAAGACGTCTGGATTAATTATGTATGCTCTATGTCTGATGCAATGCAATTTTATTTTGGAAGAGCAATGACTTACATATTTTTTAAAAAATAAAGACAGTTTAGGAGAAGTCAGCAGTTTTGCTTTTGGGTGCCTTGATCATTGCCAGCCATATGGAAACCCCAAACATCAACTAAAGGTGGTACTTACTTTAAAAGGATAAAGGTAAAGGGACCCCTGACCATGAGGTCCAGTCGTGACTGACTCTGGGGTTGCGGTGCTCGCTTTACTGGCCAAGGAAGCCGGCGTACAACTTCCGGGTCATGTGGCCAGCATGACTAAGCCGCTTCTGGCGAACCAGAGCAGCACACGGAAGCGCCGTTTACCTTCCCGCCGGAGCGGTACCTATTTATCTACTTGCAATTTGACGTGCTTTCGAACTGCTAGGTTGGCAGGAGCAGGGACCGAGCAATGGGAGCTCACCCCGTCACGGGGATTCGAACCACCGACCTTCTGATTGGCAAGCCCTAGGCTCTGTGATTTAACCCACAGCGCCACCCGCGTCCCAATTTTAAAAGGATAAAACACCACATTTGATAAACACACATTTCATTGTGGAAGTTGGAATCTGAAGGGAGCTCCGATTGAATGCCTCCTTTTCGTGCTGCCACTGAAGGACAAATGCCTAGCTTTCTATGGATTTCCTTTTTTGCTTATGGAAAGAGATCCACCAAACCCTGTGACCCCTCAGACAGATCTCTCTCCCCCCCCCCCAGGTATTAGGATTGCCCCTGATGAGTCATACCGGTGTTACTCATTCTACAGAATACAGGTAACTTGCAGCTTGTGCACATTCGTTTTATGAGCTTGGCCAAAAAAGTAAAAAAAATAAAAAGGGGGGGGGGGGAGAGTGACTTTGGCAATTCCACTTGCCACTGAGCCCAATGTGTTTTGACTATGTGCAATTTTGGCTTCATGTGCTATCCCTGGACTGTAACCCCTGCGAAACTGAGTGTCACCTGTGTAAATTTGGGGAGTGGGCTTCCTTCCTTCCTTGCGTTTTCAGGACTAACACTGCATTTGTCCTGATTTACCTTGAACGGTAACCGTTTCACATTAATATTAAAGACCGAATTTGCCTGATTGCAAGTCGTTTTCAGCTTTGCCTCAAGAGAAGATGCAAGATCCACTTCCCAGAAATCGCACCAGCTTGATTATGTCTGTGACTGATGCCAGCAATAAGGACCTGATGCTTCGACGCTGCTCTGGAGGCAGAGGCGATGTAGATTGCCATTGGCTCAGTTGCTCCGGTTTCACAGAGGATCTCGGCAACGCAGGGTTGGACGGCGCTGCGTCGTATTATGAAGACGTTTGAAACCACCAGCCGCTTGTGGTAAATTAAATGCTGTGGCCCAGATCCAACAAAGAGTTATGCTTGATAAAGCTTGCAGTAGATCTCAACTGGCTTGAGCACACTTAATTCAATTGCGGCCTTCAGGTCTTGGAGACATGCCACAGACCTTTCAATGACACCTTGTTAGATGCAAATCAGCTGAGTGGTTCCAGGGTTTTTCTCTTTTTATTTTGAAAAGGTCTAAACCACACTGTCATCCAAACATGACTTGGGATATAGGAAGCTGCCTTTAACCTGCTTAGTTCAGGATTGGCTGTCCAGGTTTTCAAATAGGAGGCTTGGCCAATGGAGCTTGCAACCTTCTGCATCCTAAGCAGTTGCTACAGGAGAAAGGCAACGAGGTTCTACTTTGGTGCTGTTTTGGCTTAGTCCAAAACAGAAATTCATTTAATGTTGGAACATGCCACTTCCAGATACTTAGGAGAGGTGGTGTGACTTGTTTTACGGGACAACCTGGGAGCTGCTTGTGTACTGTATCTTTCACCGTTGTCAGACAAATAAGCTGGCTGAGAAATGTGGGTGTTATGCTTGGGGATGCATCTTTTAATTGAAAAGGGCTTTGTTATGTTTGCTCTTTGGGGAGTAGATAAAAGAGAGATTTATTGGAGAACTTTATTTGGGTTTGAGGAGTCATTTGTCCAAGTGCTGTACTTTATTAATAGCCCTTTGTTCTCGCCGTTAACAGTCATACAGGGATTTTTGAGCGGGATACTCATTTTCTTCCAAGTTCTATCAGTGAAGTAATCATTTTTGGCTTAAGGCCAGCTGCCATTTGCTTGCTTTATGAAAATACAACGCCAGTGCCCTACTGAAAGCTATTTTCTTTTAGGCAAAGGCTTCAATACTCAGCTGGGTCTCCGTATCTTGCTGTAAATGCACGGGTCGGGGTATTTTTTTTTTATAAAAAAGAAAGATAATGTTATAACATTTTGATTACCCTTTCTTGCTCCTATCATTCACAGCCCATCTTTTCTAATTATGGCATTAGGACATTTACATAACGGGGAGAAAAGGGGTCCTTTAACTACGTTTCTATTATGCTTGGCACTTGTGCGAAAGGATATTATATTCGTGTGCATTAGAGATTGCTTATAAAAAGATCAGGACAATAACAGCAGATCAGACGATAAAGGTTCCCTTTTCTCCACCCAGACAGGCTGTCTCTGACTGAAGAATACAGTTCATCAAAAGTGTCTGCAGGTTGTCAAACTCAGTGAGATTTGGGGACACTCGGAGGATGTCGTGGCCAACAAGAAGAATTTTCTGTAGGGTTTTGCCATCACTCACCCTTAGGAAATAATCACTCACAACATCCTGCAAGCTCTCATGATAGAGCTCTATTGGAGAGAAAAGAGCCATTTTATCAAAGGACAATATATCCCTTCTCTTGGACCACGCAGCTTCCATTATCAGACCATAATAAATCATATTTATGTTCTCAGTTAATAAGACTGATTACGATGCAGGTTACGGAACAGACATGGGGGAAAAGCAAAGCAGGTGAAAAGATGTTTTAATGAAAATATGATAAGAAAACCGCTTCTGCTCAAACATTTTATGCTATTATTTGTAATGATCACAGACAATTTTGGATGCATCTTCTTTAGCCATGGATTAAGCTGCATAAATTGGCTCACTGGTTTATACATTGAAATAGGGAGGGATGGGGCAGACGGTGGGGGGGGGGAGAGAAAATCATAGCATCCTTCTCATGTTGTCCAGAATCATTATGTACATTATAAGCATAAAATGAGTTTAATGTATGTGCTTTGAAATGAATAAGAAAACAGAAAATCGGGGAAGACTGATTTTAATGTTGTTCAAAATTATTCAGAAAATTTCTACTCATCTTTGTTACTGGCGGTGTATGTTCCATGAAATTTAGGAATGTCATGTTCTGCTTTCATCTGCTTCAAATTAATATACTGCTTCTTCCTGCCTTTCTCAATTTCTTCAAAGTTTTCCTTGCAGTGCAGTACAAAGAGACAAAGAAAGATAGATTCTGCGCTCAGTATGTGAGCATAACTGTTATTAATGCTAATGGGAGTTAAGTGTGCGCTGCAAGAAGCGACTGTTCAACAGTGTTTAATATTGAAAGGGAACTTATTAAAAAAAAATGGGCATTTTTAGCTCCAGCAAGTTCAATGAATTAAAGCACCAGCTTCCCTGAAGTTATGCGAGGAACTAGAAAAAAACAAATCAGGTAAAACACTAAAAAAAATAATAGGCATCCGCTCTAAAATTGTGGCCCAGAAAACATGGAACTGAGTGACCTGAAATACTTCTGACTCTCTTGCAAACTGGGTAAAACCAGATGTTCCATAAACACTGTGGCTGCGTTCCAAGGAGATACAATAGGCATGCCCAAAAGCTTGGTCCTATGTTTAAAACAACCTTTGTCAAAAAACCAGAAGACTTTTTACTAGGAATTATAGGTACCGAGATCCCAGAAGAAATTGTTCATGTACTCTACAACAGCTGCTCGGATGTTGGTAGCCCAGAGGTGGAAGGAAGAGATAACCCCGACTAAAGAAGAATGGCAAATCAAACTGATGGACTATGCCGAAACGGCAAAACTAACTGGGAAGCTCAGGAATCAAGAAGAAAAGAAATTCAAAAAAGAATGGGAAATGTTTATTATGTGTATAAAAGATCACTGTAAACAGGTCAAAACGTTAGCAGGATTTTAGTTACACTTGTGTTGTAACAGATAGTACAGATCATCTGGAAATATGAAAACTTAGAGAAGTATTGATATGCAATTGAAAATACAATAGGACCCATGGATGGGATGGAGGGGAAGTCAAGAGATTCACAGTAATCTCGAGATGTGGGATGTTTATGATATTATGATGTAACTTTATTTTCTCTGTTCTTTTTCTTTAATTCTTTTATTTTATTTTTGAAAATCAATGAAAATCATATGTGTGTGTGTGTGTGTGTGTGTGTGTGTGTGTGTGTGTGTTTAAAAAAGTTTGGTCCTGCATGGTAGCATCTCTCTGTTTCTTTGAATTGGACACACACAAACACATAAATCCAATATCATCCCCACATCACATATTGCTTAAGAAAGTCCCCTCAGTTTCAAAAGTGAGTTTTACTACATGATACAGAGCCTAATCATCATGCAAAAGTTGGCCTATACAGAGCATGCAGTGAGTTACCCAGTTCCTTGCACCCTGAATTGTAATAATAATAATAATAATAATAATAATAATAATAATAATAATAATAATAATAATAATAATAATAATTTATTATTTGTACCCCGCCCATCTGGCTGGGTTTCCCCAGCCACTCTGGGCGGCTTCCGACAAAGATTAAAAATACATTAAAATGTCACACATTAAAAACTTCCCTGAATTGTAAGTGGCATTTGGGGGAGCAGCAGATGGAATATTATCTTATCTGTGATACAATATCCAATTTGGCCTGTGTGGCCATTTCTTAAAAACCACCCCCAGTTGTTAGTTAGCCAACATCGCCCCAATGGGCAGGGTGGTGGGGTTTAATCATGCCCTCACTGTGCCCACCCATCTGCCCACAGGGAACTAGTGTGCGCAGTTAAAGCAGCAGGATTTAACCCCTGCTCTTCTGCTGATGTGCATGCCTCTCTGTGTTAAATCCTGCTTAGACCCTGGCAGAAAGCAGGATTGATGTCCCTGCTTGTCAGCTGACGAACAGGGGGTTAAATCCTGCTGGGTGCTGATTGCCAGCACACTCCCTGACACTAGGGTATCCATATTTCGACAAGTGGAATTCCTGATACCTGCAAATTTCTGACACCGCCAAAATTGTTGACCTTTTTGGGGGGCTTTGTGGGGGCGCCCATTTTTTATATTCTTAATATTTTAAGCTTTTGGGGCTGTTTTCGCTGCTTTTTCCATCGCGTTGACATACATCTGGGTTTTTGATTACCAGATGATTCAGCAAAATCCCCCTCCAACGCCATTTTTATACCGGAAAACCAGGACATGTCATGAATTTTCCTGCCGTATGGCAAGCCTACCTGACACTCTAGGATCCTAGAGTTGTCAAATGATTGGCAGCTGGGTGCACCTGTTAAATTAGCCCCCAGGGTGGGTGGGAGGAGATAAGGATCTGGAAGAGATCCCCTCTTCCAGGAAACAAAAAGCGTTCAGCACCTGTGAAATAGAAGTTGTGAACTGTATATATGTAGGGAGGTTGGTTCCCTCCCCCAACAATGAAATTACTGATTAAGTTAACATGGGAATATATAACAGGCATTGAATTTAACAGGAGTAAGCGCCACTGCCGTTTCTAAAGAGAGGTTCAAATGCAGCCTCACTTGTTACTGGTTCATTTGGGACAGTGTTACCGAAGTGTTAGAAGTGTGGACTTGCAGCTAATTCATCAGTATCATTAGGTCTCCTCAACCCAGCAGTACATTAAGCATAGGACCTGTGGGTTGTTCTCTCGTTGTTCTCAAACGCAACCTGGGCTGGATCTAGACACATCAGAATAGCGCCTCAGGAAAACGCGCTGTAAACTTTATACAGTGGTCCCTCAGTTTACGAACTTAATCCGTTCCAGAAGTCCGTTCTTAAACTGAAACCGTTCTTAAACGGAGGTGCGCTTTCCCTAATGAGGCCTCCCGTCATCGGTGCCCTTCTACCGTTTGGATTCTGTTCTTAGACCAAGGTAAAGTTCACAAACCGGGACACTACAGTGGATTCTCGGGTTGCGAACGTGATCCATGCGGGATGCACGTTCGCAACCCGCAGCGGTGCGTCTACACACGTGCAGGTTGCGATTTGGCACTTCTGCGCATGCGCAAAGCGTGATTTAGTGCTTCTGTGCATGTGTGACCCCCGAAACCCGGAAGTAACCTGTTCCAGTACTTCTGGGTTTTGGCAGGTCCGTAACCCGAAAAAACGCAACCTGAAGTGTCTGTAACCCGAGGTATGACTGTACTTCCGGTTTTGCGGAGTTCGTAAATCGAATCGTTCGTAAACAGGGCTGTTCTTAAACTGAGGTACCACTGTAATGGGAAATCATGTTGGCGAAATATGGGACTCCACAACGCCATCTGGTGCCACAGTGTTATAACGCATATAAAACACTTTTTCTTTACTAATGTAGCTGAGTCCCAGGACTGTAATAGCCTCTTTCTTAATTCCTAGAGCAGTGTTTCCCAACCTTTTTTGGGCAAAGGCACACTTGTTTCATGAAAAAAATCTCGAGGCACACCACCATGCCAGATGGGGAAAGGTCACTTTTTACTTATGTAAAAAAATATAAAAAAATAGTAACAGCATAGAAGGTAATGGTAGATGACTGTTAGGGTCTCCCCCCAAATGCAGAATTCTATTAATATCTTCCTTAGCGAGCCGCGTTAACCCCTGTAATGCTTTCTATAGAGTAAGCATAGGGGACACTGGGGGATGTGGAACCAAGGGGGCAGTGGGCCAAAAGAGTTCGGGATCTACTGCTTTAAACAGAAATAAGAGCCAGTGGGTTCTTCCTTTTTTAAAGTATCGTTTCAGCGGGGACAGCAGTCCGGATTTCCAAAAAGCGGCGCTTTTTTGCGTATGAGCAAAGAAGAAAGAGAGGGGGAAAAAGAGAGAGAGATTGATTTGTGGCTGCGCAAAGGGGGGAGGAGCCCAGGAGTAAAAGTAGGAAGGACGAAGGGAGGGGAAAGGAAAGTTAATAGAAGGAAAGGCGGGTGGGAGAGAAAGAGAAAGAAAGAGGGAAGGAAGGGGGGAAGAGAAGTGGAAAGGAGGGAGACCGAGGCGGGGGAGAAGCGTCTGGAGAGTTGCTCCGAAGTTTGGGGGGCCGCAGGGGTGGGCGCGCGTCCCAGGAGGCGGAGGCCAGCCCGGGCTGGGAGCCGCGCCGCGGCCCGGGGGCGGTAGGCGGACCGCGGCTCCTAGGATGTGGAAAGGGGACGGCGGCGCAGGGGAAGGAGACACGCACGGCTAGGGCAGCGCGCAGGGGGAGGGGAGTGGGCCGGAGGCGGGCGAGGGGGGCCGCGATCCTGCGCACCGCGAACATGGCCTCCTTCCCCTCGAGCCCCGCAGAGCCCCCCGGCCGGGGAGGGCGGCACGCCCCCGCCGCCGGAGGAGAGCAGAGGCAGGAGGAGGAGGACGAAGGCGCTGCCGAGGAGGCGCGCCAACTTCTGCCAACTTCGGCGCCTGCCCCGTCGCCGCAGGCTCCTCCCGGCCGAGAGCCAGAGGACGGCGGTGGAGCAGGAGGAGGAGGATCGGGTTTGGCGACGGCTGCTGCGTCCTCTCCAAGCGCGGGGCTGGCCTCCGCTGCGCCCGATCCTCTGCGCTTGCTGCGCTTCTCGGCGGAGCAGGTCTCGTGCGTGTGCGAGGCGCTGCTGCAGGCGGGCGACCCCGGCCGGCTGGGCCGCTTCCTGGGCTCGCTGCCACCCGACGCCGAGGCGCCGTGCCTGGAGGCGCAGGCGGGCGAGAGGCTGGCCAAGGCGCGCACGCTGCTGGCCTTCCAGCGCGGCGACTTCGCCGAGCTCTACCGCCTGGTGCAGAGCCGGTGATGGGATGTGGGAGGGAGCTCGCTCGCCGCCCCGCGTGTGCCTATGTGGGGCACGTTACAGCCCCGTGACGTCAGCGCCACGCAGGCAGCCAGGCAGGCAGACTGCGAGAGCCCCGCGCTGGGCGGCCTCTCCTCGCCGCCGCCGCCCCGCCTCTCGCCGCCTGACTCGCCCGCCTCCCTCCCACGGCACACCAGGCAACGTCTCGCGGCACACTAGTGTGCCGCGGAACACCAGTTGGGAAACACTGTCCTAGAGTTGCGTAACTGCAGCAGAGCAGGAAGTGTGGTCACCGGCCTTTCCTAGTGCACTTTCCCCACACGGATGGGAACTAGATACTGTGCACATGACACGCCAAAGTACCAAACTGACTTGCTGGCCCTGCTATTTGATGTGGAGATGGTTGTCGCGCAAATGTTTCCGTCGGGGATGGACCTTGCAAAATACAGCCTTGACAACTGTTTAAAACGTGGACCTTTTGTTGCAGTTAGGGATGGGTGACTTTATTTTCCTTGTCAGTCTTCACTAGCGTCAGATGCCACTGTTATGACGGATGGCTGGCCAGTCAGTACAAAGCTGTGGTGGGTGGGTGGGTGGATGGACAGAAGGAACGATGGAATGAAGGACAGAAGGAAGAAAAGAACCCAAAAAGACCAAGCGAGTTCAAATTAATTTATGGACGGTGTTGTGGAGAAAAGCTATGTTTGCCCCGTGTTACTGTTTGTTTTGTTTGAAGCTGAAGACCTTAAAAGCAGAAAAAATAAACACCTCCCTTTCTCTTCCATCTGTGTTTTCCTGGTTGGTATTTTCTGAGCCGCTTAATGCTGTCAGCATCCTCAGATGCAGGGATGTGCTTGGCCACATGTCAATCATAGCAGTTGATATATGAAATAGCTAAGAAGGCAATCTTGCATCATCTTTTTGTTTGGTTCCATTTTTCTTATCACAAGCCTGACAAAAAATTACTGCCTTCAAGTGTATTCAGTAATGTCACCATAGATCTAATATCTATGAGACCTTTTGTTTTTTAGCTTTACTGGGATTAGCCACAAAAGGCACTTGACGATGACAAAGGATCTGTCAGATATGCGATGATCAGTGCACCGAAATCTTTCGTGACAAAAGGGCACTAATGCCCCCCTAAAGCAGTAACCGCTATCTGAGGAAAAGAGCACCTGAACCATTCCATTAAGGGCCATGGAGCTGAAGATGGATCTGGCTTAAATCGCCAGGGGATATTAGCGTATTTAATATAGTCAAAACAGTGTGAAAGACTGTAAGCTGAGTGGACATATATGACAAGGTTTGCAGCTCTGCAGACCACGGGCACACATTTCTCCATTTGCAAGGCAAACGCCCACAAACATATTAAAAAAGACTGTTATGCAAGTTGTTGAGATACGCTGTCAAACGCAAATTAGAAGGCAAAAAAAGTTGCGTATATTTGTTTGCAGGTGGAGATCACAATGAACTAAAGCAGCTTCCTGCTATTTGTGATTTGAAAAGTATTATTATTGTTATTATTTATTACTATTATTATTACCATTAATTCAATTTATATATTGCCCTTTATTAAAAGATCCCAGGGCAGTGTACAATATTAAAAACACATTAAAGAACATCAGTGATAAAAACATAATTAAAAAAGCGTACTGACAGACGGCCTAATAATAAAATAGTCAATCTAATAGCAGTCCTCTTCCCCACACTTTCACAGGCCATAGATGGTTTGATAGCCACACGCCTGGGTAAAGAGGAAGGTTTTTGCCTGGAGCCTAAAGACATGTAATGATGGCGCCATGTGAGCTTCTTTGGGGAGAGCATTACACAATTGGGGGCCACTACAGAAAAAGCCCGTTCTCTTGTCGCCCCCCTCCAAACCTCTCTGGGATGGGGGAATAGAGAAGGGCCTCAGAAGTAGTCTCAGAACGAGATCAGTCAACACACCTGTTAATTAAATATATATATCTGAAAAATAAGGTGTTATGGTTCAAGATTACCTGGAAGCCGCACTCTTCTTTGGTTTAGCAATCCTGCTCTCTAGACCAAGATGGGATGTGCTTCTTCACTGGTGTGCAAATTCCTGCTCAGTGAGGCTCTGTTCTTTATCATGTCACACCTTATAAAGCTGAGCCCTGACATAAATAAAGAAATTAAGTCCCATCTCAAAGGAAGCCCTGATCATTAGGTGGCGTCTGACTAAGTCATGCTCAGAGTCAACGCAGTGAAATAATCAGAACTAAGTAAGTTAAGGCTGCAATCCTAATCATGTCTACTCTGTAGTGCGCCCCATTCGATTGCATGGGGCTTACTGTCAGGTAAAGGGGGTTGGGACTGCAGCCTCATTTAAGTCCATTGATTTCAGTGGGTCTACTCTGAGTACAAAGTTAGTCGGATGCCACCCAATGAGAGAATTTTCACATGTCAACATAGAAGGCAATTATTGGAATGCTGCGTTTTATAATCATATAGCCCTGGGATATGTATTATGAAAAGCAGTAAACAAATGGTCCAGAACAAAACCATTTTGTATTGTGTTTCTGGGGCCGGACACTATTCATACCATCCATTGATAAAGCTACTCCAAAAAAAGGCAAACCATTGTTAGATATTTGGAAGCGCCCGTTTGGCGAATGAGGAATAGAGAATCACATGGTCCCCATTTGCACATTAAACAAAAAATAAAAAGATCTCATCATTCACCTTGCAGGAGTGAAGCTGCCTTAGAAACAGGTTGTGCTGTTTTCCCATCTAGGCCATTAGTACCTCTTCTACTGGGATGAACTCGCTTGGTAGCACATGATGAGTTGCTTAATCTCAGAGTTGTGAGTTTGAGCCCCACAGCGGGCAAAAGATTCCTGGCTTGCAGGGTCTTGGACTTGACCCTGGTGGTCCCTTCTGACTCTTCGATTCTGACCAGCAGGAGGTTTCTTGAGTCTGAGGCAGCTGTCTTTCCCATCGCCTCCAACCTGATCCTTCTAACTGGGGGTGCCAGAGATTGAACCAGAGACCTTCTTGGGCTCTGCTGCTAAGCTATATTCTCTCCCCGTCCTTCATCATGAAGAGCCAGTGTGGTGTAGTGGTTAAGAGCGATAGACTCGTAATCTGGTGAACTGGGTTCGCTTCCCTGCTCCTCCACATGCAGCTGCTGGGTGACCTTGGGCTAGCTAGTCACACTTCTCTGAAGTCTCTCAGCCTCACTCACCTCACAGAGTGTTTGTTGTGGGGGAGGAAGGGAAAGGAGAATGTTAGCCGCTTTGAGACTCCCTTGGGCAGTGATAAAGCGGGATATCCAATCCAAGCTCTTCTTCGTTTACATTCAATTCTTGGGAACTAGTACAAATCTGGAGTTAAGCTAGTACTTCAGCTTAAGTGTGGGCTCCCCAGGCCTCAGCCCAGGTATCCGTCCTGAATAGCTGGCGTCTGAGGAGGCTTCATGGCTGTGAGGCAACAGATGACAGAGATGTGCTTTGCTGGGCTGGCAGAGCAGACAGCATCTATTAGCAAGACAGATTTAGCCTAGGAGGCCGGTAGTTGCTGACCATTTATCTAGGGCAATGTTTTTTAGCCGTTCACAAATCTCTTTACGTGCTTGCCAGTTCCTTACTCAAACGTATTTGAAGATGAAAACCTCAGAAACATTCAGCAAGATGTTATCCAGACTCCAAGACAAACTTTCTGGTAGGGATGGAGTACTTTGGTTCCTCCCATTTACACATTTAGCCCAACCTTAATTTCCGTTCACCATGTTTCCATATCAGCATTTTTAACCCACAAAGGTTCATCAGCATTCCATCAGTTCTCCCAGTGTACACAATTTTCATATGCATTATACCTATTTTTGCAAGCAATTCCCCCTAATACTGCACATTTTCTTTTACTAATATTTTTTAATTTTCATCTACACATTCCCATTAAAAAATTATGTATATTTTCAAGTTTATACATTTCATTACTTTTACAATCATTTTAACATTTCAAAGTTTGACTTCCTTCCCCCTCATTAAATTTACTCGTAATTTCCCCAAATTCATTTAATTTACTCATTTAGTTATCCACTTTAAATATATACCCTTATGAAACTTCAGGTTATTACAATAATCCTGCCAATGTTTTGATCTGTTTGCAATTTATCTGTAAATATTCAATAAACCATTTCTGTTCTTTTATTAAAAAATGTTTGTTATCTTGATTTCCTATTCTTCCAGTAAGTTTAGCCACTTCTGCATATTCCATAGGCTTTTGTATCCATTCTTCCTTTGTTGGGACTTCTGCTTCTTTCCATTTTAATTACTAACATGGGTTTTTTTGGGCTGGAGAAGAGCACTGCAAAATTTGGAGAAGCGTGAATTGCGAAGGATCGCTGTGTTCTTTTCAGTCATGTATCCTGTTGGGAAGTGTGAACCAGGTAGGATTGCACTGAACTGGTGAACCAAACCAAATTTCTGTCCTGTTCCTTCCCTTAGGTGAGGTGATGCGTCATGTCAGGCAAAAGGTATTTCTGCTGCTGGAACATTTTCTCCCCCGCCCTGCCCCCCCTGTCAATTCAGGGAAGACATGAAGGTTATGTTTTGCAGTGATGTACATAAGCATAATAGCGTAATTGAAATGGCATGTTTACCGTTCTGTTTCATGCTTGATTGTGCTTCTTCAACACCTTTGCACACACTGTTAGAAATGGGATTATAATTAAAATGTTCTGTTGAACACCTTGCTCGGTTCAGCGAAATGCACAATAGAAATATAAGCACTTGCTCTGGGTGACTCTGCAATGACTGCACAATAAAGCCTGGGAAATCTCCTGAGCGCTTTATTTATTTTGCCAGACCAGCCCGTGGAAGGGGGAAAGGTGAACAAAATAGGAAAATTGCCAGGAACTGAGTTTCCTTCCTGCTACGTGGGGGAAAGATGACCCTGGGACAAACTTCCTACCCGTGTTGTGTGTGCCCAAATTCTGCCTTAAAAATGGATTTATTAGAATCATCGAATCGTAGAACTGCAGACCTGGAAGGGACCCCGAGGGTCATCTAATCCAACCCCCTGCAATTGTTGGACTTAAGACTGGTTGGAACAGAGGTGAGGAACAATTTTTCTTGTGGAGAGGTGTTGTGCCATCTGAAATGTCAACTGAGTGGCCATAGGTAATGATAGGAGGATGTTATTATACTCTTGAAACCATCTTGTAGCTGATATGTAGCTGTCTTGCAGTAAGAAAAAGAGGAAGGTAATGATAGGATTCCTACTTCCTTTTACAATGCCAGCCTTTCTCTCATTTTGTCTTTACCAAAGGTTCCTGAGATTGTTGCCTGCGATTCAGAAACCAAGAAAGAACACCCAGTATTTGCTACACATTTATATGAGTTTTGCAAGTCTGGAAGAAAATCCTGCAATTCCCCCCCCCCTCCAGCAACAAAAACTAATAGGCCTATTCCAGAACACACACCTGGAGCAAAGCTATTCAACAAGGAGGTGCTATAATTGCATAATTGCTGTTCGGAATACCGTTTTCCTAAAAAATTATTCAATTAGCATCTGAAGTGCAGGGTGAGGTTGAAACAGAGGCAGGTGGTTTGGCGAAGGGTACAGGAATAAAGGAAAGAGAGAAAAAACCATTTGGGGCTTTTGTCTCCCAAATGTAAGATGGCAACAGTGCACACCAATTTATATTTATATTTATTTTTCAAATGCGCAGGAGTACAAGTTTGTTTTGGCAATTCTCTCTGGCTGCACACACACCATACAGTTCCGAATACTGGTAACTGTGGTTTGTTAAATATGTTGGGAATTGTAGGTCTGTAAGGTAAAGGTAAAGGGACCCCTGACCATTAGGTCCAGTTGTGACCGACTCTGGGGTTGCGGTGCTCATCTCGCTTTACTGGCCGAGAGAGCTGGCATTCAGCTTCTGGGTCATGTGGCCAGCAGGACTAAGCCGCTTCTGGCAAACCAGAGCAGCACACGGAAACGCCGTTTACCTTCCCACTGGAGTGGTACCTATTTATCTACTTGCACTTTGACATACTTTCGAACTGCTAGGTTAGCAGGAGCAGGGACCAAGCAACAGGAGCTGACCCCGTCGCAGGGATTCGAACCGCCAACCTTCTGATCGGCAAGTCCTAGGCTCTGTGGTTTAACCCACAGCGCCACCCACGTCCCCCAGGTCTGTAAAGAGGCCTGCAAATGTGACATGGAGGCTGGCAACATTAACCCCGCCGTGTGGCAATCCCTTGGGGAAGACCACAGCTCCTGGAGACAGACAGCCGAGATATGTATCCACAGCAGTGATCAGAGGAGGAATGACCGCAGGGAGGAGCACAGAGAGAAGTAACACAGTGGAGCATCTGCAGCAACACAACCGGACGCCTTCATCTGCCCCAGCTGCAACAAAACATGTCTCTCCTGTATCGGTCTCTACGGCCACAGCAACTGTAGCTCTGTGCTGCAACCTTCCAGCAGTTTGACTTCTCCCCGAATAGGCGCACTCCTCCACTGTCTGCCGAGACAGACAGATGCCAGCAAACCTCCAAGGGTCCCATGACAGTGGCGGATCTACTTTGAAACTCATGAAGCTGATGCTTCAGGTGCCCTGGTCCCAGAAGAGTGCCAGAAGCAACCTGAGTCCACCTTGCTTAATTTTTTTTTGGGGGGGGGGGCTCTAGTAGACCCAATTGGAGTTGCACGGAATTGAGCCAAATGGATTCATTTTTCGTTGTCTTTATTTCCATGATTCCAAGTTTTGACAGATGTGGCAAAGGTTTGGCAATCGGTCGTGAAACAACCCCATGATTAGCAGGAGTTAACCAGACCTTACCAAGGGACACGGGTGGCGCTGTGGGTTAAAACACAGAGCCTAGGACTTGCCGATCCGAAGGTCGGCGGTTTGAATCCCCGCGACGGGGTGAGCTCCCATTTCTCGGTCCCTGCACCTGCCAACCTAGCAGTTCAAAAGCACGTCAAAGTGCAAGTAGATAAATAGGTACCACTCTGGCGGGAAGGTAAACGGCATTTCCGTGTGCTGCTCTGGTTCGCCAGAAGTGGCTTAGTCATGCTGCCACATGGCCTGGAAGATGTACACCGGCTCCCTCGGCCAGTAAAGCGAGAGAAGCGCCGCAACCCCATAATCGGTCAAGACTGGACCTAATGGTCAGGGGTCCCTTTACCTTTACCTTTAACCAGACCTTGTTGCAAATGGGCCCCCATGGCAGTTCAAGCTTCAGGGTCCCCAGAACTTGCTGGAACTCTGTTGTGGCACCTCTCAGGTGGGCGCCATTGCCATTCTAAGAGAACGACTGGGGGTGTTCATGGTGAGGTCTGGCACCTCTTTCTCTAGAAAAACAGCATTTTCAAAATGTAGGTCCACCGGCAGTCCGAGCCAGAGGCAAAAGTTGGCCAAGCAACGGATGCAAGTCCTATCTTTGTATAGTAGGCTACATCCCAGTCATGCACAAGGCTTTTACATTCCTACCCAGTGCCCAGCTGTCTTCATCCTCCATCCATCCAAGCAAAAGAACATGATTAAGGCTGAAAGATAGCTATCAGCTAGGCCACAACGCTCAAGGATGTATGGAACAGAGTCGGCGAGGAGAGCAGTGTGGGGAGAAGGAGTGTCCTGAGATGGGTGTGTGGCCTACCAAGAGTCTGAAGAAGCAGATGGTGAGGCCTATCGGTTCAGGTTCTTGGGTCTGAAACCATACCCTCCAACGTTTCTCTGATGAAAATAGTTCCTGGTTCAATTCCTGGCATCTCTAGGTAGGGCTGAGAAAGACTTCTGCCCGGACTCCTGCAGAACTGCTTGCTGGTTGGCGCAGACAATAGTGAGCTCCACTGGTTCCATGCCCTCCAACATTTCTCTGATGAAAATAAGGACATCCCAATCCATAATGATAATTTTACTATTTATACCCCACACATCTGACTGGGTCGCCCCAGCCACTCTGGGCAGCTTCCAACATATATAAAAACATTAAAAAAAACAACGTCCCAATACGGTCGTACCTTGGTTGTTGAATGCCTTGTGACTCGAACGTTTTGGCTCACTGGAAGTGAGTGTTCTGGTTTGTGAATGTTGTTTGGAACCCAAACACTGCTTCTGCCACTTCCGTCTGAGTGCAGGAAGCTCCTGCAGCCAATCAGAAGCTGCGCCTTGGTTTTTGAACATTTTCAGAAGTCGAATGGACTTCCGGAATGGATTCCGTTCGAGAACCAAGGTACAGCTGTACAGGATTGCCTCCAGATGGCTCAGGGAGTCGGATAACTCCATGCCCTCCAACATTTCTCCAGTGAAAATAGGACGTCCTGAGGAAAAGTGGGACCTTCTGGATCACATTGGAAACTGGGAGGGCTTCTCCAAATCAGGGACATCCCCGGAAAACAAGGAAACTTGGAGGATCTGTGAAACTTTTGGGTCTTGCTCTGAACCGGCCACCTCCCACTCTGCCTTTCGACACAGACGCACCCTCAGACTCCAGTGACCTTCGTTCGGAGGAATGTGCTGGAACCCCTCCGTGTTTGGACATGGGGGGTTGCATAGCGATGTGTTAAAGCAATGGGATTATCGCAGGAGATGCCTCGCGAGTGCCACGGTTCGTGTGCCAGAGGAGCAGAGACAAGAGCTCATTAACTCTCCCTCCTCCACAGGCCCACGCTCCGAGAGGGATGCTGGCACCGCGCTCCCTGCAACCGAGGAGACAGGGAAGAGGTGTAATTAAACATGATACCCGATACACAGCCTTCCACTTGCGCTGCCCTTTCAGCCATTTGCACTACGGCTGTGTCTTAGGATCTCAGATAACTTGCCCTTTCATTATCTTCATTAGAGAACTGCTTAGAATGAGGATTCGGGGCCATAGTTCAGTTCTTGGCATATGCGTCTCTGGAGATATACAAAATGTTCTGGCGGACAAAGAGCAAGTTTTTAAGCATCGATTTAACGGGAGCACCGCGTTTCGCACGTTAGCCAGCAGATGGCGCCATTTATCATTTATTGACACTTGTGAAACAGCTATTTTCTCCCTTTTAATTTAGAAAGTATTATAACCAAAGTGTTTTCAACTTATTATTATGCATGAGCGAAAAAATCCCATGAATGTGTAAAATTTCTCCCGCATTTCCCTTTTTATAACATCATTTACATTCCGTATTAATAATTAAAAATCTTCAGGATTTTAATCACTTTTCTCATCACTAAAATATCTAATGGAGAGATCTATCCACCCACCTTCCCCGCACCCCACAACTTGAAGGTGAAATAGAGGGAAACTACTAAGCAGGGGGGGAAAGAGACTGCAAAAAGTCATTTGCTCAAGGTGTGCACAATTGCTTCTTGTTCTTTGTGCGTTGGATGAATAAGGTTTACAAAATCCTCAAGATTTCAATAGTCTTGATGTTAATGGAGAAAAGCACACACTATTTTTTATTTTTTTGCGGCATGCAAGTTTAATTATGGCGCTGTTTGTCTGATAGCTTGTTACTGTAAATAAAAGAGATAAAAGGAGCCCTTCAGTTGAGTAGCTCCAAAGCTGTGAAATATGTACCCAATTAAAACTATTGGTGTAAGAGGCTAATAAAGTACATGTGGCTCCTCGATGTCTTATTCTAATGAATCTCGGCTAATTTGCTTTGACTGATGAATTTCGGCGTTAGTAGTAGGGGCTGAATAATTATGAAATTTATCACAAGATACAAGGACTCATTAAGTATTACTCAGGTTCAGCTGAGGAATGCTTTCTTTTGTTGTAGGTGCAGTCCTAAGCCTAAAACAATTAGGAGGCGCCTAAGAGGGCCCAGTTTGCCTCCCAGCTGATGAGATCCCATTCACAAGGGCGTAGGACTGAGGGAAGGAAGGTCGCAGCATGGAGAAGGCACCTGTGTTTCATTAGGAGACAGCGAAATCCGCCACAGCAAGTACGTCCTGGAAAGAAATATTTATTGCAGCAACCGCTCTTTTTAAATCCGCCCACCGGGATACTTTTCGTCACATTTTGAAAGAGGAAACGGGAGGACAGGACTTATGATTATTGGGTTTTTATAAAGAAAGTTAAGACTAGAGGACTTTGAAAGAACCTGTTGCTCAATCCCCACCCAAGTGGTCTTCGTCTGACAGTTTGTTTCCCCCTGTTTTGCAGAAGCAAATCAGTGTTGAGTACCTAAGAAGGCAAGCCATTTCTCCTTCAGCTCTGAGAAGTTTGGTGTAAGTCAGGCTTCAGAATCTCTCTTGTCTGAGTATTCCCGACCTGCCAGGAACTAAGCCCTTCTTTTCAATTTCCATTTCTAAATGGACTTTCTACTTTGGTAGAATCATAGAATTGGGAGGGATATCTAAGTCCAATCCATGCAATGCAGGAATCTTTTGCCCAATGTAGGGATCGAACCCACAATTGTCTCATGCTCTACCGACTGAGGTGTAAGCAGCTTGTTGCTCACCCCGTTTGTCTTGTGGTCCCTTGGCCGAAACACTTGTTGCAGGTCATCCCTTCTGTTATGTACTGAGCTGAATCCTAGAACAATAGGATCCAGAATGCAGCAGTCTGATTGGTCCGCAGGAGCCACCCAATGCAGCTCCAGGTGGAAGTGAATCAGTGACCTGATTGGCCTGCAGGAGCAGCCAATCAGGCTTCTGGAGGAAGTGGATCCGCAATCTGATTGGCCTACAGGAGCAGCCCGGAATTAGCCAATCACGCGGGGCCCATTGTGTAAATAATGTATATATAGCTAGACGTTTTGGGGAAAGTTTCATTCATTGCTACTACGAGCTGAATAAAGAGCATGAAATTCACACTCGACTCCGAGTATATTTCACCTTCCAATCTTATATCTCCATAATCTGAATGGAAGGTGACACTCCTACTATAGAGAATAAATAGACCACACTGGTCTTCCAGCCTCTTATCTTATACTAGTCAATCTGGCTCAAAAATGTGCTTAACCTCAACCTTTTGCAGCATTTTTCTCCTGAAGAAAGGTAGGAAAATGATTTGAAGCAGTGCCATTTTTCTAGAAAAAGAGGTGCTGGAACTCACCACGAATGCCTCCCTTGTCCTCTTATAATGGCAATGGCACCCATCTGAGAGGTGCCGGAACTGATTTTCTGGCTGAGAAAAAAGCCCTGATTCTGAAAAAAACACATTCCAAACTTCAAATTCATAAATAATACTTTGAATTTACATACAATTTAAGGCGCACTGTGGCTGAAATGTTCAAGGTCTGAAATGATACAACTTTGGTTGGGTCATGGCCAATATGAGTCTCAATGTCTTAAGATTAATTACCCCTTATCTATTTAAATTTGAAGTGTTGCGCAGGAATTTGAAGCTGGAGATGGCCATTTTCAGATGGTATGGAGCTTGTTTGTCTGTCTTAGTCAGGGGTGTCCAAACTTTTTTCAAAGAGGGCTAGATTTGATGAAGTGAACATGTGTGAGGGCCGACTGAATATGTCGAGCTTTTTAAAGAGAGTAGGCCTTCCACACCACCAAAAAAAGAATGAAAAAGAAAAGGAGAAGAGGAGTTTGGATTTGATATCCCGCTTTATCACTACCCAAAGGAGTCTCAAAGCGGCTCACAATCTCCTTTCCCTTCCTCCCCCACAACAAACACTCTGTGAGGTAAGTGGGGTTGAGAGACTTCAGAGAAGTGTGACTAGCCCAAGGTTACCCAGCAGCTGCATGTGGAGGAGCAGGGAATTGAACCCAGTTCACCAGATTACGAGTCCACGCTCTTGTGAGGAATTTTCCCTAAGAGGTGATACTGGGAGGCTTTCAGTATGTGATAGAGCTTATCTTCCTGAGAACTTTGGCCTGCGTTGTTCTTTCGTTGCAATATGTTTGGAGTTAAACTTCCTAGAGGACTGTTAGTCCGGTCAGTTGGGAAAGAGGACAAGACTCCTTCTTGCACTTTTAATAGAGAGAATTTCAACAGGTGCCATGCAAGTGATGCTTGCGGATGCAACTGCCTTGCGTTCTTGTCCCACCTGTCGAATGTGCATGCAGAAACCAGGAAAGAATCTGCACAGGTCCAGATGTGCAGAGACCAGATGTGTGATAGGGGCCCATCTGATTTACATCAAACTCCATTCCCACATAGGCCCCCTCTTTTTCTTTGTGGCCGAATAGCAAGAGCATTGATGGGCTTCCCACAGTATAATCTGATGCCATTAGGAAACAATGTAAAATCCATTCTGTTTTAAGAATCTCATAAATTCAGATCTACTTTTTGTTATTTTGAGGCGGAGGGGAGAAGGTTGGAATGACTCATGTTTTTTAGGAGGTTGGCAATGCGAGGACATTCAGTTACCCCAGCTGTCAGGAAGTCTCAGCGAGCGAGGGAGGATTTGTCACAATTTCTGACGTTAATTGTCACATTTATCAATTATGCTAATAATGGAGGCACTTCATCTCTGGCACTTACTTCCCATCCTTTTGCTGCCCCAAGTTGCTCGACAAGCGATGCAGCCTTGTTTAGCCTGTAGTCCTAAGCAAAGTTGCTAGAGAGCAGGTGTAATATACTCTGGCATGAACATTCATACAGGGCAGCACATAGTGAGAAGATATATGAGGATCGAGACAACTATTATGCTAATCAATAAATGGACCAATCCTGGGCTTTAAACTAGCCTTGTTGACTTGCAGAGCAATCCTAACTACAGATAGCTGGCGTAAATTATATTGGCATCAGCGGGACGCGGGTGGCGCTGTGGTCTAAACCACTGAGCCTCTTGGGCTTGCCGATCAGAAGGTGGCAGTTCGAATCTGCGTGAAGGGGTGAGTTTCTGTTGCTCTGTTCCAGTTTATGCCAACCTAGCAGTTCAAAATCACACCAGTGCAAATAGATAAATAGGTACTGCTGTGGCAGGAAGGTAAGCGGCGTTTTCATCATGGTGTTCTGTTGAGCCAGAAGAGGTTTAGTCATGCTGGCCACATGACCCAGAAAGCTGTCTGTGGACAAGCGCCGGCTCCCTCGGCCTGAAAAGCGAGATGAGTGCCGCACCCCATAGTCACATTTGACTGGACTTAACTGTCCACGGCTCTTTTACCTTTACCTACCTACATTGGCACCAATTATTTCAGGTCCAGTTACACCACTGAGGAGGAATTTTACTTACACCGCCCTTTCCCCGGTTAACTTCCGTCAGGTTGCTAGGTCAAGTGACTGGCCCCCAAAGGGGTTTGGAATAGGTGCAAGGCTCTCCTTACACCACCTCACCCTTGTCCAGTCCCCATCACACTGCTGGAACGACCCTTTTGGGGGCAAATTATACTGGTGTGAGTTTCACCGGCTGAGCTGGGAAGGCCCAAGATCTACAGAATCCAAACTTTCCCCCCACCAGCGTCTCTTGGGTTTGGATTGTGCTGTTAGTTGGAACGCAATGGATTAAAACCCCGTTGTTGCAGCTTGAATTCTTTGAAGTGACTGCATTCCCTCTTCAAATCCGCCAACCGTTTGCAGAGCTCAAAAACAAGTTCTCGAGGCTGCATGTGCGTGGCTAGAACAGGAGATGCTCTCAGTTCTCGGGATACATACAGGCCACACAGCTCAGAGTGGTCTGCATGCAAAAGGTGCCAAGTTCAATCCCTGGCACCTCCAGGTAAGGCTAGGAGAGACCTGTCTACAATGTCGGAGAGCTGCCGCCAAGCCATGTAGACAATGCTGACTTAGAGGGACAGATGTTTTGACTTAGAATAAGACTGTGATCCCTGAATTGTAGGGGTCTGAACTAGACGACTCTTTGGATCCCTTCTAGCTTTACAATGCTATGGCCCTAGGAGTCTAAGGCAGTTCTGGTGCTCCTACATGGTCCTGTGGTCTGTTAGAATTCCTGCTCCGTGACTGCAGTCATGGGATTTTTGTCTATCACATGACGGTGTATGTTTTGACTCCACAGAGTGGGAAGTGACGGAGACAGGATGTTTGTGTTACTGTGTTCCGTGAAGTGGGACTATTGTCCTTTGTTCTTTTTCTCTTTGCCGTCTGATGCTAGAGAGAGAGAGGGAGTCATGTTGCAGTGCTCTCTGTGTGTTTATATGTAAATAAAGTAGATTAGCCAAAATGCTGAGTCGCTGAGGTCTGTTACGCAACTGCGAAGACTCTGCAGATCCCTAAGTGTGCCGATGTCTGTTGGCATCGGTCACTGTGATGTTCGGGCAGAAGAAAGCTTTTGAAGCTCCTGAACGAATGACCAGGAGGAAGAGAACATGCCAGTTGGGCATGTGTCTCTGCCAGGGTCCTACTCGAGTGTAGGCTGAGCTCCTGACATAGTCTACTGTTCTGAAAAAGCTCTGCTAGTGGCTGTCTAGGCTAGAAAAGAAATGTCTAGCGGAAATCTAACCAGCGTGCAAGGGATTAGAGTGCTAGACCTGTGAGACCAGGGCTCAGCCATGAAGCCCACTGGCTGACCTTGGGCCAGTCAACACCTTTCAGGGAGGTAGGAGGGGTTGTTGTTTTGTTGTTTATTTGTGCTTTTATCTTGTATTTTCATCTTGTGAACCACCCTGAGATGGTTTGATGAAGGGTGGTATATAATAAATCATGGTTCTGTGCCAGCAAACTAAAGGAGGGGTTTGGGACCACAGCTTAGTGGAAGAGCACATGTCGTCATGCAAAAGGGGTTAGGTTCACCCCTTGGCTTCTCCAGGTTGTTGGTTTTTTTAAGGGCCAGGTTGCAGGTGATGTGAAGGACTGCTGCCTGAGTTCCTGGGGAGCCATGGCCACCTGGAAAAGACAATATTGGGTTAGATTAGGGCTGCAAAATGGCATCTGGGCAGATTGTTGCTGAATCGGCAAAATGTCCGGGAAAACCTGAACGTATGGCAAGTAGGGTGATTTTTTTAAAAAAAATGCTTAAAAATAAAAAAGCCTCAAAACTGGTTTTTTGGGGGGTGGGGGTGGGGAGATATTTCCAAAAATAGCTTTTTAAAAAGCATGTTGGCTCAGCTGTGGTATGAATCAAGTGCATGTTGGTGCCCAGCAGAAGTGCTAAACAGAGCTCAAGGCCATATAGCCAGATTAGCCAGCACCACTGTCTTAATGATGCAATCCGACCTCTGACATATCAACATCAGTGGCAGGGCTAGCATCACTAAAATGGTGACGATGGAGAGTTTAGGCTGCAAAGAAGTACACAAGGCGACTAAGGCACAGAGATCATCCCCCCCCCAAAAAAACCCCAAAATACTTGGAGCCAGGCTGGGGTCTCAGGTGTCATACCTATGTTGACTACATCTACATAAATAACTGGGGAATATTGTGCGAATCATGCAAGAGAGTTTCTGCAGCCGTCATTTTTGTTATCGCCCTGCAATTGCGGTGGTTATTGGATTTTTATTGCTGCTTTATTAGCAAGATTGCTTGTGCATTATGCGGGTTCCTATGTGTACAGAATGTAATTTGTAAACATTTCAGATGATTGAGGGAACCATTTTAAATCCTTTCATGCCAAGCTGTGCTCGTTCTCACGAGCAAAAAGACACTTGTGGAAGTACAGCTCCAAAGCCCTTTTCAGGAATTTGGCTTAGAAGTTAAGCCTAAACTCCTGGAGGCTGCCCATCTGAAGTGGGGAACTTATGAACAGGAGTCTCCAGGGGTACAGGAAGCTCTCCGCTTTGGACAGACGGCCTCCACAAGTTGATGAGCAGTGGGATTGGCTGAATCCCACCCAGTGTTAAAATGTGTCATATAAACAGGAGCAGCCAGGAGGGACATTCATTTCCACTGCCCTTCCAGCAGCAAGACCGTTGGTGTTTTGCAGGGCAGGCTACTGGTGATGAGGCTGGAACACTGTGCTATCTGCTCCAGTACATAAATACAAACATTTAACTGGAGATGCTGGGATCTGACTTCGAGTCCTTCTGCATGCAGAAACTGTGTACTTCCATCGAGCTATGGTTCCCTTCTTGGCTCCTGCTGGCTACTTCACTTGCTAGCAAGGATAGCTAACAGTATGCCCTCTATGCGTTGTTAGACTCCAGCTCCCAGCCAGCCTTCGCCAGAGCAGTCAATAGATGACAGGAGTGAGCTGCAGTAAATCACACTGAGTGAGTTGGAGTTAACTCTTTATTAGCAAAACAGGATCTACAGAGCCCAACGAGCAGAGCAACTCATCTCCATCAGGTCTTGTGCCCGTGAGGCAGTTGCCAAGACTGCTCTCCCTGCAACCTCCTATGTCTCCTCCATGTTCCCCCCCCAAGCAATCAGAGACTGCGCCTGCCTTTGCTCCTCCTGTTTCATGCCCCTCCTGATTCTGGGAGAGGGGAGCTGGATGCAGTAGAAGAGAACAACACCCATGCCTCTTCACAAGCCTGACCCATCTCTGCCTCTTGGTCTCCCCCCTCTCTCGCTTCAGCTTCTGGAATTCTCTCTGCCACAGACTCTCCCGGCTCACTAAACTCTGTTGCCTCTCCAGCTTCTGACGACACCTCCTGCCAGTCTTCTCCCTTTGACCACTCATAGTCATCCCACCACCACTCCCTGGGCTCTGAGCCTTCTTCCCTTGCTGGTTCCTCCCACCATTCCTTTGTTTCCAACCAGTCCATGACAATAGTCAGGGACGGTGGGAACTATGGTAGGCCCTCAACTCCCCATGCTGGCTACCCCTGTCCCACTGTGTTGGTGAAGTACAATACATTGTTTGCAATTACACAAGGTTGTTGTGTTTTTTTAAGGTTCAGGAAGTAAAGGGGGAAGTGGGTTAAAAATATTGTATTCAGGCTACAGACGGTCCTATGTTAGTCATGTTTACATCAAGAAAACATGTTTTTTGCCACAGCAAAGATGTTGATTTCAAAAGCCTTAAGCACCTTTAACTCTGCGTTGGGGTAGGAACCATTACATTTGGTCCCTACACCCCAGTCTTCTTCCAAACCCACAGTTGTTAAGTTATAAATACCCAGCTTCTAGCAAATGCTAACTTTTTCACTTTTGATTTTCTGCCATGCGCCTCCTTCCACTCTTTCAACTTTTATGGCAGTGTGTGCCTGATAGGCCCAATGTGCCTTGCTGTTCAGTGTTCTTTTTAAGGTCCAGTAATTAGGTAAGTAGCCCGTCTGAAAAACAAACAGAACAGAAACAGGCCATTCCTGATGGTCGTTCCCCCCTCTCCACCCCCAGAACTTTTGTATTCTTTTTTCCAAAGGAAGAAAAAAAAAATCAATAGTGTTTTAATGTGTGGCTAACTTGCCAGATGGAAACTGTGGCTCCCAAGCCTGGAGAGATTCTACAGCACCTTTACAGAACAAACTTCCCCAGAGTGTTAATCATCCCTAATTTGGAGAGACCCTTTCTAAGGTTGACAGACAAAGGTCATTGTCCAAGCCAGGCTGATGCTTTGTAAGCTGTGCTGGCAGCCACAGAGTAATGAAGCAGATATCTGCCAATTTGGAAGTGAACAGAGACGAACAGTGTGTTTCCCATACGTTACTATAAAATGGCTGTGTTTAATTACAATTTACCTGGCTGGATATTAACCTGCGGCCTCCAGGGGAATGGCTCGGTATGTTTGCTGAGTGATCTCTCTGTATCTTCTTATCTCTGGCATGGCCGCTTTGGCATTTCAAAGGTGATACTTTGCCGACTTCCTTGAATGGAGAGGATTGAATGACGCAGTGTTTCCTTGGGGTACTACTGGTCCCTTTCCTCGGCAGGACTCAAGCGATCATAGTTGAATGAGGGCGAGATCAAGGCTCAGTGGTAAAGGACATGCTCTGAAGGCAGAAGGTCCAGTCCTTAGCATTAAAAGGAACAGGCAGCAGGTGATGTGAAGGACCCGAGGATCTAGGAGCCAGTGTGGTGTAGTGGTTAAGAGCGGTAGTCACGTAATCTGGGAAACCGGGTTCGTGTCTCCACTCCTCCACATGCAGCTGCTGGGTGACCTTGGGCCGGTCACACTTCTGTGAAGTCTCTCAGCCCCACTCACCCCACAGAGTGTTTGTTGTGGGGGAGGAAGGGAAAGGAGAATGTTAGCCGCTTTGAGACTCCTGAAGGGGAGTGAAAGGCGGGATATCAAATCCAAACTCCTCTTCTTCTTCTTCTTCTGCCACTGCTAGTCACTGTTCTGGACTAGATGGGCAAACAGTCTCACCTGAAAGAAGGCAATTCCATTAGTAAAGACAGGTGGTCAAATGCCTACCTGCTTGGAAGTCAAGTGGGGCTATAGATGAAGGACCCTGCGTGAGAGACAGGAAGGGGAAATCTCTCAGGGTGAGAGGCTGGAAAAAGAGAGGGTGTGAGCTGCTTTTCTGTATGGGACAAAAGTTAAAAATATATCTGTGGGGCAGGATTCTATCTTTTCTCTGTTCTTCTATTCTCTTTTCTGTAATTAGTTTGTCTTTTATTGAAATGTGAAAAGTGTTAATAAAACTTTACCGGGGGTGGGAGTAAAGGAAGTCAAATGGGGCCACCCTAAATTAAAGGGGTGGTTTTTTTATTTGTTGGGGATTCTCTTGGTATGCAGAAGTTTATATTGCTGTACAGTGGTACCTTGGGTTACAGGTACACTTCAGGTTACAGACGCTTCAGGTTACAGACGCTTCAGGTTACAGACTCCGCTAACCCAGAAATAGTAACTCGGGTTAAGAACTTTGCTTCAGGATGAGAACAGAAATTGCGCAGTGGTGGTGCAGCAGCAGCAGCAGGAGGCCCCATTAGCTAAAGTGGTGCTTCAGGTTAAGAACAGTTTCAGGTTAAGTACGGACCTCCAGAACGAATTAAGTACTTAACCCGAGGTACCACTGTAAGTTTAAAAAAGTTTTTTTTTAAAAAAATAATAATAATACCCAAGATGACCCAAGAAGGATCTACTAGGTTCCAGGATTGAAGGCAGAGAGATAAGGAGATATTGAAGTAACTCATCTTGTGGTTCCATGATAACATGGGATACCAAAGAGAGGAGCTGGGAGTCTTTGTTTCTCCCCCTTTTTTTTTGGAGTAATGCGCAATGCTGCAGCATCACAGCAGTGCTAAAATTCTATGGGGTAACTCTGATTTCCCCCTCGGAATTGGTGCAAAACACTGCAAAACAAACAAAAATAAAAAACACACACCTGCAAGACTTTGGCACCAGTTTGGAGAGGCATCCCAAATGTTGGGGTTCACAGTTAATTTTCCTGTCGAAAAGGAAGTTGTGATCTGGCAGACTGTGTGAGTCTCTCAATTTAGCCTATGGCTTGATCCCTGGAATGCAAGGATGCAAGCTGAATGGAAAAATGGGGAGAAACAGAAGGCAGGAGGAGAGAGGAAGGCTGCCTGCTCAAGCATGAGGGTGTCTTATAAGGACAAGATTAGGGTTGGGGAAAATGCATGGCATGACTCTAAAAACCTTGCTTTTCTGTGCTACGCAGGGATGTTTCAGGAGGCTCTTAGTGGGAACACATCTTCATTTCAGGAGATTAAAATCAAGCCACACTATGCATTAAACTTTTAAAAGAAGTTGCAGAGTGTTTGATAAAAGAGAGACATAAAAGAGCTGTGTGGGGGCACAGCCCATTGATGGCCTCCTCTTAGCAAATTAATTCTCTGCTCTGCATAGTGGGGGTTAAGTGCCACGTAAATCATAATCCTCTATGTTCAAGGTGGACAGGCAACATACTTCAGCATACTGCCTTGGCTTTCTCCATCAGTCATGAAGTCTTAGTCTATCGACATTTCTGGAAACTCCTTTCTTGTGTCATCCGCAGATCACAGCGATCTGCCATTTGCAGTTCCATTTTTTTAAATAAAAAAACCCCAAAGATCCCCAAACCTTTCCCATTGCTGTTTCTGAATTGTGATTCCTGATTTCTCTGAATCATATAGATGTTGTTGATTAGTCGTGCCCGACTCTTCGTGACCCCATGGACCAGAGCAGGCCAGGCACTCCTGTCTTCCACTGCCTCCCACAGTTTGGTCAAACTCATGTTGGTAGCTTCGAGAACACTGTTCAACCATTTCGTCCTCTGCCGTCCCCTTCTTCTTGTGCCCTCCATCTTTCCCAACATCAGGGTCTTCTCTTCTCATGAGGTGGCCAAAGTATTGGAGCCTCAGCTTCACGATCTGTCCTTCCAGTGAGCACTCAGGGCTGATTTCCTTCAGAATGGATAGGTTTGATCTTCATGCAGTCCATGGGACTCTCAAGAGTCTCCTCCAGCACCATAATTCAAAAGCATCAATTCTTCAGCGATCAGCCTTCTTTATGGTCCAGCTCTCACTTCCATACATCACTACTGGGAAAACCATAGCTTTAACTATGCGGACCTTTGTTGGCAAGGTGATGTCTTTGCTTTTTAAGATGCTGTCTAGGTTTGTCATTGCAATCATATAGATAGCCAAAGGAAAAAAGTGTCAGCCATATGCTGATGACATGCAGTTCTACTTCTCTGTAACACCAGAGTTGGGAGAGGCATGATCTGGACTATTGTCCAGGCACAGCGGTGGGGTGGATAAGGACCAGTATCTTGGGAAGACAGACATTTTGAGTTGGCGGTGTGGGATATTTGCAATGCATGTTTGCTAGATAGGCACATGATAGGAGCTGTAGCTCACAGAGTTTTCCTGTAAGTTTGCTAGAGAGGACTCTGAGAGCCACTCCTACATAGACATATATATTCCCCTTACCTGCATGGGCGCATCCTCTTTTGCCTCTCTTACCTCTTACGTCTTCATCTCATCACCAAGCCAGAAATGTGAGAACAACTAAGTCTGAGTTACAGCTCAGGCTCTTATCTTAAGCATGTCTTTGTAATTGAATTACCATTTTAAGCCTGTCTGAACAAAGCTGCTGTAACTGTTATTTTGCAACTTTGAGCAAGTAAATGGTTTTGGAGTGTGTGTTTTTTACCTTTTACAAGATTGTTTGTGCGATCATTGTTTTAAGGAGAGAAAAGGGGGATTTGCCATTGAGAACCCTGTCTGCCTTAAAGCACCCTGGATTACATAAACTAAAAGGTGAAAACTAGCCTATTTAAGCAGCCAAGCCTACAGCACCTGAAAAATGTGCATTGAAACACATAAAGACTAAAAGTGACCGCTGGTGTTCATAGCTAGGGATGATGAGAGCTGTAGTCCAACAACATTTGGCGACCCAAGTTTGAGAAAGTCTGTATAGGCTCACTCAAGATTTCCTGGACTCCGACTTTTACTTTTTCATTTTGCTTGTTGCTTTGCTTTATTCGTGTTTTCTTTGTATCAGTTTTTTAGGAAATGTCATTGAATGTTGCACGTGTATCGTTTTAAGCTACAACTATCTGACGTTTAGATGACATCTGAAGGCAGAACTGTTTAGGGAATTTTTTTAATGACTGATGTTTTAATGTATTGTTAATCTTTTGTTGGAAGCCACCAAGACTGACTGGGGAAACCCAGCCAGATGGGTGGAGTATAAATAAATTATTACTATTATTACTTTATTATTATTATTATTATTATTATTATTATTATTATTATTATTAAGCAACCCATTTAGATAATTTTTAAAAATATAAAGTGGTATAATTTTCAATTAATAAATTCACAAGTCAGGGTGTCTAGTTCAGAGCACAAACGCAAAGATCTGGGAAGATTCGTAGGAACCGTAACATAATCCTTTCAGCAGCTTTGAGGTAGGCTTCCGGTTTTTATCTGTATGTGTCTGTGTCTATTTCTATTTTTAAAAAGCCTCAACAATGCCCACCCTCCTGCCCCATGTTGCCTCACATTTTATCTAGGATTTCTTTATTAACCCTCTTTAAGTTTTCAGGCTGACACCTGTGCTATTGCATGGCTTATAAAATTTTAAAGCTGATAGTATAACAATCTCAAATAATAACACTGTGGATGTTCACAGGCAACCGGGGAGATATAACTTGGAAAGTCACAGGAGGAAGAAAGAGTTCCTGTGTGTGTCTTCTGGTCTGAAACATGCTTGTTATTTTGCAGTTCTGGAAAGCGAAGCTGTGTTGCATCTGAGGATCTTTCTGACTAATTAGTTTCTGGCACCCAGAATGGTACATTTGCAACTCATTTGTTGAGCGCAGCCCACACACCTTTCCTTTATCTCGGAGACGGCATCTTTCCATATGAACCAGCCTGGCCTCTGTGAATGGCCTTGTAGGCCCTGCTCTCTGTTCTGTCCAGCCATTAAATGAGGTAGGAAGCTACAAGAGATAGATCTTTCTTGGTGGCGATGCCAAGACCTTGGAAAGTCCTGCTCCAGAGCCGCTGGACTCCATCTCTAGATAGTTAGCAAGTCTTTCTTTTATGGCGTTAGCTTTTGAAGTATGGTATGACTAATTATTTTTAAGCAGTGAGCTAGAGCAGTATTCGGTGCTTTTGCATGAGTGTTATACAGTGGTACCTTGGGTTAAGAACTTAATTGGTTCTGGAGGTCCGTTCTTAACCTGAGACTGTTCTTAACCTGAAGTACCACTTTAGCTAATGGGGCCTTCCACTACCACCTCACGATTTCTGTTCTCATCCTGCAGCAAAGTTCTCAACCTGAGGTATTATTTCTGGGTTAGCAGAGTCTGTAACCTGAAGCATCTGTAATCTGAAGTGTCTGTAACCTGAGGTACCACTGTATGGGGTTGCCATATTTAAATAAGTGAAGAAAGGTGGGGGAACTCACCACAAAATTTGTTTCTTTTATTGCAGGCCCAGTCGCAGCGTTACCACCTCCTCCCCAGGCAGTGGCTCAATGTAAAATGAGATTAATAAACTCAAGCAGGCAATGTTCTGGGTTAGAAATGGCCACAACTTTATTGATTACAGATATAGGTGGAGATTTGGGTCCGGCATTGGGTATACAGTGGTACCTCGGGTTAAATACGCTTCAGGTTACATATGCTTCAGGTTACGCACTCCACTAAGCCAGAAATAGTGGTTCAGGTTAAGAACTTTGCTTCAGGATAAGAACAGAAATCGGGCTCCGGCAACGCAGCAGCTGCAGGAGGCCCCATTAGCTAAAGTGGTGCTTCAGGTTAAGAACAGTTTCAGGTTAAGAACGGACCTCTGGAACGAATTAAGTACTTAACCTGAGGTACCACTGTATAGCTGTTCCAGCTGCCCCAGAGGGAAAACAAATAATAATTAATTTTAAAAGGGTAAGGGAATTTGGTTCCTCCCAGTTCCTGCTCAAACCCCCCCCCCCCCGGTGTTATAGGTTGAGCGGCTGAATGCAAAGGGCACCACACCTGTATCACTGAAAGGTTCAGCTTTGCTCACTTCCGCTTTGGCCAAAACTCCCTCCTATCATAAGAGGTACAGGAACTTTGTGTTTCGTTGTCCTAATCATAGTTCCTGCTGGATGTATTTGCCCTGAAGATCATTTACCCATATGGATGCCATGCACTGGGAAGAGGAAAAGCATGCGCCAAGGAGTGTGGTCATTTGCATGTGTGGAGCTATAATACAACTGACTATCGTGCCGATTGGCTGCTTTGGAGAAGTCCCACCCACATTCCCACCAAAGAGATGGAGCCGTGCGATTGACTTGGCTGCTGTAACACAAAGGGCTGTAGCTCAGTGGCCCGGCATCTGCCTTGCATGCGGAAGGTTCCCGGTTCAAATCCTGGCATCTCCAGATAAACCTGGGAGAGAACCTTGGAGATCAACTGCCCATCAGTGACAATACTGAGGAAGAGGGGACCAGTGGTCTGGCTCAGTATAAGGGAACTCTTATGAGATCAGGGACTTGGACCTCATACTCATAAAGAGGTTGCCTTTTCCGATATATCTTTGCATGTTCTTCTGATCATGTGTTTCATGATGCTTCAAGATGCACAGAGAAGCAACCTAAGTGGCTGATTCCAGGGGTGCCAACTTGAACAAAATATTGGGTCGGGGGAGGTAAGCACCACCCCGCATAGTTGATCCCCTGAGGCAGTGCACACACACCATTTGAATAGCAATGCCCATCAACTTTTTAAGGGGGGCGGCCCCTTCAAATATTTTATTGAGGGACAAAGACCCACCCCCAGGCCCTAGGAGTTGCCTCCTATGGCTGCTTTACCTTAATGAACTTGTTAAAGATAATTTTATCAAATATTGTTCGTATTTTCATTGTATTTTTTTTAGTGTAAACTGCTTAAGGATTTGAATTTTATTAGTGCCTGTCCACTGTGGCAAATTACATAACATGCAATTTACTTAATGAATTATGCAAATTACATAGTTATTACATTTGAGTTTCCGTGACAGAAAAAGCAACGAATAAGCTTTAACATTATTATTATTATTATTATTATTATTATTATTATTATTATTATTATTATTATTTCTGGATTTATGCTGGACATGGGATAAATAAGCCATTTCCACTTCTGTTTCTGTTGAAATTCTCTGACTTCCCTGCTCTGCATGGGACATTTTATTTCAGGTTCCACTTGTGAAACGTCCAAATCACTTCACAGGGGGGCAACTGCGAGGCTAAGGAGACCGGCCTATTTGATTCCAAAAACATGGCAGCTTACAGGTTCCGAATATGAAAATAAGGAAAGAAACAGAAACTTTTACAGACTTTTACAAGGAAAAAAGACTCCCAAGCACTCAGCCAAATGTAATTGTCCCCCAACACAATCCAGATCCTGTCAGCATATTGAGGAAAGCCATGGGGTGGTGGGGTGGGTGAGATTCTGTTTCATTTGGTGATGTACGAACGTTAAAAAAAATAATTCTTTATGTTTTAATTGCAGTAGGAGTGGGAAATTTATCTGGGGACCACAGCCCAAAAAGAAAAACCCACGGTACAGAAAGAGAAGCACAGCCGTAAAATCGGGCGTGTATGTTTGCCAAGCTCTGCCTGCTTTTCTCTTAGGGATTCTATAGCTTCCCTTCATTCTTCACTTCTCTCATATTACAGAAAGAAGGTAATTTTTCCTGGCCATTTACTAAAGCTCATTAAAGACCGGAGAGAACAAACAATGCTACTCCTCAGAGGCTACCATTCAAAGTCACACTGCAATTCTCTCTTCTAATACTTGAGACATATTAATTATTCCTTAGTGAAAAGTGTATAATTCCTATTCTTCATTTTGCTGGGCGGGGGTGGGCTGGGGACAAATAATAGGAAGTTTCCATCTGAGTGAAAAGCTGTCTGAGCTGAAGGGAAATGAGGAGGGGAAAGTGTGTTGTTCTAAGACGAGTAAAAGCAATTATTCTAATAATAATTCGAGGGATATTAATGTCTTTCTAAAGTGGATTGCTTTCAAGTAAACACTTAGGTTGAGAGAAGCTGTTTTATTTATTAATCATTCCAAAAAGTTCGCTCTTTTAAATGATCAGCTTCGTTGACACATAATGGATTTAGTTAAGTGGCAACTTGAAAACGTCGAAAAACTTTTGTAACCAGAGACTAATTTGTTTAATGCATTGAAAATGTTGTGCAGACATGAAACTACATATTAAACTTCAAAGGGAAATGCTCCAGAGACTAAATCATTTTAAAAGCAGGAGCAGTGGCATTAGCAGTTATGCATTACACATAACAGATTTTAAAATTCACCTACCTATCTATTTTTTGGTGGGAGGGAGGGATGAAACTTAGGTGTTCGCTGACCTGCTTTCCTTCATCTCAGGACTGCGGTGCAGCGCTTGCGTTTAATGTCTGAACCAAAAATTTGAAAGGGGAAATATTTTCTTTTGTATCTCTATTAATTAGTCCTGTCTCCATTTGCCCAGCATATAGTGCTGTTGACATCACCTTTTCCGTATCCTTTAAAGAGTCCCAGGAGAAATCTATTGCAGAACAAAAAACGAAAAGTTGGGGGGGGGGGAGAGAATACATTTGGAAACCATTTTATCCCTCAATTACCAACCAAAACGTATGGAAAAGATTTACGCTCTATCTGATTTACACCATAATTATACTTTGAAAGCTTGGAAATAAGTGGCATGATCCTCGGAATCATTAGTTACTATACCCAATGTAATTGGTGTAAACTAATGAGTTTACTGGATGGCTGACCCTTAATTACTGATTAAAGTTAAAGCAGAACTCGAACCAATCCAAAGCTAGTTTGCTTTCAAAAGCTCAGAACTCTTTCTTATTTTTTATTTTAAAAGAACACATTTCTAAAGTAAGCTGCTTTATGATTAGCTGAGGCACATGGCACAAGCCTTTTTAAAGCAATCACATGCAACTTCTTAACAACGGTACAGCAAGCTACTTTTACTCTCATTAATTAAGGTCCATCTGACAAACGTGGAATAAACTAAGGTCATGATCTAGGGCCTTTTAAACTTGAGGGAGGGGAGAGAGAGTTGTTTTTGTTTGTTACTATGCTATGCATTTTTGTGCCTTTATATTTTAAGCTGCCCTGCGATGCTTGGAGGAAGAACGGTATAGAAATTTAATTGATGATGATGATGCCCTTTAATGCCCTTTCCTAGAATACTCCATTCCATCCCCTCTTCCCCTTAGATTTCCATTTCCTCACATGAAACATTCTGTGCCCACGGAGCACACTCAGTTCTTACTGAGTGTAAGATTCCCTAAGATGCCCCCTAAGATTTCCCCCTCCCCAAAATCCCCTCTACTTCTGCAAAACTTGGGGCTCCCTTGATCATGCTGTTACTTGCCTCTTGCGTCTCAGTTGCCTGTTTGGGCTGCTTCCCTACTGGTACTCACAAGATGTGTTCACTATTGGGAGGAGTGATAAGAGAAAGCACAGAATCCTTCAACCGGGGACTCTTTTATCTGCAACGGTCTCATAGCAGATCCAGCATGCATTTTTATCATGTAACGATCCACTGATTTCTAGGCTGCTTGGCTCTGAACCAGGGCGTCACACGAACCCAGGTTTGAGTCCTGCAACCTGCCTCCGTTATGGTGGGACTTGGCCTAGGAACATAAATGGGAGATTAATATATACTCATCCCCCAGCTAAAAGAGATAAATCTGTTCCTGGTAGCAGATGGCCTTTTGTGGAAACTTTCTAAGCCAGATGACAGATCGCATGATGATCGGGTGCTATACTTTGCAGCAGCCTGACACTATCCTAAGCTACCTCCACATGACAGCACCAGTCCATTTTGATGCATTGCTAAGTTCCGTAATTGTGGGCTAGCCACTGAAAATGGCATTTTGTACATGCCATTAAAAGTGCACTCTTCAGTGTGTCTTAGGTATGTACTTTGGGCCTAACCCTTTGGAAGCCTGGTCCTTTGATTCCTCACCAGCCGGCTTTCTTCTTGAGTCTCTAGTGCTGGCTTGATCTTCAGAAATCTTTTCTTGGCTTCTTAACCTGTCTCTGCCCAGTTTGCCCTGCTTCTCCTCTCCCCACTGCCGCCAGCACTCCCACTGCCCAGGAGAAGCCCCCCTGACTCCCAGGAAGTTTTTTGGGGGGTACAGCACTCTGCACTGGAGAGGAAGGGATGAAGAAATTCCCTTTGCATACTTGTCCCTGCACTCTGGATGCAACCCAGTCTTTTTCAACGAACCCCCCCCCCCCCGCAATAAGCAAACATAGGATTCCATCCTCAGGGTTTTATCAGTCGAAAACACAACATTAAGTTGTTTCTGGAGATATCCAACTGGAATGTGGCAAGTATGGTGGATATAGAGTTTCTCCTCTTTTACTTACGAGTTTATAAACTTCTAATCAGAGGCTACCTAGAAACCAGAAACACCAGGCCTTCCTTTCTTAACAGCAATACAATTATGGTGAATAAAATATACAGGCCATGCTTAAATGGATTAGCTGCTTTCTGATTGGATGAACCACAACATAAATCTCTTTCCTTCAGCCAAGCAGAGTGCAGCTATTCAGTAACGGTAAGATGAGCAACTGTCACTTTGCTGCACCAACATACATCAAGGCAAAAATAATTCCATTTTCATCAGTCATGTAGTAAAATAGAAATATGCAAAGCAATTGCAAGAGAATCTCAGAATCCAGGATACTGACTCTGAAAATAAATCTCCTGGCTTTGTCTTCATGTTGACTTTCTATTAATACCACAACTTTGCCACGATATCTATTTAACGGCAGGAAGCCATTATCCGACGGCGTTCTTTTCCATTAAGAGTAGCTTTTAATTGCCAGATTGTCACAAGACTTTGCAATCGCAAAGTGGCAAGTGTGTGCAGTCTTCTGCAGTTAGGTCTCATTCAGGCATTATTCCCTTCCTGGGGCGTTGCATGGTACAACTTCCATTGGATTGGCCTATTGGATAGGCTTGCACAACAATTTGACTGGTGTGCCTCTTTTTGCAGTCCCGGGCAGGCAGCAGAAGAGTTATTGAATCACTGGTGACCTATTGTCACATGCATTAACTTATCTTAATTTTAGAAGCTCTAAATTGGTGATGACATAATTTAAGACTCCTTTAATGGAAATTGGCTTGATTTCTTAAATTTGGCCAGCTTAATTAGACCAGCTCCATCTTTTCTTAAGCACCAACCCTTCCCCCTACTACTATTAGCAAACCTCCAGATGTTATATGAGTAAGTTCAGTTTCCTGTGTAGGAAGCCTATCTTACACAAGGGTCGTGGGTAGAATGTGGGTTCACGGCCATGGAGAAAATATGAAGTCATTCTCCCTACATTTGCATGGGATTGGAAAACCTCATTTGCCTAGTTGTCTGTGATTGGCTGGTTTGTCTGTCCTTTCTCTCTTTGGCTACATGGCTCTTCCTGACAACTATAACCAAATGTTTTCAAAACCAGAGAATAGACATGGGAGATTCAAGTAGGAGTTTCTTGGTGGTTAAGGAGAGAGATTCAAGCTGGAACTTTCTTTCAATGGGGTAATCATCCTGCTTCTTGATTCTGAGGCAACTTGGGTCTGCCTTCATTTTGAACCAAACAATATTTGGATATCGGGCAAGACTGCACACATGCACATAAAAGCACATACTTCTGGGAACTGTAGTTTAGGGGTGTTGATAATTGTAGCTTTGTGAGATGCAAACTAAAGTCCCCCAGGATTCTTTGAGGGGAAATGTGCTTTAAATGTACTTTCAGTCTATGATTTGCATGCTGGCCATCTAGGATCATTGGTTGGTTGTCACAGTGGAAGAGTTTGTGCCTTTGGAGGTGAAGTCAAACCATTGGAGAGTTACAGCGCCTGCTGTGGCTGTAGAGACTGATATGGGAGAGACATGTTTTCTTGCAGTTGGAACAGCATCTGGTTGTGCTGCTGAAGATGCACCATGGTGTTTTCCTCCCAGTGGTCATTCCTCCTCCAGTCACTGCTGTAGATACACAACCTGACTGTCTGCAGTCACTCTCAGATAATAACCCACCACACTTTTGTCTTGGCATGGAGACATGGCAGGTTGAATGGACTCCCGTCACTCCTTGAACACCCCATTGTCAGTTGAGTTGAAGGCATATGGAAGCAACAGAGAGAAGAATATAGAATAATATGTCAAAGAGAGCTGGGGCGAGAACACAGCTCTGGAATCATAGAATTGTAGAGCTGGTATAAAAGTCTATTTCTACAGAAGAAACTTCTTATGCTTTTTGCTAGTTTCACAATACTGCTTCCCTTTCACTTTTAGATGCCATGAAAACTCTGGTTTCCTTTAGAATAGTTTTCCCCCCTGATTTGAAAGCACCATCATCTGCCCTGGATTTGTCCCTCTCATAATTTTTTGGATCCATTTCCCCAGACTGATCTCAGTATAAATACAGTACTGGAATTCTTTGAGATAATTTATTCCGGCATTCTAGCTGCTTCAAAGAGATCAGATGGTGTTAGAAAACTCTAGATTTTTCTTTTTTAATTTTTAGATAAGTTCTCAACTTTAAAAGTCTACTTTGCAGAGCATTGATTAAGAAAAAAATCAGCATGCCTCAACACCTCAGATTACGCAACCATCTTTCTGCTTGATTTAAGGAGGGTCACTTAGGTTATGACGTATTTTCAGATTCCAATTAGAGACTCCTCTAATGAAATGGAGGGGGCCGGGGGGGGGGGGGAAGGAACATAACATGCAAAAATGAAAAATAGTTTTAGAAGTGACACATCTTGTGGAGCTGATTCATATTAAAATGTTGTTGAAACAGTGTGTGCCACCCGTAAGTCTTTGTGTAGCTCAAGCAGGAAGCCAATATGCAACATAGGGAGTTGCCTTATTGACAGGAGAAAGCCAGCAGTAAATCTCACAGAGCAAGTTGGACTTAACTATTAGCACAAACAGGATCTGCACAGGAGTGTCAGGTCTAAGGAGGCAGCAACTCATCTCCAACTGGTTTTGCCTCCATGAAGCAGGGATTGAAGATCCCTGCCTCCCCACAGCTGACTAAATCCCCTCCTCTCCAGGGTTATCCCTAAGCAATCTGGAACTGTGCCAGTGTGCAGCTAACTTCTCCCCTGCTCTTTTCATGCCTCTCCTGGTTCTTGGAGACCAGAGAGGAGGGAGCTTGTCACAGCAGGAGGGAGAGACTCCAGCACCTCTTCACCAGCCAGACTCATCTTTGTCTCTTGGCCTCCCTCCTTTTCTGCTTCAGCTGTTGAGAATTTCAATTCCACCTTAAGGAGCAGACATGGGGTTGTTACGTGTCACATGTCTGTTTACATTCCAGCACAGTATGCTGGGAACATCCGTTGTGTGTATGGCCTTTGCTTTTCCCTGTCTCTCTGAGAAGACAAAGAGAGGGACGACATGTTTCTTTGTCCTGATTTATGATTAATAAATCTGTGGTTGTAGTATGCTTCCACAAGCCTCATGCCTATTCTGTGTGTGCAGTTTGCTCTGCTGACATAGTGTGCCCTGGCTTTGAAGCCTGGGTCACTGATTTACATCAGAGCAGAGGGCGATGGGTCTTCGCAGTGGGACGGCTGGAAGGAGACGACCCAGTTGGGGCTAGCCAGCTGGCCTTGTGACCCTCTGCATGCCGACATCAGCTTCTGCCTCTGATTCTGGACTCTCTCTGCCATATACTCCCTTCGCTCACTAAGCCCTGTAACCTCTTCAGCTTCTGACACCTCCTCCTCCTAATCTTCTCCCTCTTCTCCCTCTGTCCACTCACCGTTGTCCCACCACCAATCCCTGGACTCTGAGCCTTCATCCCTTGGAGTTTCCCCAGCTGATTCCTCCCACCATTCTGTTGCGTCCAACAAATCCATGACACTTATATGGAGTCAGGCCCTAGGTCACTCTAGCTCAGTACTAACTGGCTGTGGCTTTGCAAGTGTTTCAGGCAGGGGACCTTCCCAGACCTACCTGGAAAAGCCAGGGCCTCAACCTTGGACCTTCTTCATGCAAACCAGTTGCTACAATCCTTCCCCAGAATTCAGGATGAATTCGTCTGCAGAGGACATGTAAAAGAGGATTCCAGGTGTCTTTCTGACAGCGACCGAACCATCTATGGCCATCTTCAAAAGACCCTGAAAAGGGTTGAAAGTGGAGTGCGTTTTTGGCATGTAAACCACACACTTGAGAACAGTCGCCTGTCTCAAATGAGGTCTCCACGCAATGTTCTGGAAGGAAGTGGGAAGCAGCTGGGAGACACCCAGGAAAAGTAGAGAGGCACGAGGACCAATAGGGCAGGTGCTCAACTACCACAATGGCCCCACTTTAGTAACAAATGAAGCTGTGTTAAACAAAGGCAGACAGTTGGTTCATCTAGTTAGTTCCATATTCTCCACACAGTATTGTCCAGGGTTTCATTCCCAGCCCTACCTGAAGATCCTTGGGGATGATCCTGGTACCACTTTACCATTAAGTTTGCTGCCTTTCTTGCTTCCTAGCAGGAAAAAATGAGACATCAATCGTAAATACTGTTTATTCTCTTTTGAAATTGCTAAAACTTCACAATATATAGTCACTGGCAATGTGGTAGTAAATAATTCATTCCCTTTCTGGGCTGATAACAGGGAAATATGTGATAACTTACTAACTATGAGACACTAGTTGTAAGAAGGTATTTTAATGCTGCCCTAAATATTTATCTCAGGCTTCCTCAACCTCAGCCCCCCAGATGTTTTGAGACTACAATTCCCAGCATCCCTGACCACTGGTCCTGCTAGCTAGGGATCATGGGAGTTGTAGGCCAAAAACATCTGGAGGGCTGAAGTTGAGGAAGCCTGATTTAACTGGTCAGAAAGGAAATGAAACCATGTCAAATCAAAATGAACCAGTTGATGGGTATGCAGTCATTTGGGTACAATGCTAATATCCTCTCTGAATTTTTAAAATTTGCTTGGCAGAAACATTTAGAAAAGAAAGCTAAAGTTGCTTAACTTTTTATTCTTCCTGTGGAACAAATTATTCCTGGATATTGTTCTTTATTAGCTACTCTCTAAGCATATTTTCAGAGCTCATTCCAGACTGCAGCGAAAGAGTGAGTAAAAATATAAAACCTGGGGGCAAGGGTCTCCCCCCCCCAAGCTAATACTGTCTTAAAATTAACTAGTGAAATCCATGTCACTTTGCATTCTGAAAATATTCAAAACGATTATGGTATTTCCTGTTCTTTACAATGAAATGACTAACATATTAGATTTTACTGCTGGAATATTCTGAGTTAAGGCCAGGCTTAAAGAAACAGTAGTGACTGATCCAAAACAGTTTAGTTATGGTGCCAAAAAGGATGACTCATGCCACTGTGACATGTATCTTGCATTCACTAAACCAAAAAACAGTTGGATCAACTGAATTAGCCAAATTTACTTATTCATTTTAAAGTCCGTGTTTTATTTGTCCGCTTAACTTACTCACTGAAAATATTATGTGAAATTTTGTTTTGCAGCACCCATGTCAAGGGTCCGTAGCAGGAGGAAGATGAGATAAAAGATTTCAATGTGGGCTGGGCTGGGGGCAGGGCCATGGCAAAGTCCAAAAGCCCGCTCTTAGATTTTATTGAAATTATTGTTATTACTGTCAATCTCAAACCTTAATAAAATGTTTTAGTGGTGAGCCCTATCTACCCAATATTCCCCTCACATAGCTACAATTCCCAGAGTTCCCTGGGAAGGAGGATTGCTTGCTACGGTAAGTCATTATGAGAACTGTAGCTGTATGTGGGGAATGGGGTCTCCGAATAACTCTCAGCATCAGTGCTTTTTTCCAGCCAAAAATCCCCATAACTCAGTACTGGCACCTCACAGATGAGCGCCATTGCCATTATAAGAGAATAAGGGAGGCGTTTATGGTGAGTTCCTGTACCTCTTTTTCTAGAAAAACAGCACTGCTCAGTATCCTTAACAAACTACTGTCCCCAGAATTCTTGGGGGGGAAGACATGATGGTTTAAATTGGTATAATAGAGTTTAAACATATAGTGTAAATGGGGCCCAGCTGTCCTTTTCCAAACACGCCCATAAGAGCGACATGATGCCCTCACACTCTGGGAACTTTTGAGCGAAAAGAGTGGCAGCTGCCAAATGACTAGAGGGACTTCAGTGAATTTGCAGTGGTGAATTTTGTACCCCACCTCACAATTTTGGCTCGCCCTCAAATCACCTGAATTCTCTCTCTGCCTCCAACTCCCCACTTTCACATCCTTATGAACGAGGCGAGGAAAGCAGAGGGGGATATTTCTTCACTCAGTATGAATATATTTTTGGAAAATTTGCTGGAACTTTTGCTGCATTTTTTTTAAGGCTGTGTATGCACCATACATTTAAAGCACATGGCGTCTCCCCAAAGAGCACTGGGAACTGTAGGAACTCCAGCACCCTCAACAAATGTGCTTTAAATGTATGGGGGGGGGGTGCAGCCGTAGTTAGCAAAGATAGAAGAGAGGTGGTGAACTCTCCTTCCTTGGAGGTTTTTAAGCAGAGGTTGAATGGCCATCTGTCATGGATGCTTTAGCTGAAATTTCTGCATTGCAGGGGGTTGGACTAGATGACCCTTGGGGTCCCTTCCAACTCTTAAGATTCAATGATTCTATGATGCGGTCTGGAAACATGGGGAAGACATGGGGAAGACAGATTCCTGCCCATCCTGCCCATTGATTTGGATGGCTCTGACTTCCACTCCTGAATTATTATTTGGGGTGGGGGGTAGCCCGATCCAATGCATATTTGCTCAAAAGTGCATAGAGTCTCTTGGGCTTAAAGATAAAGGTGAAGGGACCCCTGACCATTAGGTCCAGTCATGGCCGACTCTGGGTTTGCGGCGCTCATCTTGCTTTATTGGCCAAGGGAGCCAGCATACAGCTTCCAGGTCATGTGGCCAGCATGACTAAGCCGCTTCTGGCGAACCAGAGCAGCACACGGAAACGCTGTTTACCTTCCCGCCGGAGTGGTGCCTATTTATCTACTTGCACTTTGACGTGCTTTCGAACTGCTAGGTTGGCAGGAGCAGGGACTGAGCAACGGGAGCTCACCCCATCGTGGGGATTCGAACCGCCGACCTTCTGATTGGCAAGTCCTAGGCTCTGTGGTTTAACCCACAGCGCCACCCGCGTCCCTCTCTTGGGCTTACTCCTGTGTAATTGTGCTTGCAGTTTAAACCTGAACTGCACTATATTGAACTAAGTGGTGAAAGAAATCAGAGTCTGCAACTCTGTGCACGATGACATAAGAGTAAATCCCAATGAATTTAATAGGGCTTACTTCTGAGTAGATATGCACAGTATCATGCTGTATATCAGAAATTAGCCATTTGGCCAGGATAAGCCAGCCAGCATTCAGCACTGTTAAGTCTCATTGATTTTAGTGAGAGAGCTGAGCATACTCCAAATCTCTCCCAATAAGAACTTAAGACTCCTAACTTGGACTGGATAATGCTCCTTTTCTAGATTTTCCTATAGATGAGGGGGAGGGGGCAGGGGAGAGATGCTTAAGTCAGTGTCCCTGTCTGGACATAGAGAAGTTTGTAGCTCTCAAAATATTTTGGAAGGGAGATTGTTGTTGTTTTAAAAATGTAAATATATCCTAAGGCTACTTTCCTCTCTATAGATAACAGATTTCTGAATAATCAAATAAATGATGTGCAACACCAACAGCGATTTTTAATAACACAGATAACCTAAGCTTACCTGAGAGGTCTTTCTATTAGAATATAATTAAAGATAGCTATTCAACATTGTAGGTTGTAAGCAGCACTGAACTTCTAAAATAGTAATAGGTTTGTCACTTTTCTTCCTGTGGCCAAACCACTTGCAAAAGTAGCATACAGTGGTACCTCGGGTTACAGACGCTTCAGGTTACAGACTCCGCTAACCCAGAAATAGTAAGTACCTCAGGTCAAGAACTTTGCTTCAGGATGAGAACAGAAATTGTGTGGTGGCGGCATGGTGGCGGCGGGAGGCCCCATTAGCTAAAGTGGCACCTCAGGTTAAGAACAGTTTCAGGTTAAGAACGGACCTCTGGAATGAATTGAGTTCTTAAGCCGAGGTACCACTGTACGTCTGTCTTTGAAAGAGTGCTGCCCCTACTGTTAGGCATAGTGAGGTGGAGACTTCAGGTGGTAGATATTGGGGAACAAGTGGCAACAAGGTGTTGGTGGACACAGCTATGTGTGCTGTGCGGCCTGCCTTTTGGCCTCCAAGCTAACCAGCTGCCCCCAAGAATAGCTGAGGACACTGCTAATGCCAGTTTTGAAGTAAGATTTAGCTGCCAGTCCAGTTGCAATGAGGGAGGTGCCATCTTGTCCTTTGCCTCGGGTAGCAAAATGTCTTGGGCCAGCCCTGCTTTTAATGATTGCTTCCCCCCAATCCCATATATAGCTGTAGGTGGAATTGCAATTTACAGATATATGGGTGAAGGGGTATTGAAATCCCCATCACCTCCCACTTTTCCTTCAGGTAATTTCCACCGAAAGCCTGACTCCAGTATCAGGAGTGAAACTGGATGAAAGAAAAGCTGTGGGGCAGAAGAGGGAATTATAGGGAGAGCAGTAGCAGGTAGGAGGTTTCAACATCTCTTACCCACATGACATTTATGTGCCCCAAATCACCCCATCTGCCACTTAACACATAATTCAGCTCCACATTTTAAAAGGCATAAGAACACTTTCCTTGGCAGGGAGAAAGTTTTGAAAAGTGATGTATCTGTATTGGTGTTTGCTTCTCACATGGCTAATAGACACAGACTCACTGTCTTGGTTCAAGCATAATGGAAAACCATGGCTTGTCATTAGGAGATTTGGTGTCTGCAAGCCTTGGACTCATGTGCTGTTCCTGAATTCCCTCACATATGATTAAAGATGAAGTTTGTGCTTTTGCCTTTAAGCTAACCACAGTTCCGTCCGACATCAAAACGCACGATACTGTGTCTCCCCCCTCCCTAATTCTGGTTGATTCAAACAAACCAGGATCAAACCATGGTTTGATATTCTAATTTGTTAACTAATTATAGTTAAAACAATCCAGTTTTCTGTATTTAGGGAACTGTGGTTAGTTGACAACTTTCAATATCAATCAAAATTAGAAGCAACCAAGGATGCATCAGTCCCCAGGAAAAATGTATTGTTCAAACAAGGTTCAGATGGAAAAGAAAACCCTTCTGTCCAGAAGGTACCAATGGTCATCCTGAATGAAAGGAATCAGTCCAGTGCTTGAAACTTCTTTACTGAGGAGCTGTCCCCTCTGCTTCATTGGCTTATCACACAGGGCAGGTATTTACAGGTCCTGACACAGTCCTCATTCTTCCACGCCTTTATTTTGCAAGTCAGCAGGGTATGTTTTTATGCCAGGAAAGCTTCACTTGGTGAACTCTGCAGAGGAAGCTACTATGAGAAGAGCAGGTCATGCTGACATTTTGGTGCAGGATGCAACATATTTGAGTATTTGCACCATTGCTGCTGAAGCTGGTAGGGAAGGGCCCTAGCTCAGTGGTAGGGCATTTGCCTTACATGCAGAGTGTCCCTGGAAGAAACCAGCCTCTTTAGGTAGGTCTGGGAATGTCCCCTTCTGAAACCCTGGAGAACTGTTGTCGGTCAGTGTAGTGACACTGACATAGGTGGAGCAATGGATCTGGCTCAGTTTAGGGATGCATCCTATGTTCCTTGGTATGGATAGAAAGTGATGGGAAAGGATAGCCTGCATATTTTCTGCATTTCTGGTTTCCAGTTAAAAGCATAAGAAAAGGGTCAGTAATAACGGGGGGGGGGATAAACAGTAGCAACGCTACTGAAGTGTCTTATCACCTCCACCTGCCCCCTGCCCAAAGGACAGATGGTCTTACAAAGATGCAGAGTGATGGAGAAAGCTCCATCTCTTGACCATCTGCCTACGAAGAGTCTCTTAAAGGCACTCCCATGAATCTATATAAAAAGACGCAATATGCATAAATAGAAAAAAGTATCAACTGCATTCTCTCATCTGAAACACACTTGTTTAACGCAACATTTTAGTGGTGCTGTCAAAAACATGGAAAAGTAATTTTGCTTTTCCTTATGTTTTTTCAGACACATACTTTTTTATCACATATCCCCCAAAATATTATATTGCATTGAGCTACTCTTTTGGTCCTGCTGAGGCCACAATTGCAGAAATAAAGGACACCCAAAGGTGGCGCTGTGGTTCAAGTCCACCTATATACTGTATCTATATATATTTATTAGACTGAATTATAATCATTCATTTTCTCGCATTTTCAAAAGGGATAATGTTAGTCTTTGCATCATCACCAACATCATCTGTAAAGAGGTATCTCTGGCTAAAATCTTCCTGCTAACATATGTTAACACATTAACTTTGCAAGTTTCAGGGTACTTTACTGCCTTAGGTACTTGCCAATGCGCTGTGATCACTGATTACTTTCACGTGTCCCTTTACTCTTGTCAGTGGGGCTGTTTTGGTCAATTGCAGGACATGGGAAAACAGTTGTTCTTTGATCATGCCAGGGCAATTGCGGGCTTGGCCGTGTGCATTGCTCCAACCCCTCCCCCAACCATAGAAACCAAACCAAAACTCTCCTGCGATCACTTGCATGCAGATAATGCAATTTCCCTGTCTTGAGCAAAGGGCCAACTGTTTTCAATTGTCACAAAAGTGGCTCAGAGAAAAGCAGCACCGTGTTGCTTTGATTTATTGGCATGTGAAAGTACTTCTTGCCTGTCAAAGCAAGACCTTGTTTTTTCTATATTAAGGATAGGCCAGGGGCTCAGTTAAGAGCCACGGGGGCTTCCCATTGGACCCTCAGCACAGCCCCTCATTCCACAGATGCAGCTTACAAGGTACCTCCCTCAGGTGTTTTATTCCTGGCCAAGTTAAGACCACAGGCAAAAAGGATCTTGGACACTCCCCATCCTCATTCGAACACTGAGAGCTAAACTGAGAGCATCCCTTTGCTATAGCAATAGGACAACCCAAGGTTGGCTTATTAAGCCTATGTTAACATTTGGAAAAGCTTTGTGGAAAAAGTTCAAGAAAAAACATTTTTTTTTAATAAGGAGGGGTGAGTGGGGAACTTTAGAGGAGGCAGAGGTGCTTACCTGATATCTTGGAAGTCGTGAGGAGGAAGGGATGGTGCAAAGTGCTATCTCCCCTCCCTCCCCAATAAGAAGCAGAGACTCACCTGTCAGGAGGTCAGGTAGGTGCCATCACCCCTGTCTTCTACTGTTTGGTTGGTGATAGTTTTACAGTGTTCAAAATGGCTTAGAGGCTTCTTTGAAGTGTGAAGTGATATGTAGATTACCTTACTAAATAATATAATGTGGGAGCACCAAACCCTTCCTAAAATAAATACCGGTAATTACCTATCATTAGGCAGAGTGTGGCAGCTTCCTCAGGTGGCAAACAATGGAGTGGGCAGGAGGAAGGGAGTGACACTGAAGGTTTGTGTGCCACAAAGCCATTCCTGTACGCCTCCCCAAGCTATGCTAATTCCCTTTGGTATGAGGGAGAATGCTGCCCTACCAGTTAGTACATGGAATGGGAAGTTGCCATCTTGTCCTTCAGCCTGCAAAGCTACTTTTTAAAACTTTCTCTCTCTTCGGCAGTGATCTGGAACTGGAAGCATTGTATAATAATAATATTTGTATACTGTCCTCGCATAAATATTCCCAGTGTGTTTATGTAAAGGGAAAACATTTACTTTACTGAAAATAATTTAAGGCTGATTTTCTGAACAAATGCCCACCCAAAGTAGCTTACAATCAAAACGGAATATAAAAAAAATTATAAAATGCAAACACAGTACAAAATGTAAAACTTTATAAATGTATGTGATGGCAGCAACCCCAGGTCTTTAAATGCTGGTCTGCCCCAACTGTGTCCAAAGTGGGGTGGGATTTAAAGGGTATTTGGGCACCAGCCCTCATCCTGCCTGTCTGTCCTGCAAACTAGCTCCTCCATGGTAAATTTTCTCCTAGCTGGGCTCCTCAAGGTGGCCAGATGCAAAAGAGGAAAGGGCTCTGGCCACCTTGAGGGGTTGTGCCATAGAGAGAATTTCATTAGCTGTACCTGCAAATTCTGTATTCTACACAAATATTAAAGGTGCCAGAGCCTCATCAACTTTTGCATCTGGTCACCCTAGCTCCAATACAACAGGTAAGTAAGTGTTGGGACAGGGTTGCCAACTAACCAAGGAAAGATAAGACACAAAATCAGCCTGGCCTGTCCTTTTAATAGAGGTTTGATACACTGAAGTAATCTGGGTGATGTTTTTCATGGCACCTGCTAAATGCTATAGCTAAAACTGATGTTGAAGGGGCAAGGAACCAATTAAAAATTTGGCAACCCTAAGCATGGGGTATGTGTGCAGGAGAGACAGGTTAAACACCTCATGTTTTGCCCTCAATTTCTCCTCCATCTCTGCTTTGCACACGGGTGAGGTAGATTAGTATTTAAAGCATAGGAAGATCCGTCGGAAAGGATAGTAGCTAAGTGGTTGGGCATCTCTCTTGCATTCACAAAGTCCCAGCTTCAGTCCCCAGCATTTCCAAGTAGGTCTGAAACCCTGTAGAGCTGCTACCAGTCAGAGTAGACTACACTGATCTAGATGAACCAATAGTTTGACTCTTTCTAAGGCAGCTCCCTATGATCTATCACCATTCCCTGTAATTTGGTCCACAGGCTATGAGCTGAACCATCTAAGAAACTTCTCAAATTGCTCTCCCAGGTTTATGCATTTTATTGCATTTATGATATGTCACTCTGAGCAGATCATTAGCTATAGGATCCTGTTGCCTGTGATATAGAAACATCTCACTGAATATACCTACATCCCCCTTACCAATATTTCTTCTTCAGCGGCTGTTTGCTTCTGGCTTTGGTTAAGTATGGGCTTCAACAACTGTCCTTTGCATGGAATTAATATTTCATTTTTCTATTAGAATTTTACGCAACTGGATATTTAATTCCTTTAACTGGGTCCTTGCTCTCTTCAAGTCGGCTCAGTTGTTTGTTTTAAAGAACGATGGTATTGCCTTTTTAAATGGCACAATGCGCTGTTAACTGCCAGCCAGACGTAAAACATATTCCTCTTTTAAAATTTTATGGGGTATTAATAACACTGAGTTACAGTAGCATTAATTTTTAAGCTTGAACTCCCCATTGATTTCAACAAGGAGTACTTAAGAATCAATGGCCACTGCTTTGATGAGAGGGACACGGCTAACTTTTTCTTTTTTACTTTTCCAATCAAAGGATCAAATTTTGTCCTAAGTAGTATACCACATGAAGAGCTGGCAAAGTGTTAAGTGTGTGAGCATAGGACTGAGTCTAAAGTGCTCTCTGAAATTTCTGAGAAAAAAAACAGCCTAGGAGGCCTGACCCTATATTCCTTCAATATCAACATAATCAGTGCTAATACCTCCAGCTGCACTTTGGAGGAGTCCCATTCCATTGACCTCAGCCAGTGTGCCCTGGAGTAAGTGGTTTGAGGATTGCTGCCTTGATGATCTGTACCCTCTTCACTCTCTCCTTCAACAGGAAGAGTTATACTTGTTCATTATCAATAAAGTGGCTTAGAGAAGCCGCTCTAAATACAAATTAACCAAACTCCAACAACGGGGGTGGAGAGAGATGGACATTCAGAGTTAATATAAGTTTGGTAGTTTGGTGATGGAGCTAAATCTTTGCATGCACAAGGCTCTTGGCTTCTCAGCCAAGGAAAACTGGCAAATATCCATTTACCTGACTGCCTATGATAAGAACTGCATCTAGGTAAGCAGACATGAAAGCATTTCAAAAGTTGTTTCTCTTATGTCATAAATAGCTATCATGAAGTATGTGGGCAGTCATTTTTCTAGGTTTATCTGAAAGACTAGGAAATGTTTCTGCCCAAGAATTAAGACAGTCAATTTTCCCTTTGGTAGGTAGCGCTTTCTACATGCTCATGCTGAGAAGCATAGCATGTCTCACAAAAAGGCACATGTGAAAAACCCTAAACTGGCTGTGATTTTCAGAATTGTAGGAGGTGCTGATATGGCCCTCAAAAAGTAGAATGTATATAAAATCTGTTTTAAGAGCTGTTTAAAACCAACGCTATCACAGGCACTGTAAAGAATACATAGGTGGCACTATAATTTTATCAGAATGACTACAGTCCAGTTTAGGAAGATAAACATGAAAGGAGAGAGGCTTGCCTGCAAGCTAAATGCAGGAAAAGAGACACTGAAAAGGAGAGTCTATTTTTCCTCTCTCTTTTTTGTAGGGCAAGAGAAGAGTTTCGTTTATACAGCTCTCGTACAAGCACAGATACCAAGGCTGTGAACCGATGGCCACTTGCTTGGGAGCAGCAAATCTCCTCAAACTCACTTCTAAGTAAACATCTAGAGGACTTAAAGGAAAGTAAAAGCCCTTTTCAAAATTGAACTTCCCACTGCAGAGTCAAGTTCTCTGCTTCAGCACTCAGCAGGAAGGTGGAAGGAGTAGTATCGGAAAAGGAGTTATGGAAAATAGTTACAGCGGCGTTTAATGTTGGCTATCGGCACTAATCCTCTTTGGATCTGCCTTAGAGCTTAGCACTGGGGAAAGTCACAGTCCTGTCCAACTTGCAAAACCTGTTGAGCCAACGTCCCTGCTCCAAACCCCTCCATTTGAAACCTCCTATGTGGTGCCACAAAGAGGAAAGATTGGGGAAGGCCAGCAGGGCAAAAGGTGGTAAAATTGATGCTTTGGAGGCATTATAGTCGTCCTCAGTTTTACTGAATGCTACCCATCTAGCTAGTGCAGTGCAGCACAGCACACATTTGTTTAGACCCAGTAACATCTCCAGTAAGTGAAGGGGAGCAGCAGTTGCTGAACTATTCAGACCAAAGGAGCCAGCATAGAGCAGCCCACTGAATTTGGACTGGGGTTCACCGGTTTGCTCTGCTCCAGGGAAGCTCTGGTCAAATAAATGCAAACACCGTATTTACTTGAATCTAATGCTCACCTTTTCTGGTCAAATTACGCTGAGAAAATTAAGGTGCACATTAGATTTGATGTCACATTTACATTTGCCAGCAAATACTTTTTTGGGTTTCAAGGTTCTGAAAATTGAAGTGCACATTAGATTCAATGGGTAAACATATACCACAGCCCCCCAAAAGAAGACATTAAAAAGCAGCAAGCTATCGCTGGGGACAGGCATCTGCTGGGGGGTGAGGAGTGCAGAACCTCAATTAATTGAGTACTTTCAATGCTTTTCAGTACAGTATTATTTGTGGATCTTTTTGATAAGGGTTTTGTTCCGTATTTCAGGTATTTTTCTCTCTCTGCCAAGTTAGGGCCATCCTGTTAGGCTGCAACAGATTGTAATGGATTGCTTGGAACTCACTTCAGGACCAGATTTTTTTTAATTATTAAAGAATATCGTCCACCAACCACCCCATCCTGACTGATTGAATTTATATACCGCCCTATACCCGGAGGTCTCAGGGCGGTCCACGGAACAAAATCAGAATATAAAACCACAAAATGTTCTGTATTTTGCCAGAATAAAGATGATCTACTCGCAGGGTGGGGTGGGGGGTTATTTGGAAATGAATGAGCTTTTTGAAACCTGCAAAGCAACACTCTGCATGAAGGTGGTGGACACTTGACAAGCGAGCGCCCTGATAAAAAGTGAGCATATCGCCACTCTTAATATTTCAAAGTTTCGTCGGGGGTTGTTCCCAGCAAAGGAGAAGCCCTCATGAGGGGATTTCGCCTGTTACTTTTGGGCGAGAAAAGGAGAAAATTTTGTTCTCGCGACCCCCCGTTGCCTTGACGCCCCTGCGCGTTCTGCCCAGAAGTTTAAACTTCCAACGAAATTTAACGGACTCCGCTCCCAAAGGCGCGCGCAGGAAGCGACAGCACAACCTAACCTCATCCTATCACGTCTTCCCCCCACCCTCCTGGCTCGGCTCCCTCAGGTGATTTTAAGTTTCGGAGCTCGCGGCCTGCGACCCTACGCATAGTTTGTGCTTGGGGGGGTGGTTGCGTTCGAGTTTTAAGCGCGTGTTAATAAGTGCTTCTTCTGGTCCCGAGGAAGGGCGCGCAGAAGGACTGGGGCCTTTAATGACAGGAAGGAATGGAAAGCACGGCGGCCAAGGAGGAGACGGTCTGCCGGACGAGGAGCTGAGTGAAGCGGACGACGACAACGACGTCCTGGCCCCTCCTGGCTCGCTCGAGCTTCTGCCGCCCCGCTCGGCTCCCCACCTGACTCGGTTCCCTCCTCCTCCCTCCCCCCAGCCCCGTTTCTTTGTCCTCCCGCTCGCGATTGGCAGGTTTTATTATTCCGCCTCAACAAGCCGCGGGCGGATTGGCCGGCGCGGCTGTGACGCGAGGGGCCGAGCCGCGGAGTAGTTGGGGTTCTGCTCTGTCAGTAACACATGGGCAAGAGCGGCGGAGAGAGGCAGCGAGGAAGGCGCCAGCGGGTAGACGGAGGCCTCCTCTGCGCGCGTCCGGAGACGAGGCAGCGCCGCCCGGGGAGCCGCGGAGGGTCGTGAGAGGAGGAAGGAAGAAGCAGAAGAAGCCGCCGCCTCCTCAGTCGTCGCCGTCGTCTTAACAGCAACAGCCGCGCGCTCCGGCGCCTTCGCTGCCCCACTCTCGGGACTTTCCCCCTGCGTTGGCCGTTGGCGGCGAGAGGCTTTGGAAGCCGCCCGAGCCCCGCAACAGGGAGGTGGCGGCGGGAAAGGGGTGGGGGGGAAGCGCGAGCCAGCTCGGAAGTGCGGCCACATCTGCCAAAACTTAACCCAGCTATTGCAGCAGCGGCGGCAGCAGCAGCGAGAGCGGCGTCGGCGCCGCCGCCCGTGCTCGCCTTTTGCAGCAGCAGCAACAACCCAGCTCTGCATCTCCCCTCGAGGGGAAGCAGCGAGAGTAGGACGAAGCAGCAGCAGCAGCAAGGAAGGAAGGAAGGAAAGGAGGGCTGGAGCAAACGCTTCCCGGACATTTCCAACACCACCACCACCTCCTCCCTCCCAGCCCGGGGCTGCTTGCAGTTCCCTGACCCGGACGGAGGGTTGCTGCTCCGCGTAGCCCGGCGAGCGCGCTGGGTTTGCTCCGAATTGGTCCGCCGTCAATCGGGATCGAGCCGGGCCAGCCCACCAGCACCAACCCGTCTCCCCCTGCGAGAGCTCTCCCGAAGCTACAGCCACGTTGTCCACGGCCTCTTGCACCATAGAGGGGAAACAGGTAAGATCGTGGGCGCGGGAGTGGAGAAAGAGAGTGCTGCTTGGTGGTGCGTTGTTTCCCCCCCTCTTTTGGATGATTGTAGCTGTTTCTCCTTTCCTCTCTCTACCCCCTCCCTCTCCACTTCGTTGCGGTCCGGAGTGGGAAGTAAACACGGCCACCCCCGCCATCGCCTGGATTGGGGGGGGGGGGAGAAAGCTGGCTGCACCTCCCGGGAGCCTAGCGGCGGCGGGGCCGCCCGCAGCCCGGCGTAGCGGTACAAAAGGCTGCCTGCTTTGCCCCGCGCTGCTTCTCTCTCTCTCCTACCCCCCCCCCCCGCGCCCGGTTCTGCCTGGGAGTCGCGGAGGAGGTGGGAGGAACGGTCGCCCACTTTCTTTGTAGTAAAAAAAACACCACTTATTTTGAAACAGTGGCAGGTTTGGAGGAGGAGGAGGAAAGGGAGAAAGAATAATCTTAAGTAAGGTATTTGCTCTCTTCTCTCACTCTCCTTTCTCTTTCTCTCTCTCCCCCCTCCTTTTCTCCTCCTTTTTGTTCAGGGGAAATCTGATGAATCAACCTAATTAAAACCAAGCCGTGAATTAAGCATCCATTTTTATTTTTTTTTGGTACTACAAATTGCAAGCTCTACGCTTGTCCCTCCCTTGGTCTCCATTAAAATCACCAGAGACGTTGTTAAAAGGAGGGAGGGGGTGTGTGTTTTGCCTCTAGCTGCCAGCTCTCCTTTCTGTTTCATTGCCTCTGTTCCAGGACCTAAATTGCTTGGCTGTGTAATTACCAGAGTAAGCCTATTTAAGTTAAAAGCTTTCCTTCTCTTTCTCTGCCCCCACCCCCCCAACTCCAAATGAAACTTGATGAGGGCCCGTCCTTAGTTATCAAGGGAGTCACTTTCTGGTCAGTCCTCTTGATTCATCTCTTTTAGATTTAATCAGCATTAAGGTATTGCTTGTCCTTAAGAGCTTTAGCTTAATGGGGTTACTGGATGCTTCTGTCAGTGTAGCGTTTCCTTTTATATATAATATTTACCTTTCAACAAAGACAGGGTGGGTGGGAGCAAGGCAGTGGGGTTTGTGTGGGGTGCTTTTGGTCTTGGAAAGATGGGAAGTAGGTTTAACATACTTTAGGAATCCTTTTTGCTTTTAATCAGAAGTAAGAAATGCAGATTCATATTGCTGGAAATGGTAACAAAAGGCCATTCCATGAGTTAAATGCATCAGAAATCAATTTACATAAAGGTATATGATGCATTCAGAGAAATGCAATGCTAATGGCTTTTAGAGTGGTTCTCTTTCCCAAGTCTCGGGGTTTTTAGTTACAGTCTTAATTGGTGCAGTTCGCAGTCTGGTTTATTGTGTGGTCAACTGAACATATGATCAGGAGTTATTTTGAAGGAAATCCTGTTTTGTTTGGTCCTTTTATTTTTTTTTAAAGTGGCCTATTTTAAGGACCCTGAAGCTTCTGTTGTAACTTAGTTGGGCAACTAAGTGGCAGGAAAAGTTTGCCCTCTCCTCTTCACTCTTTCGCTTCAGAGGTATATGTCTTAGCAAACAGCCAGATGCTTTAGCTTGAGCATGGGCAGCTTACAAAGGACAAAGGGAAAACACACTGCTTAATTGGCAGTAAATAACTTGATCTTTTTATAGTGCAAATGACTGAACAGTAGCCTGTTCGACTACTGGATTTGAGGCAGAGCAAATTAATCAGTTTGGAGTAAGCTTTATGAATTGGTTCCATTATTAATCTCCCTGTTGCCCTGCTTGTACAAAGCATTTATTAGAAAGTGAGAAACACACTTGTGGGTTTGCATGTGTGTCTATTTCCACCTCCACCCCTCCCCAAGCAGCACTTTTACAGCCAGCCATGCTAGCTGTTTCCTGAGTGGGGCATGCTTGATTGTTCTGCCTCTCTGCTTTTACGCAAAACTTTTTTTTTTTTAAGGGCAACAAAGCGCTTAGCATTTAAATTGCTGATCAAGGGCAGATTAGTGAGACAAAAGTAGATGTGTTTGTATAGGAAGTTAACAGGCTTCTGAAAGTTAAGTGATCTATTATTATCCAGTAAAGCGTCTTTTGGGAGGAGGACCCCACTTTCATTTGATCTTTTGAAGAAATAAATAAATAAATAGGGACGATCCTAGCTGAGCCCTTGCAGATAACAATAGCATGAAAAGGGAGACCTTGAAAAACTAGTTTCACAACTTTCTCACAGTTTTCTCCGGAGCTTATACTTGCCTCTCCTGTAAACTAGAACCAAACAATCCCCAGAATCATTCGCAGCTGGTGAGCTACAGCTGCACTCCCCAAGAGTTGTGGTCAGGAATTGTGGCCTCACTCTGGCTGTTTTTTTATGCCATTCTCATTTTAGGACTGTGGGGCCCAGCAATTTATATCTGGGAGGGCCATGTAGACTGTGAGACTCCAGGTGTGTGTACTTTCCTGGCAGCAAACAAAGCGGGGGTCACTCTAAGTTTGACAGCAGTATTGCAAGCTAAAACTGTCATTGAGCACCACCAGCCAACTTGGAAGGGGAGGCAGCTAATTAACCCAGAACAAAGGCACTGAAAAGTAAACAAGTTGCTGCTATTCCCCATCTTTCTTGGGCTGGGAGGGGCAGGTTGCAAGAGCTCTTAGTCTGAGAATCAACCCCTTCATCTCATTTTTCTTCATTTCTTATTCCCTTATCCAGACCATGGTGAACCCAGGCAGCAGCTCGCAGCCTCCCCCGGTCACCAGTGGCTCCCTCTCATGGAAAAGATGTGCAGGCTGCGGGGGGAAGATTGCTGATCGCTTCTTGCTCTATGCCATGGATAGCTATTGGCACAGCCGGTGCCTGAAGTGCTCCTGCTGCCAAGCCCAGCTGGGAGAAATTGGTACGTCCTGCTACACTAAGAGCGGCATGATCCTGTGCAGAAACGACTACATCAGGTGAGAGAGACACAGGGGAAGTTAGGCTGGTTTGCTGGTTTCTTGAATACACGACTCCATACTTTTCCTATGAAGCAGAAGGAACTGCAGGCCAGAAATACCTCTGGTTGCAAGGGGTAGTTCAAAAGTAGAAGCCTGATTTAATAAAACAATCATTTTCCTGGATTACAGTAGAAAACTTTGGTAGATGGCTCAAGGAGAGGTGTGGTAGAATAAAACTTCTAAAGTGACCCTAAACTTTTAAGAGAAAAATCCTGGTTTAAAACAGTTAGCTGCCCAAAGCTACTATGGTAGTGGGGCAGAAGGACGCTTGTTTGGAACCTAATGGGGTGAGAGCAAGCATAGAGTTTGCTAGAACAGTGGCGGGAAGAGGCTAAAACAGCGAGAGAGCTACCCTTTCAGTATCTGATTTATTATATTATTATTTGCATAAGCACCTTTAAATGAAAATGGAATGACTCATTCTCTGTATTCATTGTGAAGGAGTTGATTAATTGTTGGAGGGACTGTGACCGTCTCCTGTGCCAAACTCTGCACACCCAACACAGTGGTAATACATGCTTTCCTATTGCTGTGGAGCATATCTTTCAGTATGAAAGTGAACATGTGTATGGTTCTTATTGCATATTTCTTATTGCATCCAGTATTCTGCATCTCCTCCACTTTGCATAACAAAAATGTGTTTGTTTCTTCTCCCCACCCCCACTAGTTTTAGAGCAATTAATAGAAAGAATTTAAGAGGTCCAGGTGCCCATTCAATCTTTTCAGGTGAACTCAAGCTCCTTTAAACTCATTTTGAAAGGAGGCATTTTGAAGGATTACACATTTAATTTGAGTAAATGACTTGATAGACTGATGCACATGAATGCTTTAAGGAGGTGTTCTAGTTCAGCAACCAGTAATTAAACAGCCCCCTCCCACCTTCTTTGGCATATAAAGAATGTGAGGTAAAGGCATATGGAGTTTTTTTCTAGATAGTATTCATTTTCATACTTAGAATAGATTTTAAAAAGTATCCCAGTTCTTGGAAGGAGTGAGCAAGCTTTAGTGGTTAAAATCATCTCTTTGTGCCTATTTTCAAATACTTAGTTATAAATATTTTGAGCCGATTTCTTCTGGAATTTGTACATTTAACGATGTAACAACTCTAAGTTGCATACTAAATATTACTTTGTTCTGATTCTGGAGGCAACAGCATTTTGAATCTGTGACACCAATAAGGAGACCCTTTCTTGTTCTGATAATGGCTCTTCTTTATGCTAGCACCTTCAATCAGCTAAATAGAATACAGAAAACAAAATGGCAATAGAAAGGTTTTAAGGGATTGCAGCATTCATTTTGCTAAGTGTGTGGATTTTTAAAGTAAATGCTTGAAAATCAGTGTGTGCAGGCTTACAGCGATGCGTTCTTGATCCCTGTCCGAAGCAACTGCATAAGCGAGACAGAATTCTAATTAAATAGAGCAGAACGGTTAGAAAAAGAGGTTTGTTTGAAGTGGAAAAATTGACACTACTGTTCAGATTCAATGAACAGTACAGATTTCGTCTCTCTCTACTAAAACCATCAAACAAACCTCTTCTGATCACTACTAATTAAAAAGAGAAGTTGTCTACTGTACCCCTAAGGCAAGTTCAGGCCAGCTTATTGGAATCTCTGCCTCAGGTTTTTGTGTGGCCAAAACTTATTACAGTTTTAATATAGGCTATTATAAATAGGGTGCTTTATCAGATGGTAAATTTGAACTGATTTTGTTCCATCAGTCTGACTCTTCACTAGAACTGAATAGCTTGTCCAATAAAATATGGATACTTGAGTGTGCACTTCTGGAAGCTTATTTGTTCCATAGGACAAAGGTCTACTGACCCAAGTACATAAAGTTCCAGCATTTTCATCTGTGACCCTGATGACTCAGACATAAGTAGCTACATGTCCTAATCTACTAACAAACAAGATGCTACCATTTTACAAGTGCTCTTCAGTGTGTGTGGTTTTTATTGAGGATCATGTAGGAAAATATATAGAAATAAGTCATGATTTTGTTCTTTTGACTGCTTGCAGAAATTAAGTTGATCTTAATGGGACTTTCAATGAGATGTTTGTCGTAAAGCTTAGAGACAAATTGATCATTCATCCTCTGAGGTGATAGGGACTGACTGATTGAAGTCTCTTCATAGGACAAGACAACTGGGGTTTTTTTTTAAACTACCACTATGGGCCTCTACAACTAAATCTGGGTAGTGGCTTTACCAAACCAGCCTTACCTTATCTAAGGATTGCCACAGATTTTATTGGCAGCAGAGGGCTGTGGGGTGTTCATGTAAGTAAAAGGATGGCAATACATTGACTCTTCTCTGACCCCTTAACTCACAACCATAGTACCCTAAGCAAAGGAAGAATTTATTTGGAAGGGAGAAGGGTGATGGGCAGCCCTCCCAGCTATGAGATTCTAGATAAAGCAGCAGCGTGGCAGTGAATCTGCACAATTAAGAGCTTTAATTAGTGTCTCCTCCATTTTCTCTTAGTTCTGATAGGTTTTATCTAATGAGATCTCGTCCCTGGCTTAGATCTGCCTGGAATGACGTGTCCAAAATGAATGAGAGCTGTGTCGCAAACAAAACATTTAATTAACAAAATTGGCCTTGGAGAGAGCAAGAGAGAATAGGCTGGGGGGTGGTGGTGGTTGAAAGAGGTGGTGGGGAGGGAGAAACAAACTAGGCTTTTCTTAAAGGGCTAGTGCTGCTTGAGAACTCTTTCTGTACAAATGTCTATTTAATATGATTATAATCTCTTATATCCCACCTGGTGTTTGCTACTGAGGTGGCAGTGGAAATATATTTTTGGGTTTGGGGGGCAGGTGAGGAGCATATAGCCTTGCCTAGATCATGAGAGCATGGTCACCCCCCCCCCAAAAAAAAAAGTGTTCGTGGCACTGTGCTTGACATGCCGGGCGGCAAGCACCTGATTCCCATTCCAACAGGCAAAAGATGTTCTCTGTTCTCCTTGCTGCTCATTGCCATTCACGTGGGCTGTCTGTCCACAGTATGAGCCATTTGAGGAGGGGAGGAAAGGGAGGGAGCAGCCAGGCAACGAGTTCATTTTTCTGGTAATCAACAGCAAGCTGCTATATTCAGGGAATGCTGTCCCTTTAATTGAACAGGCTAGGTAATTAAATGGCATTTTTCCAATAGGACGTGCTAGGTAAATCTAATAGTTGGTTATTTAATATCACTTTGAAGTCTGCCCACTCAAGCACAATGACAGCACAGGAGCATGTGAACTATTAGCTTGGAAAAAAAATCCAGGATCTCAAAAATTAATTAAATCGCATGCAATTTAGGGGGAACGTTTATCTTGATTTGTCATAACAGAATTAATTCAAGGCCTCCAATTCACTTGGGGGCAGATCTGTTACTCTGAATTAACCAAGCGTAATTTGGCTGATATTTTTTCCTCTCTCTCCCTCTCCCTCGAATGCAGCCCTTGCACAGCCGCCTTCCTCCCCCTTAAGTATCAATAGCTTCTGGTGCTTTTAAGGTGCTTGGGCTGTAGTTATGCTGAAGTACCTTTAATGGACTTGGCTGTAGGCATAATTTTTTTGCCTAGCCTTTGTTACATCTGATACAGCTGGCACAGAATTTGGATCCGGTATAGGAAATCTGATGGAAAACCAATTGCTTCTGGATCAGTAGCTTTGGATGTGCTTTTCTTTCAGCTAGGAAGTTTGGATGCTTCTGGGTACAGATATGTCGCCCCCCTCCCTTCTCCTCCTCTCTCTCCTCTCCCCACCCCTTTCAGGTGCAAGGGGAAAATTGAACTGCGGGACTGGCAATGCAAAACTCTTTGTGGTGCAGAGCTGTTTGGTTTCCACAGCATGGTAAAAATCCCCACGCTGCACCTTACTTTTCTGTAGTTTATTTTAAAAGTGTTCCAGTTGAAGAAATTTTCAGCTAGCCCCCCCACCCCACATCCTCTTGTTCCCATCTCATCACCTCTGTCCGCTTCTAAAGGTTTTGAATGAGGAAGAGAGTTGGGATTAATTTAAGGTGGCATTACATAATGCTGCAAAATGTAGGACCTTTCATCCATATATGGAACATCTCAGTGTTGGTGATTGATTGTGTTGCCCAAATGTTGAAATATTAACAACCTCTTTGGACTCCAAGACCCAAAGAGAGGAAACTGAAACCACTTCTGTCATCGCAATTAAAGAGTCCCCTGGCTTTAATTAGCCTGACCTGGGGTATCTCTCCCCCATTCCTGGAGTTAAAGAGAAAAGAGCCCATTAAAGTCCAGTCTGAGACCGATAGTTACTTAATTGAGCACCTAAAGCCTCCAGCCTTTTAAATTAAATACTGTCCTGGACAGTCTCCCTGATTAGCTAATTAACTCTACTCTCTCACAGAACCCATATAAAAACAACTTTTCAGGATGAGGGTAGTTAACAATGATTGTCTTCCTCCATGATGAAACAAAAATTATCTGAAGCTTCTGATAAAGTGCCGCAAAATAAGAGTATTCTCATTAGTAGGAAAGAAAAGAAAAGCATCTAAAAAAAGTAACGGGCAAAGTCCTGGACATTTGCTTCAGTAGTAGCCTAACCCTGCAGATTATGTAGACTGCCTTAAGTTAGTTTTGGCTGTGACTTCCAAAAATTCAAATTCTTTTAGAACGAGGCTGGCTGTGTGTGTGTGTGTGTGTGTGTGTGTGTTTAAAATGATGTACAAGTAGCTTTTGGGATTACATTTTTGACTTGCAATTATTAAAATTTAATTTAGATGCGCAACCACCATTGCTCAGGAAAGTTTGTATGATACACACATACTTTATGAAGAGAATGTGTCACAGTTAAAGCAGCATGATTAAAAATGATTTTTAAATTGTGTGGCGCGTTTGAAATCCTCGCCTCTTCCACAGGAGGCTGTGAAAGAGGGTTTTTTTTCTGTCTTGCCTCCTTTAAAAGAGGGGAGTGTGCCTGTGTGTACTTCTGGGAGGAGAATATTCAGCTATGAGATCTTCCTTTTGCCATTCTAGAAAAGCTTCCGTTGTAATTTTTGCTGCCACTTTAGTCACAGTTCTGCAGATGGACCTAAATATGCCTTTCTCGCTGCCTCTTTAAATGACTTCCTTCTAGAACATTGCGACTGATAATGGGGAGTGGTGGGAAGAATACACATAGTGAAGCTCTCAGTGAAATCGGTTGTCCTTGTAAATAGTTTGAAGTGGTCCTCCTGATCCAGCAGATACTAGAATAGCATCCATCTACTTTTTTTTCTGGATGGTTCAGCCCTTTTTAGGCTGGAGGTCTTGACAGTATATTAGTTCAGCTTTCCCTTTGTACCCATTCTGACTCGCAAGAAAGTGTCAGTGTGTTGCGGATCTCAGACTAATTAGTTTTGAAATGGAGTTTTGATTGAACTCTTCAAATCGATGCTGCTGCAAAATTTGTTTCTCAGGCTTCCTATTAAAAGCCATCTTAAGGGGCAGTTTTACTACTCTCCCTGTCGTTCAGTCGATACATTTAATACCAACTTACAGGCTATTTTCAATAAAGTGGCGACAGCAAATTAGTAGTTTGAACATGACAAGCCTCCCTCTGCAAGCACTGATTCTGGAAAACTCAAAGCAATTATTTTCGTTCCCCCCTCCTTGATACGGAGGCACGCAGCAAACATTCAGATCACAGCATTTTCAGTAGTAACGCGTCCTCCAGACTGATACACAAGCACAAATGTATGACTTTACTATTGGGCAAAAAAGGCAATGGAAATAATTAATATTATGACACCAGTACATTTATTTTATAGATGCTATTGCACTCTCCCCCCCCCCAAAAGCACCCAAATCTTAAGCCATGGGAGTGGGAGCCTGCCAGCTAGTTCACATTCTTCCTTCACTATGAGATGGTCCATCATTGTAATAGCTGTGGGTGCAGTGAGAAACTGCAGAAAAGCAAACAAGAGAGAAAAAAACCATTTTTAAAATTCTAGCATACATACTCTGTAAAAGTGGGAGATCAATATTCATTAAAGTATTGTAGCTCAAATCAGTATGTTGTGCCTTTAAATGCATTAGAAGAATTGTGTATATTTTCCTTCAGTCCTTCCCCCCCTCCTTCCTCTGCTTTCCCTCTTCTCTCTCTCTCTCTCTCTCTCTCCCCCCCCCACCCCCATGGCAGATGTTGTGGTCTCATTTGATTGCATAGGAAAACTGCAGTGATACAGCAAACACCCAGAGAGATATGATGACAAATGGGTCCAGATCCCGGTAAATTACTTTCTGCTCAAATCGAAATTTCATTCAGTTTGTTGCTAGCAGAGATGAAGTAATCTAAATTGTGGACTCAGGAGCAGATAGAGGGAAGTTGGAGCAAGCATTTCATTATCAAGAGAGAGAGAGAAGGTTAGGATGAAAGAGATGAGCAGAGGCAAATCTAAAGTGTTGACACCATGATTGAAAAGGTTAACCCATACACATTATATATCAACCTGGATAGCCGAGAGTTTCTAATGGAAACTCTGCCCTGCTGGAGGTTTACTGGAGTTTCAATACACTGAGCATGATGTCGTCTTAGATATACAATCAAATCCTCTTAACCCTTTTGATGACTCATCTCTCAAGATATGATTAAAGTACAAAAAAGTTCTTCATATAATTTCAAGGACACAATGCATTTAAACTCCAGTCATGAATTCTGTCCCTTTTTTTATGACAAACCCAGTAATCTGATAAAAAGTGTTGTACAGAATTGGTTTGTGTTGCTGGATGCAAGTTAATATTTTATTAGATCCTGTGCTTCCAAGTCTTGAGAGGTCTAGGGTGCTCCTGTGGCAATTTGGCTTGTGTTGCAGTCTCTTAAATTATCACGCCCCAAAGTATGTAAACAAGCTTCAGGGGTGGATTTTGACAAGTTGAAATGGCTCTTTCAGAACTGGCTTCTTGATTCACAAGTGACTCAGGTGGGGGGAGTAAATAATAAGCATCACCTTTTTGTTTTCAGGTTATTTGGAAATAGCGGTGCTTGCAGTGCTTGTGGGCAGTCAATTCCTGCTAGTGAGCTGGTTATGAGAGCACAAGGGAATGTCTATCATCTTAAGGTAGGAAAAAATTGTCTTTCTGACACTGTCCCCGCCCTCTACCCCAAATATTGCAGCACCTGTGCACAGATCTCTATTGGAATAAAAGCAGCGCAGCGTCTCCTCTAAATTCGTAAAACGGGCTGAGTCATAAATGGAAAGGCTTTTGAAGTTGCGTATGTTGTCCTAGTGATTAGTTGTGCTGCAGGTCTGAACACACTATTGGGTTCCAACAGGTGCAGCTTCCTGTATTTGGCCAAAGTCCCATATATCCCTTAACTTTGCTGTAATTCAGATTATAATATTTTTTTGGCGTTTTTAATGCCCTCCCTCCAGTTTTAACTTTGCCTTTTGTTCACCCATTTCAGTGTTTTACGTGCTCTACCTGCCGGAATCGCCTGGTCCCTGGAGACAGGTTTCACTACATCAATGGCAGTTTATTCTGCGAACATGATAGACCTACAGCCCTCATCAATGGTCATTTGAATTCACTTCAGAGCAATCCACTACTGCCAGACCAGAAGGTGAATATTGAACAATTGCTAATGGACCTTATTAGAGTTAAAACAAGATTAATACATTTTTCAGCCTACTACTGAATATCTTTCAAATGGCTTTACACGATGGAATGTAGTGAACGGGGTGAAGCTCCAAACATTGAGGTGCTTGAATTGTGAAGTGACTCCAGTTTAATTTGGGTCAAGCCTGTGTGTGTGTGTGTGTGTGTGTGTGTGTTTGTTTGTTTGCATTTGCATTTGCCAAAACAATTCTGGCCGTCAAGAAGACTTGTGGGATACAATCTGGATCTGTCTTAACAAGTGCATGTACTTAACTGTAGCATTCTAGAGTCAGATAAGCTAATGGCACAGTAGTGGTTTGTAGAATCATTGCAGTAGCATTAGAAAAATAGTTACATTACTTGGTTCAGTTAGAGTTGGCTTGATTTTCAAGAAAAATGCTTTACTTTCTGTTAGCACCATTTGTTCATGGCCGTTATGTCTCTTTAGTTTTTGGTGTTAAAGTGTAATATGGCTTACTCACTAGCAGAGTAGGGAACAGTTTTAATCCACAGTTGTCCTGTACCTCTGCTGTAACTGGACAGTTTTTAGATCTATTTTAATCTCCCTAATAAGTCCCATAGCTATGCATTTTGATAACTGCTATGCCTAATTTATAATAATTACTGTCAACCTTCAGTTAAGGGACTGTTCATTCCACACTGGTGCAGAAAACACTGAATGCACAAGTCTTGCACATAATTTTATTCACATCATATTTCATACTGATTATGTATTGATGACATTGATTCATTTACTCTTTACAGCGCCACTTGCATGGATATTAAATCTTATTGACCACAGATGAATTTTAATTTCAGATTGGTGATGGATTTTTCCATCAGCTCTGATAGTATATTTGACTTTTTCATCATTAACCCAGGCAATCACACAGCACTGAGTTATTGCATTGAAACAAAGTGCACACTTCACTTGGTAATTCTTTATGGATTTACAATAGGGACTTCATTAATGTCTGTTCCAAGGATAGCAAAAATAACATTTATCTGTTAGTAGGAATTTTGAAGATAAAGTCTTTTTTATAAAAAGAAAGAAAGAAAAAAGAAATGAACGAAGCAACCCTTGGGCAACTTAGAAGTCTGCAGCATCAGGGAATCTTTAGAGCCTTAATATGTTCAGAAGAACATGAACTTGCCCCTTAATAGGGGTGCATTGCTATAAGTACGTGTATTCTAGAAAGCTGCCCTAAATTTAATAGTGACCAAGTGTGTTGTATGTTAGATGTAGTTAAGGACTCTCATGCATTCTATACTCCCAATAAAAGTCCTACTGAGTTCAGTAGGGCTTATTCCTGTGTGAGTGAGTTTAGGAGGACTGCCTTCTTTAAATATTGTTTTGGAATCCCCTATAGGCCAGGTGCTATCCTCAAGTCCCTGTTTCTGAATAACTGTTTAAAATATAGGGAATACTTCTTGCATCTAGTTCAGCTTTTTTGTGTATCCGTTTGCTTTGTGCATGCAGTAAAAGTTTAATATGCTTTATGGTGCATTTGTTCTTGCTGTGCTTCAGCAAAAGTAATACTAATGTTGGCAGTTACAGAGGAAAGATAAGTGTGGAATAGAAACAGGGATTCAGGGGCTGCAAAGCTGTATTCATCCTACATGTAACTCTTTGTGCAGGAAGACTTCAATAAGAACAGTGCCTGGATTCTGTGGCTATTAACTGCATAGCTACAGTATGTTAAAGAGGGAGGCAAAGAGGTGCTGAGAAAGATGCAGGGAGGGATGGACGACAAAGTGATGTTCTCAGCGGGTGACACTAATATGGCCTAGTGAGTGGCTTATCAGTTCCACAAGTGGGGTTGTGTGAGGGTGGTGTACTATAAGTTAAGCCCAATTTTCATGGCTGAAGTTTAATAGGATTCTAGAGTCCGGGAAGAAAGCGGATTGTGCGCTTTTTTAGCACTGCATATTTTTGGGTTACTAATCTATGCATTACTCGGAGGGAAAAGTTAGAATTCTCAGTCCAGTAAGCTTGTTCTGCCAGCACCACAGAAAGCCCTTCACAAATGAAGCTGTTGTGTGTGTTTGTCCTGTGTTACTTGCTCCAACCCCTCTTCCACACTCCATTTTTAGCCTCTTCCTTTGGCTTCCCTATCATTTGAATTGTAACTCGTTGGACAAGGAGTGCTTCTGATCTCTGCTGTTTACAGTACCCAGCACAGCCTTGTTGCTTTAGTAAACGTTAAGGGGAGCCCAAAAACAGTCCTGATGTAGCACCCTATATATTCCACCTATAGAAATAGTAGCCCATACTCTGCTTTGCCCATTGGCATTTTATTGGTGATGGACAACCTGAAGACGGCCAAGCAAACTCTGGAATTACATTGATTGCATTGTGATTTGTTTGCTCTGGCCCGGGTGAGTATCATTTCTGCATGATGGCCAGGAGTTGATGTTGCCCTAATAAGCTGGTTCCAGAGTCCTTCTTTATTTCAGAAGACATCAACTCCATCCAGCAGGGATGGGAAGCCTCCAGCCTCCAGCATGAACCACTTCTTAAACCATAGCCTTACTATCATAAACAAAATATTGTACTACCACCCCAACTATGGACAGTAAAATACCCCCCCCCCCCAAGAAAAAGCTGGGTGCTTGATGGAAGTTTATGATGTCCTGTGCAGATTTTGTCACTTTGTAGTTGAGGAATGTTGTCTAAAAGCTCATCGAGTTTCTTTCCTACTCCCTACCCTTAAAACCCTTTTCACAAGGTATAAGTTTTCCTTTCATTGGCGATGATCAGAGCATTTGCTTGGCTCTAGCTCCTATACTTTTAAATAAAGCATGAGTTAGGTTACGTTTTGCTATTCTGTCTGTTGCAGAGAATCTTCTAGTTTACATATCGCTCAACAATTCCCTTGTACTTACATAATTGGTATTGTCTCTGTCCATAGTAGAGGACACTTGATGCTCATTTATTAAATATGCTTGCTGGCTGCTCCCTAATCTTTGTTCTGGACAGACAAATTACCTTTCTCACACTGAGCATCAGCTCTGGGGAATTAAACCTCCAAGCTTCCACCACTTTAATTAGCTTGAAAGTGGGGGGTTGCAGTTACTAATAGACCTCAGGCTTTTAGTAACTTGGGGAAAGGGTAAAAAAAAAAAACTTCCTAGGAAGCTCAAAATGTCATTTAAAAACCATAAAAATCTAATATATTATTTCATTTTGGTAATTGCAAACAGATTGCATTTGAAGACTGTCGATCGTTTCTACTTTATCCATGGAAGTTAGATTTCTGTCGAGCTAGGCATTTTTAATTATCACAATTCATTAACACATCACTGTGGAGGCACATGTTTGACTTCGTATATTACAGAGTTTATGTAACGTTAACTAACATAGCAGATGAGGAATCTTAAATGGGAGGAAAATATTCCAAAATGTCTATATTTAGCTTTTGTGCTACGCAGCATGTTAACTAGCGTTGCCTAGGGGAGGGTATCTTATTTGCTTTAGACAGAATTTTTCCTAATTTAGAAGATCACTTTACTTTGTGTGCTTCAAAGGCAAGGCGTGTCATTTCATCCCTGTCCAAGGGAAATGCATCTTTTATAAAAGAAAAAAAGTAACTGTAGGATTTCCCATCAGAAGCTTCTATCCTTCCTTTGTGATAAATGTATCTTGCTGCTGTCAAAACTTAAAGGATATTCTTATTATATTATTATTATTATTATTACATTTTAAGTGTGGTCTGTTTTGGTTTTCCCCTGTTTGAACTCTTCAGGGACTTGGATAAGTATTGCAGAAAACCTTTAATTGAGTCGCAGTTGGAAAGTAATTTAATAAGATAAGCAAATAAGGAGAATGCGAAATCAGTCACACTTGACTCAAATCAAGCATTTTAGCTAAGATGCCCATTTTTATTTCCTTGCAGGTCTGCTAAAAGGTCAGAGTACTGCAGAATGCGTGCCTTCATCTCAAACTTTGTTCATCACAGATGGATCCCATGTCTCCAGTAGACAAGTCACCTTTGTAGCTAGCATCAATGCCAGCTCCATGCCATTGCACCTTCTTTACTCTTGGTTGCCCTTCCCACATTTATTGGTGTATTAAAATGACTGAAAATGAACATTAAGGACTCCATGAATCTGGGCTATTGGGAGACTGTAGAGGAAATGGAGAAAAATGTCCACCAGAAGAGAACAACTTTGGGTGGGGAGGGAGTGGGGAAAATGACTAATGAAGCTAATTAAGATAAGCTTTTGAGTCTGCTTTCTACCCTCATTAACAATTAGCAGGGCACTGGTCAGAATTTGTACCCTGTGTTTTACCTTAACAACATTCTCTTTGCTCTTTGTATATTTAAGTGTTGTAAGGAAATGTGTTTCAAAACTCAAAACATGAGATAAAGGAAAGATGGGGCTCTTGTGATATTCTATCACAAACACTTTTATTGTATCTCTGTAAAATACAATGTATGTATGCATGTAAGTGTTTTTTTTGTCCTAATGTTGCTACTTCCCATGACACAAAAAAGAAAAAAAATCAAGCTCATAGCAGCTACTGTGTAGAAATTTTCACCTACTCCTAATTTGCTGAATGAAGAAGAAGAAAACTTTTATTTGTGATACTTTCAGAGACATTTGCTCTAGTATGGTGTATTTAAATAATAAAAACATAAAATGAAAATACTTGTAATTGAGTGTGACTTTAGTGCACTATAATAATAATAATATAGCAGACTTCCATTCAGAAATGAATTCTTATGCAGCTTTTAACTTTAGAATCTGTTTTTTCTGCTTTCTAATGGGTTTATGAAAATAAGGAATGCATTTAACTCTACAGAATAGGTGACTTTTGGCAATGGTACAGAACTCAAAAGTATTGCTGAGTGTTTCAGATATGCAGATAACAGCAACATTAAACCTGTATTGTGATTCATTTTTTGCTCTCATCAGCTAAGTCATCTAGGCTTTGTAAACAACAGGAAGTGTATATTTCCTAACACTATTGCATCGCTCTGTATACAGTGCAGTCATGTGGGTTGTCAAGCTAACTCCAGTGTTTTGAAGACTCTTTTAAAACTTCGGTAATGACACAGCACATGTTCAGGCAGAATTTTCACTTCACTTTAAACCTTTCTGTATCATTATGACTGGTGTTTGGGAGTGGCCAGTTTTGTTCCGGCTATAGGCCTTTTGATTGTACTGTCGCGAAGTGCTGCACAACTCTTCTGATAAATTTTATTAAATGGTGTGCCCTGGAAGGTGAGGTACGCAGAGCCCTTGCATTGTATCCAGTTAACCTGACACGTTACACAACGTTTGCAGGCATGGGATGCTATCCAAGAGCACAGGCTGGTATACAATATTCATGGCAAGCAATACACAAACCTCGTGTAATTGAGATTATGCATGTAAACGAACAAACAACCCTTTTGGACAATAAGGCTTTTAAATTGGATGATGATAATAATATAATTAATAATATACGGCATAAAAATTGGAAATAGTTAACACCATAAGATTGCCGTGAAGATAGAAAATATTTTAAGTAATGGCATTATGTACAACTAAGGAAGTTCAAAGTTATGCCAGGTTATAGTATAGTATAGTTTGGTCCCTTCCTCAAGTTGTCCCTGTTGCAGCCTTGTAAATGTCTTCCCTAGAAGTCACTAGTTTGGCTTACCTGGGGTCAGGAAAGTCACCTCTAGCAGGCAAGGACTTACTCAGAGGAGGCTTGGTGAGTATACCCACCCAGTGAGACTAAGTTGTATATTGAATTGTTCATAAAAAGATGGAGTCTCAGAACAGTATTCAGTTTGATAATACAGCAGCTGATTTCCTGGAACATTGGACAATTCTTCCACATGGGAATTTCTGCACTATGACAGAGTTAAGCATATGTGGAGGATCTCTTTCATTATGGAAATAATGGATAGTTTTGGAGCCTTAGTAGGAAGTCCGAATGGAAGATGCAACATGCACAGTTCTGGATCTTGACTAAATGCCACTGACACATGCATCCTCCAACCTGCAGGAATAAGCAGGATTTCCCTGTGGGAGGCTAACTTCTGTGAGTTGCAGTCTAGTAGTTTGAACGATGGTGCTGTGCCTTATCTTAGTGTGCTTAAGGGAGCTTTGTGTGAACCTGATCCATGCAAGCTGAGGAACACCACTGAAATTAATGTGGATGTCCTAAACACACTATCGATAGTCTTTGAAGTGAGAAATGCCCATCCATTCTACTGCTAGCTGGGAAACTGGTGTGTATGTATTCTTCAGATCTTGGGCAAAAATACAAAGGCAGAGAAGATTATATCAAAATTAAGCTGCACATTTTAAAGTAATGGTTTCATTTGCTGGAGTGCCCGTCAATGCTTTGGGCTGGTTCAGTTGTGATATCAAACCATTTGTTTGTCCATGAATGAAATTTTATTGCCTTCCACCCTTTGTGCTCTTGCTGACTTCTAGTTTTGTAGCAAACCTCAACGTGTCATTTTATATATATATATATATATATATATATATATATATATATATATATACACACACACACACACACACACACACACACACACACACACACACTGGGAAAACGTGAGTTGTCTCTAACTTTAGTCCTCCTCAAAGTAGACCCCTTGACATTAAAGGGCAGGCCTAACTTAGACATATCAATTTCAGTGGTCTTCTCTGACGAAATGTAGTTGCATAGATCCACAACCTTCCAACCCTGTTTTGCCGCATTCGGATGTTACAATCTGCCTCTCAGTTGGAAATTGGGACATTGGGGGGGGGGGAATTGTGATCCTGTGACTCCTTTGTGTTCCATCAAACAACCAGGTCTCAAACAAACAAATCAGCAGTTTGCTGTCTTAATATGCATAGGAAGGACTTGTCTGTCTGTCTCTCATTTTGCTAAACAAAAATTTCTGTGTCACTTCCTGAAAACAGTTTTGGTGAAAACCTGAGGACCAAGCAATGAAATACAAAGCCATTTTAGATTATGCCGCAGAGGTGAACCCTAACAATGTTTGAGCCAATGGGTCCTTTGAATTATGCTGTCTGAATTCTTTTGAGAAGATCTTCTGAGACATAGGAGTATAAAGCTTCCGTATTAGTGCTGTTGCAGATATCCTTTTAAAATTCATTCTTTCTGCCTATAAGCGCTCATTCTGCTGCTGTGAAAGCTGTACATGCCAGGTTTACAGTTGTTTAATATAACCTAGAAGTACTAAGATGATGGCTAATAATTTTCTGTAAGTAATATAGTGTGGCATTTAGCAACGAAGAGGCTGAAGTTCATTAAGGCTTTAAATAAACTATTATATGACTGCTTCTTAAAGCGCAGCTACCTATTTAATAGCAGGCTTAAAAGCATTTCTTAAGTTGGAGACCTATAAGATTACAAATGTCACTCATGTTAGCATAATCCACATGCAAGTGATGAAGCCTTTGCTTTGATGTGCTAAATTGGAGGAGGACTGATGGAGCTATGAATATACAATGGAACATATTTAACTAGTATTCTTGCCTGGGGTAAAGCACTCTCGAAACTGGAGGCATATCAAACAATAAAAACAGGTTCTAATGGTGGAAGGCTGTGTGTCAGTTTGTGTGTTGGGATATTTGCTCTTACGTGAGCAAATGTTTTGGGTGTCTCCTCCCCCTTAAAATGCAGTGGAGATTAACCATACTTGATCATACTTGCCCTTCTCTCCCTGCACTTGTTACAGTCGATTTCTAGAATCCATGCTATGTACCGTATATGTATCTGTAAAGATGTAGGTCTACTTTGTCATTCACCAGAAATTCTAGTTATGAAATCTACCCATCCTAGCAGGCACATGGGCACAGCTTCCAAACCAAATTCTGTTTGCCATAAAATATACTGTCTTTCTGGTCCTTTGTGGTTTTATTTGGCTTGGTTATGTAGTATCAGAAGCCACACACACACACAACCTATAAACATCACACTATTTAGAACACACACCGCCTTCCCACATTTCCCCCTCCCTCAATCTGCATTTTCTGCTGCCAGGATACTCCCAAAAAGGAGAGAGTATGAGAAAACCCAGACTGAGAGAGGAGAAAGTGTGGGAAGGCAGTGATTCAGAGGACAACAGAAAACTAATGGAGCTACAGAAGTTTACTATCCACGTTAAATGACACTATGGATGAGCCACCAACCTATGTTACTTAGTATTCAGGTTTTTCTTTAAAAAGTGTGTGGGGGGGGGAACCTGCTACTAAATGAGATTGTATTTATTGGTCATAATTGAAAATCTCAAAAGTTTGCAGCATGCTGGTACTGAATGTGCAGTCTTGGAAAGGCATTTCAGTGGTGAGAAGTGAGATTGTGGCATGTATAGCTCCCTTTATGCTAAATGCTTTTGGTGTGGAGCTACCTTGGCATTGTGGCTTTCTCTCCTCCGCCGTGACATACTGTGCAGAACATAAAGTTCTGGATTTCCATTGTCCTCCTCTTCTTTCAGGTGCATGCCTGCTTTGTTAGCCCTGCTAAGCCGCAATAAAATTTATTACGGTTAAGTGGCAATTTGTTGCCATGAAACTGCAATTAAAGTATTACCGGGCAGCCATTTTAGATTAACACACACTCGGAGCATAGGCAAGCGCTGAACGGGCTCTTGTTATCTTTACCAGATCGGAGCTCTCCGCATAACAGTAAAACTGTGACACGTTCACCTATGTCTTTTGTCAAGTTGAAGAATTTGAGCTCTCGGTGGGAGCACAATGATCTCATCGCAAGCATACTAAGAGCAAAGACAAGTCAGGGCTGATTTCTGCACGTTCAACCTGCAGTGTATAAAGTTATTGCCATGTTTGGGCGATGGAGGTGGGGGTTTGTGGGAAAGGGGGGGGGGAGATGGCATTGCTTTGCTGAAATTTCGCAGGGATGGGGATGCATCCGAGAGAGCGTGCTTTTGACTTCAGACTGACTGTTAAAACGGACTGCACGCTGTGGACTCTGATGCCAGTAATGTGAAGCGGGTTCTGACTTGTTAGAGTTTTAAAGGCGGGCGTCTTTTTCTCCTTTTAGCTGCAATTAAACGAAAGGCTAGAACAGAACTGATCTGAAGGCATTGTTTCCGAGATGGCCACTTATACGTAATGAAAACTTGCAAAGCTTTCCTTAAAATTGAAGAACCTCTTAATCTTTTTTTCTTCTTTTTTTGCATGCTTCGGCCTGATCTATTAAAACAAACAAAAATCTTGCACACTCCTTGATACTAAGCACCCACAGGCGAGAGATGTAAGTTCCATCGACGCGAAATGCTTCGAAATAGGCAGTTAAGAGTGCACCACCATATAGAATGAGGGTGTGAATTTGTTTAACTCTTTTTTGGGGTGTGTGGAAAGGAGGTAGTGAGGATTGGCCTTCCACTCTGCCACTTCCTTCCACGATAGATTCACTTAGGTATTTTTACTTTTAGTGAAAACGTTGGCCAAATCCAGCACAGACATCATTGTTCTGAAGCCCATTTACCTCAGTCAGCTTAAGAGTACCGCCACCCCATATCTCCTGATGAAACCTTACTTGACTATGAAACAGTATGAATGAAAATTCCCGGAACAAACCCAAAATATGCTTTGAACAGTGAAGCAATTATTTTATTTGTTTGTATGTTTACATCCCACATTTCTCAAGGCCGTGTAGTGTGCCTGAGTTTCTCTGTCTCTGTTTTATCCTCTTAACAACCCTGTGAGGTAGACTGAGAGTGAGCATCACTTGGTTCTGTCTCTATATGGTGTGTGATGCTGCCCTCTCGGCTTTCTGCCCTCTCAAACTTTCTGCAGCTAAAACTCTGCCCTCAAATTCTTCCCGAGAAACGAATGATTTGTGCTTGTCTCACTAGCTTGCCTCATCACCGCACATATGATTGGTCTGGGAATGAATGCAGTTTGGACTGGATTTTACCTGTTAATGGGCCACAATTGTCTGTGTGGTACCCTTCTGCCCACAGCTTAATGGGCAGATGCAGCAACACAGAAAATGCACAAAGAATCCCGTCCCCCGCAAAACAAAAAACCCCCACTCCATTCCTTCTAGTTAGTGGAAGACATAACATGAATTTGTGGACCTGTCGAGAAAGAGGTATGTTTCCTCAGACTCTTTATTCCCTTTCGTGCATGCATGGACACACTCTCTTTCTCTCAAGCTTTGAGGGCAAAGATATGTGAACAACCTCCGATGGCATCTAGGATTGCTTTAATGCATCGAGTAATTTGGGTCATGCAGGTTGTCTTTATAATTAAGGTTATCATTTTGCTGTGCAAAATTTTAATGAATTTCAGGGCACCGGCTTAGTAAAAAGAGTCGCAGAAGGGTGACCAAATATTTATAGAATAAATAGAAGCATCAAAGGAGCAAAAATATTATGTCTTTACCACAGTGGTTTAATTGGGCTGATTGAACATAGGGAATTATTAAATGCGCGCCTCTGTTAACTTAATGAATGTACAGCGGGGGAAACTCGAAGCCCCTGATAGAAACTAGAATATGGGTGTAGAAATCTGTGGCTGTTCAGATGCTGATAAACTCCTGTCATCTCTGCTTATTGGCCATTCTAGCTGGAGCTGATGAGAGTTCAAATCTTAACATCTGCATAGCCCCATATTTCCTCTCCTTGGACATGTGTCTTGCTGTTCCATGCACTAACTTTTTCTCAAGCTAATCTACCTCATAGTTTTGATATGAGGTTAAACGTGCGTTTTAGTGGCAAATGTATGCTGCTATGAGTTGCTTAGAATGTGAAAAGCAAATAGGCAATATTTAAGCTGCCATCCTAAACTAGGTAAGGACAGGGTGTGGTGCTGTGTGCTTGCATGAACTTCTTAGCTTTTGTTCCGAGTGGAGTGATGGAACATAGATTAGTATGATCTTCTTTCTAAGCTGGGCTTCGCCTTGTAACTACTACAGACAGGAGTTGCTAACACTGGCAATGTGCCGCTATTATTATATAATAATAGGTAGGTTCAGAGCATCTTTATAGGCTTGAATCCCAAGTTTGCATAAGAAGAACTCCATCAATGGAATACTTTCACTGGTAGGGGCGTGGAGAGGCCAAGCTCCTTTCCCCTCCACCCTTGTGGTTTCTCAATGCTCCCAATAAATCTGTTCTGAAAGATTGGAGAATAACGTGGGAGGTGGTGTTGGGGGAATCAGTGAAAATTTCCTCTCTTCATACACTCCAACATTTCTCCGATGAAAATAGGGACGTCCTATTCCATAATGATAATTTTACTATTTATAACCCACACATCTTATTAGGTTGCCCCAACTCTGGGCAGCTTCCAACATATATAAAAACATAATGAAACATTAAACATAAAAAACCTTCCCTATGCAGGGTTGCCTTCAGATGTCTTCTAAAGGCTGTATAGTTACTTATCTCCTTGGTTCAGGTGTCGCATAATTCCATACCCTCCAACATTTCTCCAATGAATACAGGGACATCCTAATGAAAAGTGGGACATTCTGGGATCAAATCAGAAACCGGGACAGCTTCTCTAAATCAGGGACATCCCTCGAAAATAGGGACACTTGGATGGTGTGTTCCTTCCCTTTCGCCAGTGGGAGCCTCTGCTGGACTGGAGTCCCCCAATGAACAGAATAGCTATTTGGGCACCCAGCTAATATGTTTCAAAAGTGGCCTTCAGGCAGCTTAGCACCTGCACTTAGCACCTGCAGGGAAACTGGGTCATTTGCCATTCACTCATGCTCCCTCCTGCACACTGACCTTGTGATGTGGGGGTATGTGCGTTCGTGTGACAGAGAGGCAACAAGCCACGCCATCTCTGAATCAAGGTAAAAAATGCAAGCCCAGTGGTGGCAATGGCTGGGATCCAAAGAACCACGTGCACAGCTGGTTCCCATTGTCGGCGATGGAATGCAAAGAGCAAGCTGTTCCGTAGCTGACAACTGGGAAAAGCCATGTCTGAGCTTTTGGTATTCAATTGCTGCATTGTGGCCAATGTCGTTCTATGCATAAAGTCTGGATTTCACCCAAGGAATTAAGGGAGGGGAGCTTTCTTGCTGTAAATGTAGAAAGAACGCAAAACCTGCACAGCAGCAAATACTCCAAGCAGGTACTGGGCCATCGATCATACTTGAATATGGAACTGTCCAATTCTGTGATTATATAAACAAGTGTGGTGCTTTATTACAGAATACCTAAAGACTTTGGGTTATTGTAACACGGCTCCCTCTGAGTTGCTTGACTCATATATATATATATATATATATATATATATATATATATATATATGTGTGTGTGTGTGTGTGTGTGTGTGTGTGTGTGTATAATATCACTTTCTGATCTACCAACCACAGCCTTTCTGAATGAGGCATAGGTAATGAGGCATTTGTGGAAGTGTACATGACACCCTTCAGAATTATAATTCTGGCTTCATCCCTAAAAGGCTCTTTTGAAGACTTGGGAAGAAGAAGAAAATCCTTGCAGATGGACTCCTGTTCATATTTGTTGCTTTAAGGAGAGCATTCGCAGGGGTGTTTAAATGAAATAGATAATACCTTTAATTACATCAAAGCCGAGCTGACTCTGCCCCCCAATTTTCAGTTTAATTGCTATGGCTCAAAAAGGTGTTGAAAATTGGTAGCAGAGTTACTGAAACCTGCTTGGTGGTGGCTTTAATAGGAGGCCAGAATGTTACTCCTTCAGATATCACCTTTTCTCTCGATTAAAATGTTATTTAGGTTGTGCATCAGGCTGCATCTCTTGGGATTCTTGGGAGCTCTCTGTGCAGGGAGTAGAAGAGTAGAATGACAAGAGGAGAAGGGAATGAGACGGGCTCTTTTGAGAACAGCACTTTGGAGTGTGAGTGTGTGTGTGTGTGGGGGGGGGGGTTAGTGCCTGGCTTCTAGTAATTTTCTGTCCACTACACCCAGCACTGAATTCTCAGAAACAATGAGTGTGCCTTCTATAAGGCTAGCAGAAGGAAACTCTCCATGACAATCTGGCTTGGAAGACTGCATTGCTGGTCCAATTTTTCTTGCAGTGCCAGTCATTCTGCACAGCTGCAACTTCTGGAGCATATTCAAGGGTAACCCTGCATAAAGAGCATTGCAGTCATCTAACTGAGAGGTGACTAAAGATTGAGGGGTCACTAGCTAAGCTTTTCTTGGTCCAGAAACAGCCATACCTGGGAAACCAACCAGAGTTGGTGCTCCTGAAGCCATTAGCAGTGGTGGACGTTGGGCTCTCAAAATCTGCCTCTTGTAGCATTCTTGTGGGGGCCCCTACAGCATGGTGCCCAGTTTTGCTGTACCAGCTGTTCCACCCTAATACCACCTCTGCCACCAGGCTTCTAGAGATAATGACGTCTCCAGTAGCATCCCCCAAAGCTATGAGCCTGCTTCTTCGGGGGGAGTGCAACACCACCCAGAACAGGCTGCCTACCAAACTCCTGGCTCCACAAACTGTACTTTGATCTTATCAGGATTCACCTTCAGTTTATTGGCCCTAATGCAGTTCATTGCTGCTTGCAGGCATCTATCCAGCACCTAAATGGCTTCTCCTGATTCAGATGGAATGGGAATGGAGTCGCATGCTATCTGCATACTAATGGCATCATACTCTATATGTCTAGGTGATGGCTTCCAATAGCTTCATATGGAGGTTAAAGAGCATCGGGGACAAGACAGTACCTTGTAGAACCCAACAGCATAAGTGCCATCAGGTAAAGCAGGAGTCTCCATCTGCTAGTCTCTGGGATCAGTTGTTTGCAGAACTATTGTAATACAGTGCCTCAAACTCCCAAACCATAAAAACCAGTGCATGGTCAATGGTACTGAAAGATCTTGAGAAATCAAGGAGAACCAATATAGTGTTACACTCCCCATGCCCATCTCCAAATAGCAGTAATCAGTCAGGGTGACCAAGGCCATTTGTGTGCCAAATCTGAGCCTAAAGCCAGATTGCAATCAAGTCATATCTGTTGGGCAAGTTGAAATGGCAGAGCGCGGCATTGAATTCCTCCCATAATTCTAACAACATGAACCTGGTAGGCCAACTTGTCAGAAGCATTATGCCTTAATCCAAACTATGTTAGTTGCATTCCTGTTGATTTCAATAGAAACTTAAATCACAATGAAGTTCCGTCATTGATTTCAATGGGATCCAAAGTCAACCACCAGTGAGCTATAATCTGAACCTCTGGCCAGTAATGGTAGGACTTGATGGAACCATTTCAGGGGTACCCAGAATAAAAGTAGGGGCATCAGGATGCTGGCAGGAAAGATCAGTGCTGTAGAGTAGATGAGAGCTTCTTGCTGTGCAACATGTACTAAATTTGGTACTGCTTGGAGCATCTATTGGCCCAGTGGACCTCGAGGAGCACTGGTCTGTCTGATGGCACCCGATATCTTTGAGTGCCTCAGTCTAGGGAATGCTCAAGTGGAAGAATATTAGGCTGGCCATGTAAAAAAGAGGAAATGTCTCACCAAGATAACAAAAGAGGGTATAGATTTGCATATGCTAATTTATACGCATAGATGCTAATTTGGACATAGCTTTAAAATAGTATAATGTAAACGGAAATACACTACCTTTCACTGTAGTGCAGCAGGTGTCCTACATGCCTGCTGAGTCTGCTGTCTAGATACTATTTATGGATGGGCAACTTCAAGGCCCCTCTTGCTTTCCTTCCTTAAGGTTTGTTCTCTTTGAATTGGCTGGATAGCTCAGCTGGTTAGAGCGAGGTGCTGATGATGCCTAGGTTGCAGGTTCAATCCCCGTATGGGACAACTGCATATTCCTGCTTTGCAGCGGATTGGACTAGATGATCCTCAGGGTCCCTTCCAAGTCTACAATCCTATGGTTTTATGACTGGACAGCTCTCCAAAAGGGCACATGGTCACCTTGATGAGTGGGCAGGAGAAACACACAGATTGGTGTGTGTGTGTGTGTGTGTGTGTGTGTGTGTGTGTTTAAAGCCAATTGTAGGAACAGAAAGCAAAGCAAAAGGTAGCACACACAGTTTAGAGGTGTGTATTGTTCCTTTAGCCCTATTTCCATCAAGCACCTCTCGATCCAGGCTGTGCTTGATCTCAGATTCTCCTCCTTGCCGAGTAGAATAATTAAAGCAAACGCAATCCATCACTTCTTCGACTAAATATATTTTCATTTGGTTTGCACGTGAGTGTGTATATATCACTCAGCGCATATATATTTAGAATATGTGATACGACATTATGGCAACCGATAAATCCTGCATGCTTACTATATCTGCATTATTTGCTGCAACATTAAGCTCAGTAAGAATTTTTATATGTATCTTGTTCCAGAGCGAAATATATTGAAGAATTGATGCTTGGTTATAAACAAACACATAACTTTCCTGCACAACGTAGTGAAGGTGGCAGCTTGTAGCTTGTGTGGAGATGATTTTTTGTAAACAATTGTAAGCTTTCACGGGGGGGGGGGGGAATAATTTCTAATGTTGTTTTTTTTAAAGGATCCTTTTAGAACGATAAGGAGTGTGAACTGAATGAATGGATCTCTCTCTCTCTCTTCCCCTCTAGTCCTAAGCTGCGATCACACAGCCTCTTACTTGGGAGAACTTGCTTCTAAGTAAACATGCCTAAGATCAGGCTGCTAATGGTTTAATAGCACACACACACACACACACACACACACACACACACACACACACCCCACACACCCCTTGCGCTGTGAATTCAGAGGAAAGGCATCCCAGCTTCATTCCATTTAAGTGGCTTTTTGTGGATTATCTTATTTCATTACTTTCAATAAAGCCATGCCTAGGCTGCCAGTTCAGTATGCTGATGTGGTTCATAGCAGAAGCTCAAGATGTGCTCTTAAATACTCTAAGCTTATGCAAGGCCTTGACATTAGTAGGTTTTAGACATCAGCAGAGTTGGCAGTTCTGAAGAACTGATACGATACCGACGCTTTACAGGTAAAAGCGAGCAGATCCGGTGTGAAATTGAGATAGCAGGAGCAAGACTGGTATACAACTTTTTTTTTATTGATGAAGTTTGGGGAAAAGATATTTTAGGCCAGATGTATTAATCCTGTAATGACTTGAAATATAATCAGTCAGCTACTGCAGGGGGATATGAAGAGGGAGGTGGGGAGGTACAGATTTCAGGTTTTGACTGTTCAAGCTTTCCCAGTTCATTAAAAAGTGAATCAATCAGCCAGACATACGCAGACTTGATATCCAAAGGGCTGGAAATTCTAAATAGGATTCAGACATTATTTAAAAGTTGCAGATGGTCCTTTTTCCACGGCGAGGGTGGTACAACTCGACAACCGCCGATTCCTCCGGGTGATTGTTTTTCACCTTTTTAGAGCTAGTAAAATGTGTTATAAATATGAAAGGAGAGAGAGATTTGGCTGGATATGGAGAATTTAAAAGCTTTGCTGTGGGCCATCGAAAGGTGCTATGTAATATATGTCTAAACAAAATGCACAGCCACAAAAGTTTTGTTTTATGTTTTCTAGAATGTAGATTTTAATTTTTTTTCCAGCAGGCAGAAAGGCAGAAGGCTCTTGCCTACAGGACCTCGTTCTCCCCCATCATCTCTCTCCTCCCTTTTTGCAGGCAGCTGGCAATGGTAATTAACTCATTACTATTAATTTTTGCCAACTCTTGTTGGAGAAGCGATGTTATTTTTCAACTTTATTTACAAAATGGAAATCTCCTGTATCGGGGCTTGGCAAGTTCCGCGCGCCTCTCGTGAAAGGAATGCATGAAAAGGGGCAGAAACCCCTTTTCTTGCACAGTGACATTATCAGCGAGTGAAAGGTGGCGGTGACTGCACCCTCCAGTCCATAGTGGGACTGCCATACTGGAGAAGATGGGTGGCTCTAGACCTCAAAGGGCAAAGGCATACAAGGAACATAGCAGGGATTTAGCCCTCCCATCATGGTGACGGTGGCCGAGAGTTCCTTCTTGCAAGTGCACTGGACTGCATTGGAGATCCTGTAACTGAACTACACATTGCAATGCAATTCGTCAACATGATAGAGGCCACATGGCTCTGCCATGCATCCATGGTAAAGGCAACCTGTAACTTTGTACCTGAGTAGGTGCAAATAAAATCCGACGGCGTCATACTCAGAGCAGGCTAACCGAAATCAGATTGCTGTTTTCATAGTATTATTAGAATTCATAGTATTATTTGCATTATTTTATTTATTTAGGTTTGGGCTCTGCCCTGATCATGTGTACTCCGATTAATAAACTGTTAGATGATGATGATGATGATGATGATGATGATGATGATGATGATAATAATAATAATTATTATTATTATTATTATTATTATTTATACCCTGCCCATCTGGGCGGCTCCCAACAAAATATTAAAAATACAATAAAGCATCAAAAATGAAAGATTTCCCAATACAGGGCTGCCTTCAGATGTCTTCTAAAAGTCAGACAGTTGTTTATTTACTGCCGAGAGGGCCCTCTGCCAATATAAAAATATAATATAAAATATAAGCCAATATAAAAATATAAGCTAAAAAAAATAAAAATCTAAAATTTGATCAGTCTGACCCAGCCTGTTAATGGGGAGGCCAGTTCATAGCCACCAGAATACGCTTGCTACTGAAAAACACAAGTTAAAAAAATATACTGCTAAACTTAAAAAAAACAACTTATATAAGAATACAAAATGTTGACCCGGAGTAAAATATTGCATGTGGAAGAAACCTAGCCTTATGCGCTGGTGAAATTCAAGTGTAGGGAATTTCCAGAGTTGTGGAATAAACAGTGAGGTTGCATCTCTATGTGCTCTGGATGTGGCATGTATGATAGGCTGCTCTTAACTGATTGTAGAAATCCACAATGAGAGGGGGGAAAGAGGTGTTCTGTACAGTAAGGTTTGTATGGTCTAGGATTAAATATGGCGGCTGCTCAACGGGAGAATAAACTGCTTCGGAGATTCATGGAATGAAATGAATGGAAGAGACTCCATCTAGCCATAATGGCACATGAGCTCTCTGAACACATAACAGCCCCCACCCCCCTGACAGGTGAGCCCATGCCATGCAGATCATAAAGTGACATATTGTGGATTGTGGAATGCTTTCCCTAGAGAGGCTTGCCTGGTGCCATCATTACTGGGCAAAAACATTCCTCTTTGACTAACAAATAATCAATGGCCTGTGAAAGTGTGGGGGAATAAAATAGGATGACTATTTTATTATTAGGCTGTCTGTCAGTATGCTTCTAGGGACGCGGGTGGCGCTGTGGTCTAAACCACAGAGCCTAGGACTTGCCGATCAGAAAGTCGGTGGTTCAAATCCCCGTGACGGGGTGAGCTCCCATTGCTCACTCCCTGCTCCTGCCAACCTAGCAGCTCGAAAGCACATCAAAGTGCAAGTAGATAAATAAGTACCACTCCGGCAGGAAGGTAAACAGCGTTTCCATGCGCTGCTCTGGTTTCACCAGAAGCGGCTTATTCATGCTGGCCACATGACCCGGAAGCTGTACGTCGGCCCCCTCGGCCAATAAAGTGAGATGAGCGTCGCAACACCAGAGTCGGTCACGACTAGACCTAATGGTCAGGGGTCCCTTTACCAGTATGCTGCTTATTGTGTTTTTATCACTGATGTTCTGTAATGTGTTTTTAATGTTGGAAGGTGCCCTGGGATCTTCTGATAAAGGGCAGTGTGTAAACTGTATAAATAATAAAAATAACAACAATCAAACAAACGTACACAGAAAAGGAGTGAGTGAAGTGGTACCTATAGAACAAAATAATGCAGCATTAATAATGGGGCGGAGGGGGGGGGAGAGAATTTCCATGATTCTCAGCCCACGCCTGGCTAAGAAGACTGAAACATTTCAACAACTCTCGTCCACCTAGGCTGCTCTGCTACTGGCTGTGCAAGAATTCTGGCTAAGGGATGGTGGCCCATACCTAGAGTGGACACAGGCTGGACGACTTCAGGCTAAAATCTCAGATGCCCTGTGATTTCTATGAAACGAGACAGCACTTTAGCTGGGAAATAACATCCCTTTCAGGACTGCCTGTCGACAATGAAAATCTAAATATTCATCAGTGGCGAAGCGTGGGGGGTGCAGGGGGGGGGGCCCGGCCGTACCGGGCGGAACATCTGGGGGTTAGGGTTAGGAGGCGCAAATCCACGGGTTAGGGGGCGCAAACTACTTGCCTTGCCCCGGGTGCTGACAACCCACGCTACGCCACTGATATTCATCAGCCACATTTAAGCGCTGATAAGGTGCTTCGCAGAATAGCTCTGTGTTCACTCTGAGCCCGAATCGGCCTCCTTTATTCATGCTAAGTACCTCCTTACCATGGGAGTTCAACAGGGGCTTTCTTGCAGAGTAATGTGCTCCTCATGGACTGCAAGTGTGCTCTCATCTGCTCTGATGTGCTTGCTTAAGCCACCCGTACATTTTAAGAGGAACTTTTATTCTCTGAGACAGACGGAATCGCAGCATTATCTTTTCACATTTTCCTTTTCATTGTCTTAAAGACAAATCTTGGGCTAGGATACGCTTTAATCCCCCTTGAAATGCTTTGCTGTATGTTATTTTGGACTAATGAAAGCCTATTTTGAATATACTTATCTGGGCGGGTGAACTTTATGACGAGAGATCAGAGTAATCTACACAAAGGGTACATTAAACTTCTTGCAGAGGCCCTATTTAAATCCACCACAGAGAGAAGCTAAGGCTGAAATTGTATCAGGTTTCATGCTGCTCCTTTCCCTACGTATTACAATGATTTCTCAGCAACAGCATATGAGTTACTGCATCTATGCAGAAAACACAGTAAAGATGTCAAGCCCTATATGCTGAGATTTTATAAAATGTTTCTCGTGATTTTAGCAAGATGTTCAAATTATTGCTCTCTCAGTTTAAGCCCCCACATTAAGGACTGCTTAGGATTTTTGTAATGGAGGCTGCAGCCCTAAACATGTAAGATGCTGTCTTAGACCGAGTCAGGTTAACAGTCCAACTCAACATTGTTTTTGCTGATTGGAAACTGCTCTCCAAAGACTCTAAGAGTCTTTCCCTCCCTGGAGATGCCAGGGACCATTGAACCTGGGGCCATTTGAATGCAAAGCATCTGCCGTGCCACAAACTCTTAGCTTACGCTTACCTGGCAGTAAGTCCCATTAAAGTCAACGCAACCTATTCCTGTGATGGCATATCTAAGATTGCACTGTAAGCCTGAAACTGGGTAGACTGTCTAGATTAGGAATGGCACAACCTGTGTTCCTACAGATGTTGATCTACAACTCCCAGCATGGACAACTGTCAGGGATGATAGAATTTCTAGTCCAATAACATCAGGAGGGCCATAGGTTTCCCATATGAGCCAACCCAGGCTCTTGGGGAAAGAAGAACTGGATAGAATTAGTACTGTATTTTTCGCTCTATAAGACGCACCAGACCACAAGACGCACCTAGTTTTTGGAGGAGGAAAACAAGAAAAAAAAAATTCTGAATCTCAGAAGCCAGAACAGCAAGAGGGATCGCTACGCAGTGAAAGCAGCAATCCCTCTTGCTGTTCTGGCTTCCGGGATAGCTGCGCAGCCTGCATTCGCTCCATAAGATGCACACACATTTCCCCTTACTTTTTAGGAGGGAAAAAGTGAGTCTTATAGAGCAAAAATTACGGTAAGTAAGTAAAGAGACTTGGAAATTTATTTTTGTGTCCCAAGTCATTCTAAATTAGATGGGAGGAAGTAATCATGAAATGCCAAATTACTACGATTTGATTATGCTCGCCAGATAATGGGGCAAATTTGGAATTGAAGAATTGTAGAGCTCAATCCAATCCAAGTAACTTTATTGTACATTGGCCAGTAGTGTTGGAAGGGAACACGAGGAACATCTAGTCCAACCCCCTGCAATGCAGAAATATGCAGCTGTCCCATACAGTGATCGAACTTGCAGTCTTGGCATTATCAGCACCACGGTCTAACCAACTGAGCTATCCTGGCTGACAGTAAAACTGCAACAAACTACCAGCACAATCGCACCATTGACGGCCATGGAATTATTTGGCACATTTCTGTCAAGTAGTAATTTGATAATCTAGGTTTTGATTCAGCTACATGGAACCATGACATGTAATCTCAGTAACTTCATGAAACAATCAGCTTGCTTCAGTTACGGATGCATATGACAACACATGCATAACTGTGCAGGAATCCTGGAAGTGAGCATACTGCTCAGCTATTCTTAGAAAAAAGGCCAATCTGTGGACTAGGAAATCATAGACCAAAGCTCTCGACTTGACCTCTGATTGCCCTGCAGACTCCAAAAACAAATCTCCCTGCTATAAGTAGCAGGTATGAATCATAGATTTTCCAGCAACATCCTATTTGTCTCGTTTCCTTGTTTTTCTAGGTCTGTTAAAACAATCCATCAGGTATAATGAATGTGTGGAGGAAGAAGGAGTGGGATCGTGATGGTGCTGTTTTTGGCCTTCACACAGTCAGACGAAGGTCTGTACAAAGCCTACTCATGTACACCTTGGGCTGATTCTCTTTGTTCAATCATTTTGTCTCTGAGTTTCCTGCTACTTAGCTCCACTACTTCTTAGGGCCCCAAGTGACTCAGTTTCCCACACTTTACTAACTCAGTTTTCTAGTTCTCAGTCTGCCCCAACTTCTCCTGTGTGAGATTTTTTTCCTGGTAGATAAACCGGCCTCCCACATCCATTACAGAGCATTCTATGTAGTCAGTTGCATTTTCCGAGGCATTGAAATTTCGTGAGTATTCCAAGACATCAAATCAGCTCAACCAATCAGGGCCAGAGGCTTCATCATCTCTGCCATCTCAACAAAATCCCTTAGCACAGTAGAATAGATGGCTCCATTAAAACATATCAACAGATGGGATTACATGTAGCTGGAATAATGTGTGGGGTAGGTCAGACCGAAGTCCCTAAGATGCATCCCCAAGCCTGCCATGTTTATCCTATTATACTGGCTGCCGGCTGTTAACTTATTATTTCAAAAGTAGAAACCTCCTAAATAGGACCACAACCCAATTAATGAAAATTCAAAATAATTAGTCCTGTAAGATTTACTTGATAAACAGATAAATTTATGTTTGTTTGTTTGTTTGTTTGTTTGTTTGTTTATTTATTTATTTATTTATTTATTTATTTATGTTATAAACCATGTAATATCACACATCAAAGTGATGAATAATAGAATTGCCGCGATAGAAGGGACCACAAGGGATATCTAGTCTAAGTCCCTGCAACACATGAATCTTTTGTCCAATGTGGGGTCAAACTCATGACCAAGAAATTAAGAGTCTCCTGCTCTACCGACTGAGCAATCTTGGCATGACAGTATTTAAAAATACATCAGAGATACATTTTTTAAAAAAATATATATATACATTTTTATATGTTTTATTTATTTATGTATGAATCAAAATTGAATAAATGTTTGAAATGCAAAGAGAAAGAAGGTACTTTATATTGTATGTGGTGGTCTCACAGTAAGGTTAAAGCTTATTGGGAAACGATATAGAATGAATCGGAAAATATGTTTAAAATCACATGTGTAAAACCCCCCCAGAAGCTTTCCTTCTGGGAATTACAGGGGTGTTTCTGTTGTTGTTGTTTAGTCGTTTAGTTGTGTCCGACTCTTTGTGACCCCATGGACCAGAGCACGCCAGGCACTCCTGTCTTCCACTGCCTCCCGCAGTTTGGTCAAACTCATGCTGGTAGCTTCGAGGACACTGTCCAACCATCTCGTCCTCTGTCGTCCCCTTCTCCTTGTGCCCTCCATCATTACAGGGGTAGAACTACCTAAACAGTATAGAAGTTTATTCATGTATGCGACTACAGCGGCAAGAATGTTATTTGCCCCCAAACGGAAACAACAAGAAGTCCCAACGAAAGAAGACTGGATACAAAAACTCATGGATTATGCAGAAATGGTGAAACTTACCAGAAAAATAAGAAATCAAGACAACAAACTTTTTTTTATATATATGTAAAAGAATGGAAATGGTTTATTGAATATGTACAAATAAATTGTAAACAGATAAGGACATTGGCATGATTATTGTAATAACTTGCAGTTTCATAAGAATGCAAAATTTAAAGTAGATGAATAAAAGAATAAGTTAAGTTAAATTAGAATATGCAGCAAGTGATAAATATAAATTTAAGGAACCGCAGAAAGAGGAGGATGGAGGTCGAGTTTTGAAATGTCAAAATGACTGTAAGACTATTGAAATGTATATAACTGAAAATCACAAAAAATAAAAATACATCAGAGGTAGTCTTAAAATCACAAAGTATAATTAAAAACCCTTCATTGTAGATAATATTGGCTGCAAACGATAAACAGCAATTCATGAGTTCAATCTGGATGTGAATATTTCTGAAGCCAGAAGTATACTTTCCATTTTTGCTTTTGGATTATACACATGCGTACCACAGGAAGCATCTTCTCAGAAGAGACATTCTGTCCTGGGTCAGCAACCGTTTTTCCTATGCCTATTGTGGAAATTGTAAATGTCACAGCTGATGTGCTAGCTCCTGCACTCAGGATCAGGTTATTAGAGAGGCCTAAAAACATAGCATTTTTCTCAGAAAGTATATAATTTCAGCCTCTCTTTTATTGTTGGTGCGTGTTATATATTTAAAATGAAGTTACGAAAGAGCTGAGTTTTCACGCCCTCTTTGCCAAGTTAAACAACTAAACAGTTGGTTGCATAAAAGGATTCAAAGTGACAAGGGAGAGGAATGCTTCGTTACTGGAGAGTTTCTTGTAAAATGAAATACATCCTGGTTGTCTGAAATAAGCATGAACAAGTAAGAGGCATTTATAACAGGAAAGCAAACAAGCAATTCTAAGGCTTGCTGAGCCAGTAAGAGAGGACTTAGGAGGCAAGGTGTACTGATAACATGTCAGGATAACCTCCACACAAATACTTAGGGTAGGTGACAAGCTACAGGTCTAAAATCAGGTACCCTAAAGCATGCCACTCAACTGTCCCGATTTGAGTGGGACACTCCAGAATTACAGAGCCCATCCTGGCTTCTGATTGGATCACCAAATGTCCTGTTTTTTGGTCCAGCACTCCGGTGTGAGTCAGCTGGCTCACGCCAGAGCGCTGGACCAAAAGACGTTGCTTTTTCAGTCTCACTCTCTCGTACAAATTAGCTGGCGCACAGCAGCGCACTGGGCCAAAATATGCTCTTTTTCTTGTTACTGTGTTATTGCGTGAGTCAGCTTGCTCCCACGGGAGCTCAGGACCCAAACCCGAGCATTCCCATTATGACCAGCAGGATGTTGTGGAGGGTATGCCTAAAGTAGCCAGATGCCAACAATGAACATATTGAATTACCAGGGTGGGGATCTTGAGGTTCTCTAGATGTGGTTGGATTATAATAATAATAATAATAATTTTTTATTTATACCCCGCCCTCCCCAGCCAAGGCCGGGCTCAGAGCGGCTTACAAGCAATAATAAAAACAAGATGAGTGATTACAACTTAAAAACAAAAATAAAATACAACATTAAAATAATGGAACATTAAAATATTAAAATGGAGCCTCATTGCAGGAGAAGGAAAAGAAAAAAGAAAAAGGGGGCGGAGGGAATCAAATTGGCTCCAATCCAAAGGCCAGGCGGAACAACTCTGTCTTACAGGCCCTGCGGAAAGAGATCAGATCCTGCAGGGCCCTGGTCTCATGAGACAGAGCGTTCCACCAAGTTGGGGCCAGTGCTGAAAAGGCCCTGGCTCTGGTTGAAGCCAATCTAACTTCCTTAGGGCCTGGGACCACTAGGGTGTTGTTATTTATGGACCTTGAGGCTCTCCGTGGGGCATACCAGGCGAGGCGGTCCCGTAGGTACGAGGGTCCAAGGCCGTGAAGGGCTTTAAAGGTCAAAAGCAGCACCTTAAATCTGACCCTGTACTCCACCGGGAGCCAGTGCAGCTTGAAAAGCACTGGATGAATATGCTCCCATGGCAGAGACCCTGTGAGGAGCCTCGCTGCAGCATTCTGTACCCGCTGGAGTTTCTGGGACAGCTTCAAGGGCAGCCCCGCGTAGAGCGAGTTACAGTAGTCAAGCCTGGAGATGACTGTCGCATGGATCACTGTGGCCAGGTCGGGGCGGGAAAGATAAGGGACCAACTGCTTGATGCGGCGAAGGTGGAAAAATGTCGCCTTGGCTGTTGCTGTGACTTGCGCCTCCATGGAAAGGGAGGCGTCAAGGATTACACCCAAACTCTTAACGGAAGGCAATGGCACTAATTGGGCCCCCGCAAGAGAAGGGAGTTGGTCCCTCATCCCCATGCTATCCCGACCTAGCCATAGGACCTCTGTCTTCGAAGGATTTAGTTTCAATCGGCTCCCACGAAACCATCCAGCCACAGCTTCCAAGCATCTGGTCAGTGTGTAAGGGGCTGAGTTGGTGTGGCCATCCATCAGTAGATAGAGCTGAGTGTCATCAGCATATTGATGACAGCCCAGCCCAAAGCTCCGGATAATCTGGGCAAGAGGGCGCATAAAGATGTTAAAAAGCATTGGGGAGAGAATTGCGCCCTGCGGCACTCCACACACTAAGGAGTGGCGTGATGACATTTCCTTCCCTAGTGCCACCCTCTGTCCCCGACCAGAGATAAAAGAGCACAACCAGTTACGGGCTATGCCCTGTATCCCCACGTCTGCAAGGCGATGGTCCAGAAGATCATGATCGACCATGTCAAAGGCTGCTGACAAATCTAAAAGGATCAGCAGTCCTGACCCTCCTCGATCCAGTTGTCTACGGATATCATCTGTTAGGGCAACCAGAGCCGTCTCCGTCCCAAAACCAGGACGGAAACCGGACTGAAATGGATCTAATGCTGATGTTTCCTCCAGAAACCTACCAAGCTGTTCAGCAACCGCTCTCTCAATTACCTTACCCAGGTATGGAAGATTTGAAACTGGGCGGTAATTGGATAGGTCTAAGGGATCTAATGAAGTTTTCTTTAAGAGTGGACGCACCACTGCTTCCTTCAGTTCCCCTGGGAATGTCCCCGTGTCAAGGGACAAATTGATAATTTCAACCAGGGGGGTCCGCGCAACATCTGGACACTCCCTAATCAGCCAAGACGGGCACGGATCAAGGAGGCAGGTGGTGGGCCTACCAACTTGGAGGAATCTATCCACATCAGTAGGGAGTATCCGATCGAAATGGTCCAACACTGGACCTGAAGTCAGTCGAGGGGCCTCCAGTTCAGTCACTGTATCTAAATTGGCAGGGAGGTCACGGCGGAGCAACAGGACTTTCTCCGCAAAAAAGCTCGCAAATGCCTCACAGCTGTGGGTCGAATTTGTGCTTAAATTTGGTTGTCCTCCTAAGGACGTTATTGACCTAATTATTCTAAAAAGTTGTGCCGGGCGAGAGCTAGCGGATGCAATGGAAGCTGCAAAGTAAGATTTCTTAGCAGCTTTCATAGCCATCTCATAGGCTTTCATAAGCGTCCTATAAGATGTTCTTGAGGCTCCGTCACGAGTCCGTCGCCATACTCGCTCTAGCCGTCTGAGATCCCGCTTCATTTTCCGGAGCTCCTCAGTAAACCAAGGGGCCCGGTTTCGACAGGGTCGCAGAGGGCGCTTAGGCGCGATCTCATCAATGGCTGCCAAGAGCCGGTTATTCCAGTCCTCAACAAGGTCATCTAATGAGTCGCCAGGAGGAGCAGGGTTCCGCAAGGCTTGTCGGAATCTATCAGGATCCATCAGTTTTCGCGGACGAGCCCAAATAGGTTCGCCACCCGAGCCGGGGAGGAGCGGGAAGTCAATCTTGGCTTTTAAAGCATAGTGATCAGACCATGGCACTTTCACAGCGGGGAGCATGATCACATCTATGCCAGCCCCAAAGATCAGATCCAACGTGTGGCCTGCTTGATGAGTGGGGCCCAAAACAAACTGGGAGAGCCCTAGTGTTGCCATGGAAGTCACTAGGTCTAAAGCCTGTGAGGAGGGAGTGGCATCGGCATGGACGTTGAAGTCTCCCAAAACCAGTAGGTTTGGGAACTCCAAGGCCCAGCCCGCCACCACCTCCAGCAGATCTGACAGGGTGGCTGCAGATGTGCTGGGTGGTCGGTACACCAGCCAGACAGCCAAGCTCTCCTTGGTGCCCCACACGAGACCAACACATTCAATGCCGGAGATCGTCGGTGATGGCAGAGCTCTGAAAGAGCAATCCTCCCGGAATAACAATGCTACTCCTCCCCCCCGACCTACAGTCCGCGATTGATGGAGGACAGAGAAACCTGGGGGTGTTATCTCATGTAGGGAGACTACTTCGCCTTCCCGTACCCAGGTCTCCGTCACGCAAGCCAGGTCAATCCCCTGCGAGACAAAAAAGTCACGCATGGTGGCAGTTTTGTTGCCTATGGACCTGGCATTGCACAGCACCAATGACGGAGGTGTGTAATCCTTGTTCTCCCTACCCTCATCCCTTGGGATGGGGCGTAGATTGGAAGGGGTTTGAGGATCACTGCATCTCGAAACCCTTCGCCGATAGAGATATCTAGCCCTACCGCCATTCCTCCCTAGCCCTTCAATTGTGGAAATCCTAGATCCCATACTAGCCTCCCCAATAGATGGGTAACATCCCCTCAATAACAAGTCATCCTTGGGCCAGGACTCCTGGGTCAAAATGGTATGGGAAAGAGGTGGAGGTCTGATAGGGTAAGTATCCCTAGAAGATAAAACCCAACCAACCGCACCCCAAGCGGGGGGGACAGTCCCATGGTGTTTCATTAACTGTCAATCCCCCTCTCCCTCCTGGGTTAATTGGAGGATTGTTGGTTCTATCTGTGGCTGTGGAAGTATTAATGAGGTATGTGTTATAAAATGTGGATCACTGGCCAACAAAGAGCCAGATTCGAATTCGGAAGATCTGTCCATCCTGTCTCGCCAGGAGTACAGTAGAGAAGGCTGATCATTCTGATAAGTTTTTGGAACATTAGGCAAAGGTCC